>NC_090749.1:100833906-100871448 GCF_036898095.1 Palaemon carinicauda | reverse complement strand
GGAAGCGGTAGCAAGCTAGCCTCCCAACTCCCGCTAACTAGTGGTATGGGCTGTTAACCCTCGCTAAATTTTAATGGCTCGTCATTTCAGCTATGCCAAAAGTAATACAGTGAACCCTCGTTTATCGCGGTAGATAGGTTCCAGACCCGACCGCGATAGGTGAAAATCCGCGAAGTAGTGACACCATATTTACGTATTTATTTAACATGTATATTCAGACTTTTAAAACCTTCCCTTGTACGTAGTACTGTTAACCCTGGAACGGTACGGTGGGTCGTCCGCGACCCCGAGCGTCAAAAAAAAAGAGGTTTTTCTCACGTGACTCACCCCCGTGACTGAATTTGTGGGTGATCGACCTGCAGTAGGTGTCTCGCCTACACGCTCTAGTAGTGTCCAGATGTGCATTGCTGTAGCTGTACTCCTTCCCCGATTTCTGAGACGCGTCGGGGTCGAGCGCGACCGAGTTTACCCTTCTAAGGTAATTTGCATAATTATCAAAGTTATTACGTATTATGAAATTGTCGTAGAATGGTGCAACTTGTATAGGTTATCAGTTGTGGAAAGTCTTGGCGGATTGTTTGGCTACCATGTGCATGATTTTTTTTTTAGTTAAAATGTCGTTCATCACCACGAGGACCATTTTACCGCGAGTGCCCCTTTTTCCTTTTTTTTTCATTTTTTTGCCAAGTCATTTTTCCGTAAGATATTGCCAAATAGTGTCGTAAAACTTTTGCTTTTTTAGTGTTGGAAAGTGTGTCTAGATGATCTGGCTACCCATGCGTGACTTTGTTTTTGTCAGATACGACGTAGTTATTGGTATATTGGGTATTTAACTGCGGTTGCCAATTTCTGTTTTTTTTTCAATATTTGTAAAAATTTACTACGTAGTAAGGAATTGCCGTATATTATTGATTTTTTTTTTATGTTTATGTGTTAGAAAGTGTGCCTTGATGGTTGGGCTAACACGTGCATGTCTTTTTTTTTATCTGAGATGCCGTATATTAGAATGTTGGGCATTTTTCCGCGAGTGCCCCTTTTTATTTGTTTTGCATTTTTTTTGCTTAGTCATGTTACCGTAAGGAATTGGCAAGTAGTGTCGCAAAACTTATATTTTTATAGTGTTGGAAAGTGTTTCTAGATGATCTGGCTACCCATGCCTATTTTTTTTTAGCCAGATATAGCGTATATATAGGTATGTGTTCGATTTTCCTGTGATTGCCATTTTTTCGTTTTTTCCCATTTCTTTCAAAATTACTACGTACTAAGGAACTATCACAGAGTAATGATTCATTTAGATGTTTATTTGTCGGAAAATGTGCCTTGATGGTTTGCCTAGCACGTGGCTGAAATTTTTTTTTCTGAAATGCGTATAATAAAATGTTGTCCATTTTTCTGCGAGTGCCCCTTTTTATTTGTTTTGCATTTTTTTACTTAGTCATGTTACCGTAAGGAATAGGCAAGAAGTGTCGCAAAACTTATATTTTCATAGTGTTGGAAAGTGTTTCTAGATGATCTAGCTACCCATGCCTATCTTTTTTTTTAGCCAGATATGGCGTATATATAGGTACAGTATGTGTTCGATTTTCCTGTGATTGCCATTTTTTCGTTTTTTCCCATTTCTTTCAAAATTACTACGTACTAAGGAACTATCACAGAGTAATGATTCATTTAGATGTTTATTTGTCGGAAAATGTGCCTTGATGGTTTGCCTAGCACGTGGCTGAAATTTTTTTTTTTTCTGAAATGCCGTATATTAGAATGTTAGCCATTTTTCCGCGAGTGCCCCTTTTTATTTTTTTTTGCATTTTTCTGCTTAGTCATGTTACCGTAAGGAATTGGCAAGTAGTGTCGCAAAACTTGTATTCTTATAGTGTTGGAAAGTGTTTCTAGATGATCTAGCTACCCATGCCTATCTTTATTTTTAGCCAGATATGGCGTATATATAGGTATGTGTTCGATTTTCCTGCGATTGCCACTTTTTCGTTTTTTCCCATTTCTTTCAAAATTACTACGTACTAAGGAACTATCACAGAGTATTGATTCCTCTAGATGTTTATTTGTTGGAAAATTTTGTTTACTTCTTTTTTGGTTGAATATCATCAAATTTTTTTAGCTAAAATATTATATTGTTTTACATTTTTTTTTTCGATTTTATTTCCCTTGAAAAAAATTTTTTTGGGTCAGAATTTTAATTTTATAGTTGTAAAATAATCGACAATTATCCAGCAACCCACCATACAATTTTTATGCATATCCAAGAATAATTAGATTAGTAAATAACACCTTGAAATTGACATACCCTTCCTACATTTCAAGTGGCAGATTAGGGAGTCTGAGTCAGTGTGGTTGGCGGCCATTTTGTGGACATATCCGAAGCGTAAGTTGCCCTATCTATATATATTCTTGTTCCCTATAGAATTTGTGATATTTTGGTATATTTTTACCTGCATAAATATCATATTATATATTAAATATATGTATTTTTTTACGAAATTTCTAAGTACTCAAAAAATTACCTTTAGATATGGCCCCTGATATAAATGTAATTTACAAAATAATGAAGATTTTTTTACATATTTCTATTTTAGGATAACATATGTTTATTCCCTAAAAAAATTAGCCACTTCCTATTTTATTTGGGTACCCAAAAAAATTCATGAAATTTGGACAAATTTTTTTGGCCAAAAAAAGTTACCCTTTTTTTCTCATTTCAGATCTTCACCTCCATGGGTCTGACTTCATCCAAAATACATCAAGATGTGTCCTAAACATTCAAGAATCAATTCCTAAAAGGATTTGTGTATATATGTATAAACTTTTTTTTTATGAATTTTTATGTAAGGTCTTTTTTTTCTACTTAATTTTTTAAAATATTTATAATAAATAGTTTTTCTGCAGATGAGTATTATTTATCTTTACAGTTGTTTTAAGCATCCATTGAAGTTTTTTTTGGCAAAAGATAAAAGGAGGTTACTGCAAAAACTGATTTTTCAAGAATTTTTTTTGCCGTCGGGGTCGCGCGCGTCCTAGTATACCCTTAAAGGGGTGTCTGAGGAGCGTACCTATCCAGGGTTAACTAAAGACAAAACATTAATGGCTGCCATGCGAGGGCGGGAGCAGACACGTCTGCGCACTGTCCGAGCCAAAAGCGAAGTGAATCAGTTCACCGGTGTGTGAGGGGGGAGGGGTAGCTAGCTACCCCTCCCCTACCCCCTCGCTAGCTAGCGAGAGGGTAGTTAACCCTCGTTAAAAATCTAATGGCTCATCATTTCAGCTACGCCGAAAGTAATACCCCATGTAAATAGCGTGGTTTGTATTTCGGTTACGGAACAACTATGAATAAAAAACTCAAAATCATAGTGTATTGATATAAAATGTTATTTTCATTAGTAAAATAAATTTTTGAATATACTTACCCGATAATCATGTAGCTGTCAACTCCGTTGCCCGACAGAATTCTACGGAAGGGATACGCCAGCGATCGCTATACAAGAGGGGGGTGTACTCACAAGCGCCACCTGTGGCCAGGTACTGCAGTACTTCTTGTTGACACCACTTCAATTTTTCCTCGGTCCACTGGTTCTATGGGGAGGAAGGGTGGGTCAATTAAATCATGATTATCGGGTAAGTATATTCAAAAATTTATTTTACTAATGAAAATAACATTTTTCAATATTAAACTTACCCGATAATCATGTAGCTGATTCACACCCAGGGAGGTGGGTGAAAACCAGTGTACATGTATATCAAGAAGCTAAGTATCCCGTATTTCATATTATCAGTTATTCAAAATAACAATGAAATTACAAGTACCTGGTAAGGAAGTCGATTTGAGCCATTACTCTGCCTTAAATAAGTTCGTCTTCCTTACTGAGCGCAGCGTTCCTCTTAGGAGGCTGAACAACTCTAAGGTGCTGAAGTATCAAGGGCTGCAACCCATACTAAAGGACCTCATCACAACCTTTAACCTCGGCGCTTCTCAAGAAAGAATTGACCACCCGCCAAATCAACAAGGATGTGGAAGGCTTCTTAGCCGACCGTACAACCCATAAAAAGTATTCAAGAGAAAGGTTAAAAGGTTATGGGATTATGGGAATGTAGTGGCTGAGCCCTCGCCTACTACTGCATTCGTTGCTACGAATGGTCCCAGGGTGTAGCAGTACTCGTAAAGAGACTGGACATCTTTGAGATAGAATGATGCGAACACTGACTTGCTTCTCCAATAGGTTGCATCCATAACACTCTGCAGAGAATGGTTCTGTTTGAAGGCCACTGAAGTAGCCACAGCTCCCACTTCATGTGTCCTTACCTTCAGCAAAGCAAGGTCTTCTTCCTTCAGATGAGAATGTGCTTCCCTAATCAGAAGCCTGAATAGTAAGAAACTGAGTTCTTAGAACTTGGGAAAGAAGGTTTCTTGATAGCACACCATCAGGCTTCTGATTGTCCTCGTAAAGGTTAAGACCTTTTTAGATAGTACCTAAGAGCTCTAACTGGGCAAAGTACTCTCTCCAGTTCATTCCCCACCAAGTTGGACAGGCTTGGGATCTCGAACGACTTAGGCCAAGGACGTGAAGGAAGCTCGTTTAGCAAAAACCGAGCTGCAAGGAACATGTAGCTGTTTCAGATGTGAAAACAATGATCCTGCTGAAGGCGTGGATCTCACTTACTCTTTTAGCTGTTGTCAAGCACACGAGGAAAAGAGTTTTTAATGTGAGGTCCTAAAAAGAGGCTGATTGGAGAGGTTCAAATCTTGATGACATAAGGAACCTTAGGACCACGTCTAGATTCCAGCCTGGAGTGGACAACCGACGTTCCTTTGAGGTCTCAAAAGACCTAGGGAGGTCCTGTAGATCTTTGTTGGTGGAAAGATCCAAGCCTCTGTGGCGGAAAACCGCTGCCAACATACTTCTGTAACCCTTGATCGTAGGAGCTGAAAGGGATCTTACTTTCCTTAGATGTAACAGGAAGTCAGCAATCTGGGTTACAGTGGTACTGGTTGAGGAAACTGCATTGGTCTTGTACCAGCTACGGAAGACTTCCCCTTGAGACTGATAGATTCTGAGAGTGGATGTTCTCCTTGCTCTGGCAAACGCTCTGGCTGCCTCCTTCGAAAAGCCCCTAGCTCTTGAGAGTCTTTCGAAAGTCTGAAGGCAGTCAGACGAAGAGCGTGGAGGTTTGGGTGTACCTTCTTTACGTGAGGTTGACGTAGAAGGTTCACTCCTAGAGGAAGAGTCCTGGGAATGTCGACCAGTCATTGCAGTACCTCTATGAACCATTCTCTCGCGGGCCAGAGCGGAGCCAATCCACGTCAGCCGTGTCCCTTTGCGAGAGGAGAACTTCTGAAGTACCCTGTTGACAATCTAAAACGGCGGGAATGCATACAGGTCGAGATGGGACCAATCCAGAAGAAAAGCATCCACGTGAACTGCTGCTGGGTCTGGAATCGGAGAACAATACAACAGGAGTCTCTAGGTTATCGAGGTAGCGAACAGATCTAAGGTTGGCTGACCCCACAGGGCCCAAAGTCTGCTGCAAACACTCTTGTGAAGGGTCCACTCTGTGGGGATGACCTGACCCTTCCGGCTGAGGCGATCTGCCATGACATTCATACCGCCCTGAATGAACCTCGTTACCAGCGTGAGCTTTCGATCTTTTGACCAGATGAGGAGGTCCCATGCGATCTAGAACAACTTCCACGAAAGAGTCCCTCCCTGCTTGAAGATGTAAGCCAGGGCTGTGGTGTTGTCAGAGTCCACCTCCACCACCTTGTTAAGCTGGAGGGACTTGAAGTTTATCAAGGCCAGAAGAACCGCCAACAACTCCTTGCAATTGATGTGAAGTGTCCTTTGCTCCTGATTCCATGTTCCCGAGCATTCCTGTCCGTCCAAAGTCGCACCCCAGCCCGTGTCTGATGCGTCCGAGAGGAGACGGCGGTCGGGTTTCTGAACAGCCAAAAGTAGACTTCCTTGAGAAGAAAGCTGTTCTTACACCACGCGAGAGAAGACCTCCTCTCTTCGGAAACAAGAACTGAGACCGTCTCTAGCGTCATGTCCTTTATCCAGTGAGCAGCTAGATGATACTGAAGGGGGGGGGGAGGTGGAGTCTCCCTAACACGATGAACAGGGCCAGCGATGAAAGTGTCCCTGTTAGACTCATCCACTACCTGACTGAGCATCGGTTCCTTCTCAGCATGCTCTGGATGCATTCTAGGGCTTGGAAGATCCTTGGGGCCGACAGAAAAGCCCGAAAAGCTCGACTCTGAAGATCCATACCCAGGTAGACAATGGTCTGGGATGGGACGAGCTGAGACTCCTCAAAATTGACCAGGAGGCCCAGTTCCTTGGTCAGATCCATAGTCCATCTGAGAATCTCCAGACAGCGACGACTTGTGGGAGCTCTTAAAAGCCAGTCGTCTGACGGAGCCGGACACAAGATCATGGTACTGCTGCACAGTCTGTGAACTGTCAACCATGGGGAAGCGAGGAAGTACAGTGACAACCCGAAGCTGTCTAGACTGTCTGGGTCGTATAGACAACTCCTTATCGGGTTGCTGAGGTTGCCGCACTGCGTCACAACAAGTCACTTCTGCTGGTTGTTGAACGTCTTCCCAGTGACACACTGACTCCGTAAACAAAAAATCCTCTAACAAGGACTAAGCTTGGACTGCATGTCTTGCAACACAGCTCAAGGTCTATGGGAGCAGGTGTGGTAACAGACGGGGTTAGCGACTGAAGTGGAACCATTACCTTCCCTGGAAGCATGTTATGCTTAAATAAAAGTCCATAGGAGGCTACGCAGCAAAAGGCTCCTCTCCAAATGACAGAGTCCTCAAGGGAATATCAGAAGGAGGGAGAAAAGCACTTTCTCATCTACAGGGACCATATCCGAGAAAAGCTAAGTTCTCTCAGTGAGGGTTTCACTGGTGCAAAAGCAGCAGACTAGAAGGCAACGTTATGAAACTGCTTGACAGTCTAGTGAGTTGGCAACAACCAAAGATGTGTGACTGAGAAGCATGCGGTAAGGTATGCAGAGCATGCTGTATGTAGAGCATGCTGTATGTAGAGCATGCTGTATGCAGAGCATGCTGTATGTAGAGCATGCTGTAAGAGAAGCAGAGCATGTTGCATGGCGTGTAACATTTCTCAGAAATTCCATGACCAGTGCTAGATTGAGTAATATCGCATTACTGTCCCTTGAAAGTGCACGTGCCGAGGGAATTGATTTAGACTGTTTTGTTGATGAATTTGATAGCAGGCATGATAATCGTAGAATTAAGCTGCACTAAATATACAATCTATAATCTACTTCACCTCAGGACAGGGAAACTCGCCCTGTTGGCAACACTGCATTACTTCATGCATGCTTGCATGGGGTTTTAATATCAACATAATATTTACATTACATTCATAACTCATGATTCATTTTTGTTTTGAAGATATTTTGCCATATTTGCGATTTGTTAAAAATATATTGCAAGGAATACATATATATTTTTTTATTTAAGTAATACGAATAACCTCCATTATCATAATGTTTGTGTAGGCATACATGTATATGATTACAAATGCAAGTTATGAAAGTAATGAGGTGTTATTATTGTCATTTGTTATTTCAAAGTTGAATGGGAAGAGGCTCAAGTTGAGGAGAAAGTGGCAGATGCATGCGTTGAGGTGGCTGACTCCTAGCATGTGTTTCTTGTCTCAAGAGTTGCGCTTGCTGTAAGGGTAGCGGATGCGCAGTAGCAGGTTCCTGAGGAACGAGTTGAGGTTCCTGAGGTGTGAGCTGCGAGAGTTGAGGTAGCGGCTGCGCAGAACGCAGTTCTTGTCTCGCGAGTTGAGGTTCCTGAGGTGCTAGCCTAAGGAGTTGAAGCTCTCGCCTTGAGGAGGGTTGAGGACGCTGCAGCGAGTGCTGAGGTGGCTGCCTCATGGATGGAAGAGGTTGTCGTACCTCAAGAGATTGATGCCTCGCTGGTGGAACCGCAGGCGGAAGCGGAGGAAGTAAGGCATAAGACTCCTGCTCCCATTGCTGAGGTTGCCTTAAGGAAGGCGGAGGTTGCTGCACACCGCTGGTAACTGGCAACTCAGTACGCGGTAAGGTATCCTGAGGAACCTCAACTTCGTACGCCTGGCAGACTGGACTGCGGTGAGGCGGAGCGATCGCAGGAGGAGGTGTAACCTTCTCAGCCTGACACTCACGCATTAAGACCGCAAGCTGTGACTGCATGGACTGCAGCAAAGTCATCTTGGGGTCGACAGACGCTAAGGTCTGCTGAGGCAAAGCCTTAACAGAAGATGAGGTCTGTTGCGGCATCACCTTACCTCTCTTAGGAGGTGTGCAGTCACCTGATGACTGTGGAGAGTCAGAGCTAATCCAATGACTGCAACCAGGTTGTAGAACTCTAGAGGTCTGGACTTTGCGTTTGAGAAGTCTTGAGACCTGAGTCCAGCGTTTTCTCCCTGACATTTCTTCTGCAGACGAGTAAAAGACGGGCTCAATCGTCTGCGGGTGGGAGTGACGGTCTCTGTAAGACACGCCCGCAACCACCGAGGATACTTCTGTGCGCCGATCAAGGCCTGCCGAACCCTTTTGCCCTTCGACATTGCTTCTCCCCTGGGCTTGGGAGCTTGCAAGAGGTCCCGGACTGGGAGGACGACTGGCACGCACAGAAGTACCCTCACGCACAACACTGACACACTTTGCGCTAATCACTTATCACTTTTGATTTTCTGTTTGCACTTATTTCACTGAACTCGAAACTTTAAGTGGTTTGTACCTGAAACACGCAATTCTATCCTTCCTTAAAAGTTAGTAATTACGAAAACAGAATTACAATGTAACAGAAAAATCTAATGAAAGATAACTAATTCAGTGGCTGGAAAGAGACTAAACACTAGATCAAATAACTACGTTTAAAATCTCTCACCGCATAAAGCTTGAGAACAAGAATAAAACTCATGAAACGTTTACCTTCTTCCCCTAAAGAGACTAGGGAGAAGAGCAAAAACGATAACAACGTTACTCGCTTGAACGAAACGTTTATCCAGCTCTCTCTCCCTCCGTCTCTATCTCTCTCTCTCTCTCTCTCTTGACTTAGAACCTGAGAGAAGAGCCCAATCATATATATCGTTAAAACATATTATTGTTAAAGGAAAAAAAAAAAACTGAAATATTTCCCAAATAAAAAGTTCCTTTATTAGAATTAAAACCATTAAGCTAAGAAAGAATGAACAAAACGTTAGAAACGGTTACTCTTACTGCAACGTGACACCGTGAAAATTCTCTCTCTATCGTAACGATAGAGCGCAAGTTGAACGTTCTGAACGTCAACAACTGCAGAGACAAAACAAAACGTTAGTTCAACTTTGAAAACAGTACGAGACTATCAAAGAAATTCTTTCAAAAACATTAAAATAGCATATGTTAACAGGTAAAACCGAAATGACGGGCTCAATGTTAATTAACTTCGGTACCAAGAAAAGACCGCCTACTATTAGGAAAGGTCGAATATAAACAAATATAAAAATTAATTAATAAGTTTATAATAAAAGGAAGTTAATCGAAGAGGCCTATAAAAGGCGGAGAGATAAAAAATAAATCTATAACTTTTGTTAAGCAAAATTAAGAAAGAGAGTCTATACTCTCTTAGACACCAACACTTCCGTCTAAGGGAAGGGTCGGCCATTTAAAGGTGAAAGAGAGTTCATACTCTCTTCGTCACCATAATTAATCAAATTAATTCCAAAAGCTAGCTAAGCTAATAATAAAACTTCCTGAATAGCGAAAGCTGAAATCTTAGAGCAATACTTCACCAAAAACCGTGAACAAGACTCCAAAATTATAAGCGTATCCATGAACGTCTTGCCGGAAGCACGACAGAGGAAAAATTGAAGTGGTGTCAACAAGAAGTACTGCAGTACCTGGCCACAGGTGGCGCTTGTGAGTACACCCCCCTCTTGTATAGCGATCGCTGGCGTATCCCTTCCGTAGAATTCTGTCGGGCAACGGAGTTGACAGCTACATGATTATCGGGTAAGTTTAATATTGAAAAAAGAACAACAAACTATGAATAAATCATGATTTTGCAAACCACGGATGCGGACCGATTGTGGCACTGTCGGAAAGTTCCCCAATAGAGAACGACGAAGAGGGACCCCACAAGGAAGCCTTATCTGCCATCAAGGAGGAGTTAGAGGGAGGGTGCGGTGCTGCCGTCTCCTTCCAAGCAACAGGAAACGACCGTAAAGGTGGTCTCTTCGGAATCTTGAATTCCTGCAGCTTGCTTTTTTCCGCTCTCCCAGGCAAGCGTGATGTTCGGCGACGGTGAACGATGGGGAGGAGAGTTTTGTCTCTCAAGTGGGAGTTCCAAAGCTCGAGGAGGAGAAGGTCTTGCAGGCCTCTCTTCCCACAATTGACGTTGCTCAAATCAGCCCTGGAGATCTAACGAACGTTGGCACCTATCGGGAGGCTGGTTCTTGGAGCCGATGTGCTATAGTAGCCCAGTCATGAGCATCCATGTCTGTTGGCGATCATCTGAGCGATTGGTGCATCAGCGAGTAGTGAGGAACACACGTCTGGTGACGTTTGCTTTCCTCTTTTGGAGAGCGACGAGTCATTGGGGAATGACAGGAAAGACAGAGGTGTGTAGCCAAAGGCTACTGACAAGCTGGAGAAGAACAGGCTGCTGACTTGCCAATTGACGAGCCCAGGGCATGTATGCATGGCTGGCAGGGAAGGCACACACAAACTGAAAAGAAAAAACAAAAAAGTGATTAGTAATGTCTGTCCAAATTGGTGAGGAGGAAGAGCAGTAACAACCGTTCTCCGTCCGAGCCAAAAGCAAAGCGAAGCACAGTCACAGGTGTGTAGTTGAGAGAGGAAGCTACTAACCCCCATCCCCCTGCTAACTAGCAGTATGGTTGGTTAACCCTCGCTGAATTCTAATGGCTCGTCCTTTCAGCTTTGCCGAAAGTAATACCCCTATAAATCCTCTATAAATAGCATTGGTTTATATTTCAGTTACGGAACCATTGTCATTTGTTCCAGTGCAGCATACAAACCTTCTGTTCTTTACATAGGAGACTCACCTTAAGGCGGGTTGAAGATCTCAAACCAACTGGTAGGCTACTGTCCCAAGATGACCTCATGTGCTTCATAGGAGCTTCTCAAGAGGCAGCCTGACACCTCGTTTTTCTTGTAGGATGACAGCCTGGGCATTCAGTGCTGGAAGGAGTAAAAGATTTCAATGGGAGGTGAATAGATAAGTACACAGTGGGGGTGAGCCCTTTCATAATCTATACATTGCCCGACTCCGCCTTGTTTGAAGAAAGGGGACATAAAATAATTATGACAAATTTTTAAGTAATTTGTATTTTTCCTAACGATACAAATCTTGAGCTCTTTATTAGGGATATAATTTCCGGGAGGCTGGAGGACTAGCCATAAGACTTTTAGCTAGGTGTAACTACCTCACCACTGGTTAGCGGGGGTGGAGGGGTAGCCTGCTACTCCACTCACACACACCTGTGTTGACTCGTCACTTTTGATTGCAAGCAGGACTTACAAGGGTACAAGTAATGGTGGGCCAAAGAGCTTAAGGTTTGTATCGTTAGAAAAAATGCAAATTACTTTCAAATTTGTTATTTGTTCCGACACTAAATACAAACCCTTTTCCTCTTTATTAGGGAAGAATCATCCTTTAGGAGGGTGGAAGTCCAAACCAACTGGCTGGTGTTTGACCCAGGGTTTTTCCCCGTACATGCTCCACATGTAACAGGGAGAAACCCTGATACCTCACTAAAATCTGTCCAAAACCTGGTTAGCTTCCTGAGCAATCTGTGTGATTGTGTGAGACAAGCAGTGTGATTAGTCTAGGTAAGATTTCTCAGAAACATAGGAGTCTTTGAATCAACCATAGACGTTACCCAATCCCACCTCGCCAGGGGGTATGGGGATGCAACAAGCATTATTTCTATGTTTGGTTACACAAGGAAATGGTTTTACCTGCAGACAGATGAGGCAAACTTGCAGAGGACCATAGGAGCTGTTCCCCAAGAGAGGGGAAAATGAAAGAGACAAAGAGCCAGTCATTCTTAACATTCATCCCAGACTAATCCCAGGTAAGCTCTGCCTTTAACCATCTGCTACTTCTTCCTCAAGGAGCCTGAGGTATTTAAACCACTTGTTGTGCAGCCACCACAGGGCCAATGGAGAACGTCTCCATGTTCATGTGGGGCACATCTTACAGGTAGTGGGGGTGAAGGTCTTAAGACACTTTCACATTCCCGTTTGTAAGACCTGCATCACGGAGTAGTTCTTCTTGAACGCTAGGGACGTGCTGATGCCCTTAACGTCATGAACACTGGGTTGTCTCATCTGTGGAGGAGGATCGAGATTCAGGGCCAGGTCAGTGACCCTGCGAATCCGAGCAGAGATGGTTTTTTTGGTGATCTTCCTCTTGACCATCTCCGTGCTGACGCTCGGGGGCGAGCTGCTGCTGTTCTCTTGAGAGAGTACCTCAAACTCATCACTGGACAAAGTAACAGTTAATCTTGATCATCAGTTATGTTATGAAGACTCCCAATCCAGAAGGGCCTAAATCTGGAAGTAGCGTAGCCGATAAACTCAGGGACGAAGCCAAAAATTACCTCCCCCCATCCCCTTGAATGGGAGACGGCATATGAAAGACTGTGAAATTCACTAACTCTCTTGGCTGAGGCCAATACAAATAGGAAAACAGTCTTCAGAGTCAGGTGGGGATCTGATGCCTGGCGTAATGGTTTGTAGGGAGCACCCTTCAGGGACCCAAGGACAAGAACCACGTTCCATCTATGTGGTATAACTTCCGACAAAGGGCAGATAAGCTCGAAACTCTGTATGAGGAGAGAAAATTCCAACGAAGAGGAAACATTAACTACTTTCAGCCTTACTGAGAAGTAGCCTTTCACTGCCGAGACTGACAGGAGTTTTTCTTCCCAAAGGTGAACGAGGAACTCTACTATTGCTGGAATAGTGGCATCAAGGGGAGAGATACCCCTTTCCATGATACCAACCACAGAAGAAAGTGCACTTGGCCTGGTAGACTGAAGCGGACGACCTTCGAAGGTATCCAGACATCCTTTTCACAACCTATTGCAAAAAGCCTCTCTGCGGGAGGAGATGCTGGATAATCTCCAGGCGTGGAGTCACAGGGATACTACAGCTTTGTGAATGATGTTCATATGTGGTTGTCTGAGTAAATTGTGAAGTTGAGGGAGCTCTCTCGGAACCTTCGTCAGGATATGAAGAAGGTCCAGGAACCATTTGGCGTGATGATATAGCGGAGCTATGAGGGTCATTGACAGGTTCTTAGATGATCTGGTCTTGTTGAGCACTGACACGCTGGAAAGCGCAGACGCGCTGGAGAGTCCTGGCGTGCAGGACAGTTCTGGCGAGCTGGAAAGCGTTGGCGTGTAGGACAGTGCTGGCAAGAAGGAGAGCGCAGGAAGGCTGGAGAGCGCCAGCGAGCTAATAGACACTAACGTGCTCGTGAGTGCTGTCGTGCTGGTGAGCGTTGGCGTGCTAGCGAGAGCTGACGCTTTGATGAGTGTTGTCCTATTGGCAAGCGCTGGCATACTGGCGGGCTGGCAAACGCTGATGCGCTGGAGATTGGACGTGTTGAGAAGCGCTGACACACTGGAGAGCAGGACAGTGCTGGCGAGCTGGAGAGTGCTGGGAAGCAGGAGAGCGCAGGCAAGCTGGAGATTGTTGGCGCACAGGAAACCAGTAGCAAGCAACAGAGCGCTGACGTGCTGGTGAGTGCTATCGTGCTGGAGAGAGCTGACGCGCTGGCACACTGGAGAGCGCTGGTGCGCAAGAAAGTACTGGCGCACTGGAGAGCACTCGCGAGAAAAAGAGTGCTACATCGAAGCTAGCAAGTGAGCAGGAGAGTGCTGCCGAGCTGGAGAAAGCAGACGCTCAGGAGAGTATTGGCGAGTTAGAGAGCACTGACGCACAGGAGAGCGCTGCAGAGCCGGAGAGAGCTATAGAGCGCTGGCGCATAACAGAGCGCAGGCAAGCTGGAGATTGTTGGCGCACAGGAAACCAGTAGCAAGCAACAGAGCGCTGACGTGCTGGTGAGTGCTATCGTGCTGGAGAGAGCTGACGCGCTGGCACACTGGAGAGCGCTGGTGCGCAAGAAAGTACTGGCGCACTGGAGAGCACTCGCGAGAAAAAGAGTGCTACATCGAAGCTAGCAAGTGAGCAGGAGAGTGCTGCCGAGCTGGAGAAAGCAGACGCTCAGGAGAGTATTGGCGAGTTAGAGAGCACTGACGCACAGGAGAGCGCTGCAGAGCCGGAGAGAGCTATAGAGCGCTGGCGCATAAGAGAGCGCAAGCAAGCTGGAGAGCGCCGACATACTGGTAAGTGCTGTGGTACTGGTAAGCACTAGAGAGCTGGCTAACACTGATATGCTGGAGGGCGTGAATGCGCTGGGGAGTGCTAACGCGTTGGAGAGCACTGCCGATCCAAAGGGTTCTGGCACACAAGAGAGCGCTGCTGAGCTGGAGAGCGCTGCTGAGCTGGAGAGCGCTGGCGCGCAGGAGAGCACTGGTGAAATGGTGCGAAGGAGAGCGCTGGTGCGCAGGAGAGCACTGCTGAGCGGGAGAGCGATGGCGTATAAGAGTGCTGGCGAGCTGGAGAGCGCTGCCGCACAAGAGTGTCCTGTCGCCCTAGCGAGCACTGGCATATGCTGATGCGCTGGTAAAATGACAAGCATTGGCGCACAGGAGAGGGCTAGCCGCGCTGAAGAGCGCTGGCGCACAGAAAAGCGCTAGCGCGAAGGAGACCACTGCCGAGAGGTAGAGAGCTGAGGGCACAAGAAAGTGCTAGCGAGCTGGATAGCGGTGACAAGCAAGAGATTGCTAACGAGTTGGAAAATGCTGACACACAGGGGAGCGCAGGCACGCAATACAGTGCTGTCGTCCTGGCGAGCGCTGGCAGGCTGGCATATGCTGATGCACTGGAGAGTGCTGGCAAAATAAAGAGTGCTGGAGCGCAGGAGAGGACTGGCACGCAGGTAAGCGCTCCCGAGACGAAGAGCGCTGGCACATAAGAGAGTGCTGGCGAGCACTGGCGCGCAGGAGTGCACTAGTGAGCTGGAGAGCGCTGGCGTAATGGAGAGCGCTGACATGACAGTGGGTGATGTCGAGCTCACGAATGCATATAAGCCATTGAGTGTGGACACGCTGGGGAGCGTTGACACATTGGAGATTACTGACAAGCTGGAGAGCCCTCACGCGCAGGAGAGCACTGCCGAGCTGGAGTGCTGGCAAACTGGATAGTGCTGGCGTGTAGAGCGCTAGAAACCTGGAGATCGCTGGTGAGCTAGATTGCGCTAACATGCTAGCGAGTGCTGTTGTGCTGACGAGCACTTGTGTTCTGGCAAGCTGGCAACAGCTCATGCTCTGGGTAACGTGGACTCGCTGGAAAGTGCTGGCGCGCAGGAGAGCGTTAGCGAGCTGGAAAGCGCTGGCGCGCAGGAGACCACTAGCAAACAGGATAACGCTGATGTGCTGGCGAGCGCTGGCATGCTGTCAAACGCTGATGCAGTGGAGACCGCTTCCGCGCTGGGGAGCGCTGGATAGATGGCACTGGCGTGCAGTACACAGGTGAGCTGGAGGGCCCTGACCTGCTGGTACGTGCTGCGGACCGCTGACACGCTGGAGAGCACTAATGCGTTGGAGAGCTGGATAACAATGATGTACTGGAGGGCGTGGACGCGCTAGGTAGCGCTAACGGGTTGGAGAGCACTGCCAATCCACTGGGTTCTGGGGCTCAGGAGAGTGCTGACAAGACGGGGAGAGCTGGCGCGCAAGAGAGCACTGGCGGGCTGGAGAGCTGGCAAACGCTGATGCGCTGGCCAGCATTGAAGCACTGACGCCCTAAAGAGCTCGTGTGCAAGAGAGCACTACCAAACTGGAGGGCACTAGCGTGCACGAGAGTGCTGGTGAGCCAGAGAGCACTGGCGCACAGGAGAGTCCTACCGAGACGGAGAGCTCTGAAGAGCAAGAGAGTCCTGCTGAGACGGAGAGCGCTGAAGCGCTGGCGAGCAGAAGACCCCTGGCGAGCTATTGAGCGCTGGCTTGCAGGAGAGCGCTGGGGAACTGGAGAGCGATGACGTCCTGGCAAGCTGGTAAACGCTGATGCGCTGGAAAGCACTGACACGCAGGAAAGTGCTGGAGCGCTGGAAACCACTGGCACATTGCAGAGCGCTGGCGAGCTGGAGAGAGCTACAGTAGTGGATAGGAGATCGCTGGCACGCAGAAAAGTGCTAGCGCGCTGGGCAGAGCTGGCCCGCAGGAATTCGCTGGCGAGATAGAGAGCGCTGACGTTCTGGTGATTGCTGTCGTACTGGAGAGCTCTGTCGTGCTGGGGTGCGCTGGCGTGCTGGTAAACGCTGATGCGCTGGAGAGCATACAAGCGCTGAGGAGCGCTGACATGCTGGAGAGTGCTGGGGAGGTGGAGAGCACTGGTAAGTTGGAGGGCGCTAGTGATTGAGAGAACGCTGACGTGCCAGCGAGCTGGCAAACGCTGAGGCGCTGGAGAGCGTGGACGCGCTGGGAAGTGATGACGCACTGAAGAGTGCTGAAGCGCTGGAGAGTATTAGCAAGCTTGAGAGCTGGAGAGTACTGGCCAGCTGGTGAGTGCTGGCACGAAGGAGAGTACTGGCAAGGTGGAGAGCACTAGAGTTGCAGGAGAGTACTGGTGAGCTAGATTGCACTGACGCGCTGACGAGATTGAGAGCACTGGCGGGCAGGAGAGCGCTGGTGAGCTGAAAAGCGCTGATGTGCTTGTGAGTGCGTTCGTGCTGGCATGCTGGAATACGCTGATGCGCTGGGAATCATGGACGCGCTAACGCGCTGTGGAGCACTGACCCGCTGGAGAGTGCTGGCTACCTGGAGACGCTAGCGCTGAGGAGAGCAGGAAAATGCTGGTGTGCAAGAGAGTACTGGTGGGAAGGAGAGCCCTGGCAGGCAGGACAGCACTGCCGAGTGGGAGAGGGATGACGCACAATAGAGTGATGGCGCGCAAGCGAGTACTGGCACCCTGGCGAGCGCTGGCATATGCTGATGCGGTGGACAGCACTAGCGTAAAGGAGAGGGCTAGTGCACTGAAGAGCTCTGCAGAGCGCTGGGGCGCAGTAGAGCGCTGACAATCTGGCATATGCTGATGCACTGGAGAGCAAGGACACGCTGGAGAGCGCTAGTGCGCAGGAGAACACTGGCAAGCTGGAGAGTGCTGGCGCAATAAAGAGCGCTAGTGCGCTGGAGGGCGCTGGCAAGCTCTTATGTACTGGAGAGCACTGGGGCGCTGGATAGATGGCACTGGTGTGCAGGAGAGTGCTGGCACACAGGAGAACACAGGCGAGCTGGAGAGCCCTGACGTGTTGGTGAGTGCTGTGGTGCTGGCTAACACTGATATGATGGAGGGCGTGGACGCACTGGAGACCGCTGACACGCTGTAGAGCACTACTGTAATGCGTTGGAAAGCACTGCCGATCCGATGGGTCCTGGGGCGCAAGAGAGTGCTGGCAAGCCGGAGACGCTGATGGGCGGGAGAGTGCTGCTGAAATGGAGAGAGCTGACACGCAGGAAAGTGCTGGAGCGCTGGAGACCACTGGCATGTTGCAGAGCGCTGGCGAGCTGGAGACCGCTGCCACTGAGAAAAGTGCTGGTGCGCTAGACAGAGCTGTCCCGCAGGAAATCGCTGGCGAGAAAGAGAGCGATGATGTTCTGGTGATTGCTGTCTTGCTGGGGAGCACTGTCGTGATGGTGTGCACCGGCGTGCTGGCAAACGCTGATGCGCTGGAGAGCGTGGAAGCGCTGAGGAGCACTGACATGCTGGAGATTGCTGGGGAGCTACAGAGCACTGGCAAGTTGGAGAACGATAGTGAGTTAGAGAACGCTGACGTGCCAGCGAGCTGGCAAACGCTGAGGTGCTGCGGAGCGATGACGCACTTGAGAGTGCTGGTGCACTGGAGAGTATTAGCATGCTTGAGAGCTGGAGAGCTGGCGAGTGATGGCGCGAAGGAGAGTATTGGCGAACTGGATTGCACCGTCGCGCAGGAGTGTGTTGGCAATCGGGACAGCGCTGGTTCGCAGGAGACCGCTGGTGAGCTGGAAAGCGCTGATGTGCTTGTGAGTGCGTTCGTGCGTTCGTGCTGGCAAACGCTGATGCGCTGGAAATCATTGCACGCTGGGGAGCGCTGATGCGCTACAGAGCCCTGAAGGGCTGGAGAGCTCTGACATGCTGGTGAGTGGTACCGCGCTGGTGAGGTGACAACCCCTGATGCACTGCGGAGTGTGGAAGCGCTGGGGAGTGCTGAGGTGCTGACAAGCTGGACAGCGCTAGCGCTGAGAAGAGCTGGATAGTGCTGGCGCGCAAGGGAGCACTGGCAAGCAGGACATTACTGCCGAGTGGGAGAGGGATGGCGCGCAAGAGTGTGCTGGCGAGTTGAAGAGCGAGTACTGGCACCCTGGCGAGCGCTGGCATATGCTGATGCGGTGGAGAGCGCAAGCGTGCAAGAGAGGGCTACCGCACTGAAGAGCGCTGGCGCAGGAAAGGGCTAGCGCAGTGAAGAGCTCTACCCAAGCAGGAGAGCGCTGCAGCGCAGTAGAGGGCTGTCGTCCTGGCGGGCACTGGCAAGCTGGCATTAGCAGATGTGCTGGAGAGCATGGATGCGCTGGCACACAGGAGAACACTGGCGTGAAGGAGGTCACTGGCGAGCTGGAGAGTGCTGGTGCAATAAAGAGCGCTAGTGCGCTGGAGGGCGCTGGCAAGATCTTGTGTACTGGAGAGCGCTGGAGCGCAAGAGTGCCGGCACTCAAGAAAACGGTAGAGCGCTGGATAGATGGCACTGGCATGTAGGAGAACTCTGCCGCGCAGAACACAGGCGAGCTGGAGAGCCCTGACGTGCTGGTGGGTGCTGTGGTGCTGGCGAGCACTGGAGAGCTGGCTAACACTGATGTGCTGGAAGGCATGGACGCGCTAGAGTCCACTAACACGCTGGAGAGCACTGCTGATCCGATGGGTCCTGGGGTGCAGGGGAGTACTGGCGAGCTGGAGACGCTGATGGGCGGGAGAGTGCTGCCGAAATGGAGAGAGCGGGCGCGCAGGAGAATGCTGGCGAGCTTGAGAGCGCTGGCGCACAGGAGAGCGATGATGTCCCGGCGAGCTGGTAAACGCTGATGCGCTGAAAAGCACCGAGACGCTAGAGAGCGCTGACGTGTAGGAAAGTTCTGGAGACCACTGGCATGTTGCAGAGCGATGGCGAGCTGGAGAGAGCTAGTGGGCAGGAGAGCGCTGACGAGTTGAAGACTGCTGGCACGGAGAAAATTGCTGGTGCGCTGGACAGAGCTGGCCCGCAGGAAATCGCTGGCGAGATAGAGAGCGATGACGTTCTGGTGATTGCTGTCGTGCTGGGGAGCGCTGTCGTGCTGGGAAGAGCTGGCGTGCTAGCAAACGCTGATGCGCTGGAGAGCGTGGAAGCGCTGAGTAGCGCTGACATGCTGGAGAGTGCTGAGGAGCTAGAGAGCACTGGCAAGTTGGAGAGCGATAGCGAGTTAGAAAACACTGACGTGCCAGCGAGCTGGCAAACGCTGAGGTGCTGGAGAGTGTGGACATGCTGGGGAGCGATGACGCACTGGAGAGCGCTGGCACACTGGAGAGTATTAGCACGCTTGAGAGCTAGAGAGCACTGGCCCACAGGAGAGCTCTGGCCAGCTGGCGACTGGTGGCGCAAAGGAGAGTACTGGCGAGTTGGAGAGCTCTGCCGAGGCGGAGAGAGGTAGCGTTGCAGGAGAGTACTGGCGGGCTGGATTGCACTGGCGAGATTGAGAGTACTGGCAAACTGGACAGCGCTGGTAAGCGCTGATGTGCTTGTGAGTGCGTTCGTGGTGGCAAACGCTGATGCGCTGGAAATCATGGGTGCGCTGATGCGCTGCAGAGCCCTGAAGGGCTGGAGAGCTCTGACATGCTGGTCAGTGCTGACGTGCTGGTGAGTGGTACCGCGCTGGCAAGGTGACAAACCATGATGCGCTGCGGAGTGTGGAAGCGCTGGGGAGTGCTGAGGCACTGGAGAGCGCTGACAGCCTGGACAGCGCTAGCCCACAGGAGAGTACTAGCTACCTGGAGACGCTGGCGCTGAGGAGAGCTGGAAAGTGCTAGCGCGCAAGGGAGCACTGGTGGGAAGGAGAGCGCTGGCAAGATAGCACTGCCGAGAGGGAGAGGGATGGTGCGCAATAGAGTACTGGCACCCTGGCTAGCGCACTGAAGAACACTAGTAAGCGCTGGCGCGCAGAAAAAGGCTAGCGCAGTGAAGAGCTCTACCGAGCAGAAAAGTGCTGGGGCGCAGTAGAGTGCTGTCGGCCTGGCAAGCTGGCATATGCTGATGCACTGGAGATCATGGACGTGCAGGAGAACAATGGCGCGAAGGAGGTCGTTGGCGAGCTGGAGAGTGCTGGCGCAACAAAGAGCGCTAGCGCGCTGGAGGGCGCCGGCAAGCTCTTGTGTACTAGAGCGCGCTGGCGCGCAGGAGAGTGGCGGCACGCAAGAGAACGCTGGAGTGCTGGATGGAATTTCACTGGCATGTAGGAGAGCTCTGTCTTTGCCCTCTCGAGGAGGGATCTCTGGGTCGGAAAACCCGTCGAGAGCCCTCATTAGAGTCAGAACTTGCCAAAACGCATGCTCTGACTTTTGCTGGTCTCCTCCTGCTGTAGGACTTGCAGCGAAGTCTCCTTCTATCCCCGAAGGCTCTTCTTGGGGAGAGTCGCGGACATTCCCTGAGGGGCTAGTTGGCTCCATCCTAGTCCTAGTAGAGGACTTAGGCAATGTTTTGGAGTCTTTAGATTCCTTCCTGGGAAGGATGTAAGACTCCAACATTGACGAGGGTGGCATGTTCCTTCCAATCCCCGACTGAGTAGACCCCTCAGCGCGAAGAGAGGTTTCCTCCATTGGTGCGATGGGGGAAAGTCTCTCCTCGCGTGATTCCCTAGGGGACGGGAAATCTTCGTCCGAAAGGGAAGGAGAGGCAGTCTGAGGAATAGAAGGAACCTGCCTCGAAGGTCTACGTGGAGTCAGTTTCGCCCTTGGGGAAGTGACCGCATCTGGAACTCCTCTTTTTCTCTTCAAAGGGGTAGAAGAAGCCATGGTTCTGGGTCCCAATTCAGAGAAGACAGGCTTGAGGGCCTGAGTTACGGCTCTGATCAGGGCACCGAACCAGGGCTGTTGGCTGACAGACGTGCTGCTAGACATACCCTTTGAAGGGAAAGGGATTGAAGGATCCCAGGGAGGAGTCACTATCATTGGTGGGATCGCCTGTGGTAGCTTTGGGATCCTGGACCCCTCTGGAAGTTCCCCTTCTACCACAATATGCAGTGGTATGCGCTTGCAGGGAGGGAAATGAGGCGATGGCGACCTTGCCGTACGTCGTTCAGTAGTCTCGAGCACGGGAAGATATTGACGCTCGCGCGAGGGAGAATAATGGCGCTCGCGCGAGGGAGAATAATGGCGCTCGCGGGAGGGATAATAATGGCGCTCGCGGGAGGGAGAATAATGGCGCTCGCGCGAGGGAGACTATCGGGGCTCGCGCGCGGGAGACTATCGGGGCTCGCGCGAGGGAGACTATCGGGGCTCGCGCGCGGGAGACTATCGGGGCTCGCGCGCGGGAGACTATCGGGGCTCGCGCGCGGGAGACTATCGGGGCTCGCGCGCGGGAGACTATCGGGGCTCGCGCGCGGGAGACTATCGGGGCTCGCGCGCGGGAGACTATCGGGGCTCGCGCGCGGGAGTGTTCGTGCGCGTCTGTGCCGGCCGTAGGGCGCATGCGCGCAGGAGAAAGTTCCCTAGCGCGAGGGCCTGCAGTTGAATCATATGAAGCGTGCGGAAGCGCGGGAGAATGTTGGCGCGCATCCCTTGGAGAGGATGTTCGAATGAGCACAGGGCGCGCGCGTATCCTTGTGGATGCATGCAGAAGAAGGCTGGCGCGCAAGTGAGCGCTGGAGCGTTAGTACTGGTTGGCGCGTGAGAGAAGACAGCATTGCTGACTTCCTGGAAGTCCTGCTATCTGTTGACAGTTGGAGCACAGGTTTTACCTGGCGCGCAGGTTTTCCTGGCGTGTAGGATGATGCGCAGCATGGCGCGCCGAAGAGTTAGATGTTGGACGCGTATGCGCGCTGGCAGGAGAATGTTGGCGCGCGGAAGAGCGCTGGCGTGCACGAGAGTGCCATTGCGCAGGAGGTTGATGCCGCGCAGGTGAGCGTTGACGCGCAGTTGAGTATTAGCGCGCAGATGGGCGCGTAGGAGACTGTTGGCGCGTGGGCGCAGTTTGCGCAGGAGAATGTGGGCGCATATGTGCATGAGGGCGCGCATAGCCCATGATGGAGCTATGCTCCTGTTGGAGCGCATGCGCGTGTTGGCGCGTACGCTCTTGATGCCCTGTGTTAGGGTTATGGTGAATTTCCATGTGTAGTGATGGGGCCTGATGAGCTACTATAGAGCGCTCGTCAGGTCTCGTGGGCGCGCAACAGCGTGCTTGGGCGGAGCCTTGTTAGGCCCATGTAGAAACGGCAATGGCAGGTCTGTCGGGTAGAAGGTCGACGTGTCCTTTAAAAGGACGACCTTCCACCGAAGGAGATCGTGAACGATCTGCAGAAAGGTCCAGGACCAATGCAGGAGCAGTGATGGATGATTGGTCTTGAGTCTCCTCTGAGGGGGACTGCATCGAAGATGTTGAACCAAAACGGCGCTTCCTCACCGCAGGTGAAGGAAGGCCTCTATGGCGAAGAGGAAGGCAAGCCTTCCGACGAATGCGCCGTTGGATCAGCAACCTGACCTTCTGCAGTCCTCCGAAGAGGAGTCTCTGTAATTGAACTCCCCCGAGGGAAAGATACACTAGCAGAAGAGACTGAAGATGGACTTAGTTTCTCCTTCGTAGGTTGAACAGGAATGGAAGAAACTAAGCCGTCAGCTACCGTAGAGTTTGGAGTGGAAGAGGTGATGGGTGATACCGCATTGGATACCTCTAACACCACAACGTCGACAAGAGACAGAGGATCAACCTCTGATGGTGACGAAGAATGCTTGACAGCGGCACCCATTCGGATGTAGTTGAGCAAAACCTCCTTGGAGGGCGAACCCGTAAGCCCCAAGGAGGACCAAAGCTGAAAAAGGTAGGTTAGTGACATATCCTCCCCTGGTGGGGAGAGATGGAGCTGCATCGCAAGGGAAGCAACGTCATCTCTCGAGCCCCGAGGTTGGTTAATAATACATCGGTCTACGCTACCACTTGATGGTCTCTCAAAAGAGACCGACCAAGTGGGAGCTTCGGAGGAGGTTTGGGCAACAGAAGAAGCAGCCTTGGATTTTTCTCATTTCGAAGCAACCTTCGAAAGAGAAATATCCCGTTTGGACTTCTTCCGCCGTCGCGAAAACCTCTCCCACTGGGAAGCAGACCACTCCCTACACTAGTTGTTACTATCACACAGTTGGCCCTTACAAGAAGGACAAAGGGCGTGAGGATCAGTCTCGACCACCGACATGAATGTTCCACAGGGGCAGTCGGGAAACCCAGGGCAGGTGCGCATGATCACAGAGGCCAACTTCACATGTACAGAACTAGTAAAAGAAAAGAACAAAAGCAATTAAATGGCTGCCAATATGACGGCGAGGATGAGAGCGGACACGTCCAACGACCATCCGAGCAGAGAGCAAAGTGAGCTCAAGCACAGGTGTGTGAGAGGGGGGTAGCAAGCTACCCTCCCCTACCCCTGCTAACTAGCGGTGGGGGTAGTAAACCCTCGTTAAAAATTAATGGCTTGTCATTTCAGCTACGCCAAAAGTAATACCCCTAATAAATAGCGTGGTTTGTATTCCAGTTACGGAACAAATGGGTAGTTAACCCTCGCTAAAATTTAATGGCTCGTCCTTTCAGCTTTGCCGAAAGTAATACCCCTAATAAATAGCGTGGTTTGTATTCCAGTTACGGAACAAATGGGTAGTTAACCCTCGCTAAAATTTAATGGCTCGTCCTTTCAGCTTTGCCGAAAGTAATACCCCTAATAAATAGCGTAGGTTTGTATTCCATGTATGGAACAAATGTTATTCTGATTGTTCATTACTTCTCTTGTAGTATATTTACAGTAATGTATTTCCTTTCCTCTATGGGCTATTCTCATAATTTATATGTAAAAGTGCTATTCTAAGGTTGTTACTGTTCTTAATATATTATTTTCATTGTTCATTTCTATTCTTGTAGATTATTTCCTAATGTCCTTTCCTTACTGCGCTATTTTACCATGTTGGAGCCGCTGAGATTATAGCATCCTGCTTTTCCAACAAGGGCTATAGCTTAGCTTGTTATGATAATAATAATAATAATAATAATAATAATAATAATAATAATAATGGGGTCCTATGTACACTTGCAAACAGGTCGTTAATTCATCCTATTCCTGACCTATTATAACATTTGCTAAGAAGGATGGGCATTGGCCAGGATGTATTCTGTACTGAACGGGTATACTATACTGTATAGGAAAGGGCAGAGTAGGTATATATCAGCTGTATATTAGGTTAGGTGGCAATAGCCTACATTAGGCTAAGGCAGGAGCCTTTGTAGTAAGTTGGGACAGACTGCGAGTAATATTTCGGGGTGTATGTATGATAGCGGCCAACTGTATGCATGATGACAGCCAACTAAGAATATGGCACTGTTGGGGGGTGGTGTCAAAGGAGGGCTAACATAAGGTAAGTAGGTAAGGACACGGCTTGTAGGTTAGGTTAGGGGTGAGGAAGTACACGTTAGTTAGTGTTCATTTTTAATGCATGCTGGGGGGGGGAACTAGCCGCTAATATGAAAAGGCTCTAATATTTTAAAAAGATATTTTAAAAAGGGAAACAAAAATAAGGACATCAGCTAACCTAACAAAGGAGCTGTATCCTTCCCTACCACGGGAGAGAGGGGTAGACCCCATTACACTGCCGTAACTTTACCCTACCCTAAGACAAAGTCTCAACTCTGTGCTTGCTTCCCAACTGGATTCACTCCTGGCAAGGTAATACTGAATTGTATTCAGCAAATTCAGGTACTTTGTGTACTACCTCGTCTGACTACATTGGCACCTCTTTATTTCCTCGTTGCTCTCTCCACAACACTGAAATTCCTCGTTGCTCTCTCCACAGCACTGTGATTGTGGGCACACTACTAGAAGAGGAGTAGAAGGTGTTGCATTTTGCTGCGTTTTAATACTGAATTATAATTAGTATATTGTAAAACTGGCTTTATATTATCGTATTTGAGCTAGACATTCTGCTCATAATGAGTTTATTTGGTAATAAGATATAATACGCTCTTTCTAATTACATTCACCCCTATATTCAAAAATACATTTAAATATAAACAATAAAGCACAGATTCATTGTTGATATAAACTTACTTTAGTTAGAAATTAAAGCAAAATTGCTTTAATATAAGATATCATCATAAAGTAATTAAACCATAGTGGACATTTCGATGAATGATATTGCTTAGGTATGGGAAAAATGTCGTACAGATTCACATTTGGTATTCGAATATCTATGTAAAACTACATTTAGACTGTATCTATATAGGTTTAAAATGTAAACTATACATAGCTGTATTCATTTCATCTTATCTTTAGAATCTAATATATTGCTAATAAGGATTTTAAAAGTTAATACTTTAGTCGTACGTCTGACAGTGAAATTCTAATGTTTTGATTCGGCGTTTTTTCAAAGAAAACGTTTCATGGCAGACTTCGATAGAGAGAGAGAGAGAGAGAGAGAGAGAGAGAGAGAGAGAGAGAGAGAGAGAGAGAGAGAGAGAGAGAGAGAGAGTATAATAATAATAATAATAATAATAATAATAATAATAATGATAATAATAATAATAATAATAATAATAATAATAATAATAATAATAATAATAATAATAATAATAATAATAAGCTTTATTCCAATAAATTACATTGGCTATTACAATAAATACAAATTAAATTGTAGTTTACATTTAAAAATTAGATATTTACATGTGCCTTCATAAAAATTTGCATCATTAAAAGACATAAAAATATAGATTTACTTTATACGACTTTAAGAACAATAAAGAATTTGTGACATCATAAAAGTATTTAAGCATTGAAAATTTTTTATATAAAATATGAATCTTTTTAAAATAGTAATTGAGGCTCAATAAAATTCTTACCTTGATAAAATATTTGCTATAAAAGTTACAGCATATCTCTCTATGATATCAAAATTATCTTTAGTATGATTATAACATTTCGATTTCAAAATTGCTTATGAAACACAGGTACTTGTAAAACTAGAGTTATGAACACTTATCTTAAAATAGAATCTAAAATTCATAAATAGTCTGCTAAAATGGAGTAAAAGTTTAAAAGAGCTCAATCAAAATATCTATAAAGTTTTACTATAAAATTATTTGGACTATAGATACTTTTTTACATTCGGTTTAAAAGAGTTATTATTAGTTAATGCTTTTAGTTGGTTTGGCAGTTTATTCCACACTGATGGACCCCGCACAACAAATGCTCTGCTTCCTAGATCAGTGTTGGTTCTTGAAACAAAAAGGTCATCATCAAATCTAGTTTGTCTGTTACGTCTATCTCCAACTCTTATTAGATTAAAAAGCCATGGTGGAATTACATTATGTAAAATTTCAAAGATCACGACACATAAATCAAAATCAATCTTCTGTTTGATTGTCAGCCATTGCAAGTTATTTAAAATTGGAGTTGCATGATCATACTTCTTGGCTTTCCCATCAATTACTTTTGCTGCAAAGTTTTGAAGCCTCTGTATGCTTAGTTGTCGAGCCCCAGATCTTTAAAAAGTAGTCTAGAATGCTCACGGCAAGAGACCGAACGACCATTCCCCGCATTTCACTATCAAATCGGTCCTTAATTCTATTCAAGTATATTAACGTACCGTTTACCTTCTTACAAACTTTACCTATATGACCGTCAAATAGCATATACTGGTCAAAATATACCCCAAGATTTTTTACTTTAATGCTTTTCTCAATTGCAAATCCATTGAAATTTATTTTTGTGTCTTCAGGAATTTGGGATATGAACTGCCTAGAGCCAATGAATATACATTTAGTTTTAGACTCATTAATATTTAATCCATTAATTTGAAAATAACATCTCGCCATTTCTAATATTCTCTCTGCTCTTACCATCAAGTTATTTAGTTAATTTATAGTTCCAGTCATTATGAGTTGACTGTCATCTGCGAGTTGAACCAAGATGTAGTCTCGCAAAGCAGTAGCCATATCATTTATATAAATAAGGAAAAGTATTGGCCCCAAGATAGATCCCTGTGGAACTCCGAATTCTACTGGTTTAGGGGAGGATATAACATCGCCTAATCTCACTGACTGGTAACGATTTTCTAGATAGCTTTTAAACCAGAGAGGGTCAATTGTGTACATTTATGAAGTAAAATATTGTGGCTAACGCTATCGAAAGCTTTAGAAAGATCCAATAGAATAAGTAAAGATATCTTTTTGTCGTCGATATTTCTATAAATAGTTTCTGTAACTTTCAATAATGCAGTTTCAGTAAAGAGATGAGACCTAAATCCATGTTGAGTGTGAGACAGTAAATCATTTTCCTCGAGATATTTTATGAGTTGAATTGACACAAATCTTTTCTAGAATTTTAGATATGATGGGCAAAAGTGATATTGGTCTGTAATTTTCTACATTATCTGCATCACCACTCTTATAAAAAGGCAGAACTTGGGGCAACTTCCAATCACATGGAGAAATGCAAGTCACTATAGAGGTATTTACAATGACAGTTAAGTAAAACGCAATTATCGGTAAGGCGCCCCGAATGAAATGGAGGGATATCAAATCAGATCCATAGGCTCCCGTGTCATTAAGGTCCCCAACTACTAAAATAACTGTTTCGACATCAACTGGCTGTGGCCTAAAAAAGTCATTATAATTCTCATTAACTATATTCGACTCATTTCTTAAAAGTTGTGAATTATTGTTCCTATCTAGATTTTGCTGAGATTTTTCAAAGGCTGTCTTACCAACACTTGAGAATTACTGGTTGAACTCTTCTTCTTCTTTTCCCTTCTTATCATTATAATCAGTTAAAAGGGCATTATTATTTTTGGGGGATCATTTCACGAACTATTTTCCATTTATTAGGCACATTTCCATTACAGTTACGAAGTTTATCTCTAAAGTGTTCCGACTTACTAGCTTTAATCAAAGTATTAACCAGTTTCTTTCCGTTTTTGTGATGATCTTGTAGTGTTTCGTCCTGTATATCTCTTTTAGCTCTCTTTTGTAAGTCATCTCTCGCTTTCGTTTCTGCTTCAAGGTTATTAATTTCTTGGGTCACAAATGGTGCACATTCACCCAGGCAGCAAACAAAGGTTTTGGTAGAAATATTAACCTGTACATCCACATTATCAGTTTGTAGAATACAATTAAAATCTGGAGCCTTATTTAATAAAGAACTGCAAAAACTATCCTGACTGTAATGCTTAAGACAACGAGAGGTTCTTTGAACAGGTATTCTCCTGGGCTTAGAAATATCCATTTGTAAAGTTTCTAGCTCATGATCAGCAATGGGACAGGAAATCACATCTGAATATGCAATCATTTGTTGTTTGTTTGTAATGACAACATCCAATAATGTCGAGGACGTGCTTGTTATTCTAGTTGGCTTAGTTATTGTTTGATACAGATTTAACTGATGTATTATTTTACTTAATTTGGTGTTAGGAACAAGCATATCCTCATTTAGATCACCCAATACGAACACGAGTTTTTTTTTTTACGTAAAGATACATTCATAAAAGTTTCTTTAAGATAATCAAAAGAGGATGACAAAGCCTTTGGATGCCGGTAGACACACCCAACAATAAAAGATGGTAATTTCTTATGCTGTATACTAATCCAGACGTCCTCAACACCATTAGCTTTCTCTATATCTGTCAATATTCTATTAACCTTCAAATCATTTCTTACATATACTAATGTTCCTCCCCCTTTTCCATACTCACACCTATATACATTAAAATTCTTAACATGAATGAACTTATCTTGAACAGACAAATATAACCAGGTTTAACTTACACAAAGAATGTCTATGTTTCTTTCCAGTATTAACAGTTCTATTTCATCAATATGGGCTAATAATGACTGTGCATTTATGTGTTCTATAGTTAAATGATTATACGTATTCCCCTCCTTACAGTAGACACTTCTATAGTATCACCTGTGGCACATTCTTCTTGGCCACTTTCCTACTGAACATAGCTAGAGCATATACGCCCTTTGTGTCCCAATCTGTAACAAATACTGCACTTAATTCTGTGGTCATGTCTGCATTGCCCTTGACAGTGGTTAAATTCACCACAATTGTAGCATCCAGCTGGTCTGTGTTGATAACGTTGGTTATGTTCGTCTCTTAACCCTTCTTCATTGTATCGCCTCTGGTAATTTCTGCTTGGTGATGGTTGCTATTTCGAGGTTGTCCTCCATTGAAAGCTGTTCTTTGTTCTTGGCCGCGTTCACTTGTTGGCCGTCTTCCGAAAATCGAGGGGTGTTGATTTTTTCTTTGTTGTGGAATGGTAGGTTCTAATTGTGTATTTGTCCATTCATGTGACATCTTCATTTTTTTTCCAGTCGTCACATAACTCTAGATATTGGCATTGCTTGTTGAGTGAATCAAGTAGAGAGAGAGAGAGAGAGAGAGAGAGAGAGAGAGAGAGAGAGAGAGAGAGAGAGAGAGAGAGAGAGAGAGAGAGAGAGAAAAAAATCAAAACATCTTGTCTTTACTTCAAACCTTATCTGTTTCTTGCAAATGAAACCTCTCTCTCTCTCTCTCTCTCTCTCTCTCTCTCTCTCTCTCTCTCTCTCTCTCTCTCTCTCTCTCTCTCTCTCTCTCTCTCTCCATTTAGAAGAATAAAAAGAAAATGTTCAATTGGAGGTCTAAAGTTAGGATTCATTACAAAACACTACAAAATATTACTTGTCCTGTACTCACCGCCTAATGCCAGAAGTCTGAAGCTGTAACAGTTCGCTTTTCCTGTTAAAAGAGAAAAGACAAGATTATTCCAATGAATTTATTACAAATATACAAAATAATAATAATAACAACCAACCACAATACCGAATTCTACCTCTGGGAGTGTATATCCTATGGAAATTCATTTATGATAAATGCTTCTGGCTGAGCAAGGATTCGAACATAGGACATAAGCCGAAACAATGGACGACTCTACGATTGGTACAGTTGTTTCAGCTCAAGTCATAGGTTCGAATCCTTGTTCAGCTAGGAGCATTTATCATAAATGAATTTCCATATGATATACATTCCGAGGTAGAATTTGGTATTATATTCCAATGTGGTAGATATTTACATACATACATACATATATATATATATATATATATATATATATATATATATATATATATATATATGATAAATTTTGCACATTTAGACGTGTTTTTCATATTCAAATAAGCCATATATATTTTTGATACATTAATGTCTGGATTCTCTTAACGACCTCGGGATCAGAGCCCCAGGCGAAATCACACAAAGACAAGAGCTTGTGTCCGGCCGGGAATCGAACCCTGGTCGGCAAGCTTGTACAGACAGTGACTAAACCACTTTGCCACGAAGAAAGATAAAAGTCAATGACAATTCTACTGTACTTATACCTGTCAAATTCAGGTGTATTGTACTTAGAGTTGAAATCAACCCATCTTCACCATCGTAGCTAATTGGTAGTTTGTTACCTGGCATTCAATTAGTGATAAATTTTGCACATTTAGACGTGTTTTTCATATTCAAATAAGCCAATATATATATGGCTTATTTGAATATGAAAAACACGTCTAAATGTGCAAAATTTATCATTAATTGAATGCCAAGTAACAAACTACCAATTAGCTACGATGGTGAAGATGGGTTGATTTCAATTCTAAGTACAAAACACCTGAATTCGACAGGTATAAGTACAGTAGAATTGTCATTGACTTTTATCTTTCTTCGTGGCCAAGTGGTTTAGTCACTGTCTGTACAAGCTTGCCGACCAGAGTTCGATTCCCGGCCGGACATAAGCTCTTGTCTTTGTGTGATTTCACCTGGGGCTCTGATCCCGAGGTCGTTAAGATATATATATATATATATATATATATATATATATATATATATATATATATATATATCATCATAAAAGGGTTTCGCCCTCACCAAAGGGCTCATCAGGTGGGTTCTGCCTACTTCTTCTGAGAAAAACAGAAGCCAGCAAGGTTCCCACGACCCTCCTCACCACTACCTCATTTAATCCAAGCAGCACGAAACCGGGCAATGAAGCCGAGCTTCTTCGGGCCAGGCAATGAAGCCAAGCCTTTAATAAAATCCAAGCAGCACGAAGCCGGGCGATGAAGCCGAGCTTCTTTGGGGCCAGGCAATGAAGCCAAGCCTTCAAAAAGTGTCCAAGCAGCACGAAGCCGGGCGATGAAGCCGAGCTTCTTTGGGGCCAGGCAATGAAGCCAAGCCTTCAAAAAGTGTCCAAGCAGCACGAAGCCGGGCGATGAAGCCGAGCTTCTTTGGGGCCAGGCAATGAAGCCAAGCCTTCAAAAAGTGTCCAAGCAGCACGAAGCCGGGCGATGAAGCCGAGCTTCTTTGGGGCCAGGCAATGAAGCCAAGCCTTCAAAAAGTGTCCAAGCAGCACGAAGCCGGGCGATGAAGCCGAGCTTCTTTGGGGCCAGGCAATGAAGCCAAGCCTTCAAAAAATGTCCAAGCAGCACGAAGCCGGGCGATGAAGCCGAGCTTCTTTGGGGCCAGGCAATGAAGCCAAGCCTTCAAAAAGTGTCCAAGCAGCACGAAGCCGGGCGATGAAGCCGAGCTTCTTTGGGGCCAGGCAATGAAGCCAAGCCTTCAAAAAGTGTCCAAGCAGCACGAAGCCGGGCGATGAAGCCGAGCTTCTTTGGGGCCAGGCAATGAAGCCAAGCCTTCAAAAAGTGTCCAAGCAGCACGAAGCCGGGCGATGAAGCCGAGCTTCTTTGGGGCCAGGCAATGAAGCCAAGCCTTCAAAAAATGTCCAAGCAGCACGAAGCCGGGCGATGAAGCCGAGCTTCTTTGGGGCCAGGCAATGAAGCCAAGCCTTCAAAAAAAGTCCAAGCAGCACGAAGCCGGGCGATGAAGCCGAGCTTCTTTGGGGCCAGGCAATGAAGCCATGCCTTCAAAAAAGTCCAAGCAGCACGAAGCCGGGCGATGAAGCCGGGCGATGAAGCCGAGCTTCTTTGGGGCCAGGCAATGAAGCCAAGCCTTCAAAAAGTGTCCAAGCAGCACGAAGCCGGGCGATGAAGCCGAGCTTCTTTGGGGCCAGGCAATGAAGCCAAGCCTTCAACAAGTGTCCAAGCAGCACGAAGCCGGGCGATGAAGCCGAGCTTCTTTGGGGCCAGGCAATGAAGCCAAGCCTTCAACAAGTGTCCAAGCAGCACGAAGCCGGGCGATGAAGCCGAGCTTCTTTGGGGCCAGGCAATGAAGCCAAGCCTTCAACAAGTGTCCAAGCAGCACGAAGCCGGGCGATGAAGCCGAGCTTCTTTGGGGCCAGGCAATGAAGCCAAGCCTTCAACAAGTGTCCAAGCAGCACGAAGCCGGGCGATGAAGCCGAGCTTCTTTGGGGCCAGGCAATGAAGCCAAGCCTTCAACAAGTGTCCAAGCAGCACGAAGCCGGGCGATGAAGCCGAGCTTATTTGGGGCCAGGCAATGAAGCCAAGCCTTCAAAAAGTGTCCAAACAGCACGAAGCCGGGCGATGAAGCCGAGCTTCTTTGGGGCCAGGCAATGAAGCCAAGCCTTCAAAAAAAGTCCAAGCAGCACGAAGCCGGGCGATGAAGCCGGGCTTCTTTGGGGCCAGGCAATGAAGCCAAGCCTTCAAAAAATGTCCAAGCAGCACGAAGCCGGGCTTCTTTGGGGCCAGGCAATGAAGCCAAGCCTTCAAAAAAAGTCCAAGCAGCACGAAGCCGGGCGATGAAGCCGGGCGATGAAGCCGAGCTTCTTTGGGGCCAGGCAATGAAGCCAAGCCTTCAAAAAATGTCCAAGCAGCACGAAGCCGGGCGATGAAGCCGGGCTTCTTTGGGGCCAGGCAATGAAGCCAAGCCTTCAAAAAAAGTCCAAGCAGCACGAAGCCGGGCGATGAAGCCGGGCGATGAAGCCGAGCTTCTTTGGGGCCAGGCAATGAAGCCAAGCCTTCAAAAAATGTCCAAGCAGCACGAAGCCGGGCGATGAAGCCGGGCTTCTTTGGGGCCAGGCAATGAAGCCAAGCCTTCAAAAAAAGTCCAAGCAGCACGAAGCCGGGCGATGAAGCCGGGCGATGAAGCCGAGCTTCTTTGGGGCCAGGCAATGAAGCCAAGCCTTCAAAAAATGTCCAAGCAGCACGAAGCCGGGCGATGAAGCCGAGCTTCTTTGGGGCCAGGCAATGAAGCCATGCCTTCAAAAAAAGTCCAAGCAGCACGAAGCCGGGCGATGAAGCCGGGCGATGAAGCCGAGCTTCTTTGGGGCCAGGCAATGAAGCCAAGCCTTCAAAAAGTGTCCAAGCAGCATGAAGCCGGGCGATGAAGCCGAGCTTCTTTGGGGCCAGGCAATGAAGCCAAGCCTTCAAAAAGTGTCCAAGCAGCACGAAGCCGGGCGATGAAGCCGAGCTTCTTTGGGGCCAGGCAATGAAGCCAAGCCTTCAAAAAGTGTCCAAGCAGCACGAAGCCGGCCGATGAAGCCGAGCTCCTTTGGGGCCAGGCAATGAAGCCAAGCCTTCAAAAAGTGTCCAAGCAGCACGAAGCCGGCCGATGAAGCCGAGCTCCTTTGGGGCCAGGCAATGAAGCCAAGCCTTCAAAAAGTGTCCAAGCAGCACGAAGCCGGGCGATGAAGCCGAGCTCCTTTGGGGCCAGGCAATGAAGCCAAGCCTTCAAAAAGTGTCCAAGCAGCACGAAGCCGGGCGATGAAGCCGAGCTCCTTTGGGGCCTGGCAATGAAGCCAAGCCTTCAAAAAATGTCCAAGCAGCACGAAGCCGGGCGATGAAGCCGAGCTCCTTTGGGGCCTGGCAATGAAGCCAAGCCTTCAAAAAATGTCCAAGCAGCACGAAGCCGGGCGATGAAGCCGAGCTCCTTTGGGGCCTGGCAATGAAGCCAAGCCTTCAAAAAATGTCCAAGCAGCACGAAGCCGGGCGATGAAGCCGAGCTCCTATGGGGCCTGGCAATGAAGCCAAGCCTTCAAAAAATGTCCAAGCAGCACGAAGCCGGGCGATGAAGCCGAGCTTCTTTGGGGCCAGGCAATGAAGCCAAGCCTTCAACAAGTGTCCAAGCAGCACGAAGCCGGGCGATGAAGCCGAGCTTATTTGGGGCCAGGCAATGAAGCCAAGCCTTCAAAAAGTGTCCAAACAGCACGAAGCCGGGCGATGAAGCCGAGCTTCTTTGGGGCCAGGCAATGAAGCCAAGCCTTCAAAAAAAGTCCAAGCAGCACGAAGCCGGGCGATGAAGCCGGGCTTCTTTGGGGCCAGGCAATGAAGCCAAGCCTTCAAAAAATGTCCAAGCAGCACGAAGCCGGGCGATGAAGCCGGGCTTCTTTGGGGCCAGGCAATGAAGCCAAGCCTTCAAAAAAAGTCCAAGCAGCACGAAGCCGGGCGATGAAGCCGGGCGATGAAGCCGAGCTTCTTTGGGGCCAGGCAATGAAGCCAAGCCTTCAAAAAATGTCCAAGCAGCACGAAGCCGGGCGATGAAGCCGGGCTTCTTTGGGGCCAGGCAATGAAGCCAAGCCTTCAAAAAAAGTCCAAGCAGCACGAAGCCGGGCGATGAAGCCGGGCGATGAAGCCGAGCTTCTTTGGGGCCAGGCAATGAAGCCAAGCCTTCAAAAAATGTCCAAGCAGCACGAAGCCGGGCGATGAAGCCGGGCTTCTTTGGGGCCAGGCAATGAAGCCAAGCCTTCAAAAAAAGTCCAAGCAGCACGAAGCCGGGCGATGAAGCCGGGCGATGAAGCCGAGCTTCTTTGGGGCCAGGCAATGAAGCCAAGCCTTCAAAAAATGTCCAAGCAGCACGAAGCCGGGCGATGAAGCCGAGCTTCTTTGGGGCCAGGCAATGAAGCCATGCCTTCAAAAAAAGTCCAAGCAGCACGAAGCCGGGCGATGAAGCCGGGCGATGAAGCCGAGCTTCTTTGGGGCCAGGCAATGAAGCCAAGCCTTCAAAAAGTGTCCAAGCAGCATGAAGCCGGGCGATGAAGCCGAGCTTCTTTGGGGCCAGGCAATGAAGCCAAGCCTTCAAAAAGTGTCCAAGCAGCACGAAGCCGGGCGATGAAGCCGAGCTTCTTTGGGGCCAGGCAATGAAGCCAAGCCTTCAAAAAGTGTCCAAGCAGCACGAAGCCGGGCGATGAAGCCGAGCTCCTTTGGGGCCAGGCAATGAAGCCAAGCCTTCAAAAAGTGTCCAAGCAGCACGAAGCCGGGCGATGAAGCCGAGCTCCTTTGGGGCCAGGCAATGAAGCCAAGCCTTCAAAAAGTGTCCAAGCAGCACGAAGCCGGGCGATGAAGCCGAGCTCCTTTGGGGCCAGGCAATGAAGCCAAGCCTTCAAAAAGTGTCCAAGCAGCACGAAGCCGGGCGATGAAGCCGAGCTCCTTTGGGGCCAGGCAATGAAGCCAAGCCTTCAAAAAGTGTCCAAGCAGCACGAAGCCGGGCGATGAAGCCGAGCTCCTTTGGGGCCTGGCAATGAAGCCAAGCCTTCAAAAAATGTCCAAGCAGCACGAAGCCGGGCGATGAAGCCGAGCTCCTTTGGGGCCTGGCAATGAAGCCAAGCCTTCAAAAAATGTCCAAGCAGCACGAAGCCGGGCGATGAAGCCGAGCTCCTATGGGGCCTGGCAATGAAGCCAAGCCTTCAAAAAATGTCCAAGCAGCACGAAGCCGGGCGATGAAGCCGAGCTTCTTTGGGGCCAGGCAATGAAGCCAAGCCTTCAAAAAAAAGTCCAAGCAGCACGAAGCCGGGCGATGAAGCCGAGCTTCTTTGGGGCCAGGCAATGAAGCCAAGCCTTCAAAAAAAGTCCAAGCAGCACGAAGCCGGGCAATGAAGCCTAGCTTCTTCGGGCCAGGCAATGAAGCCAAGCCTTAAATTAAAAAAGCATGAAGCCAGACATTTAAGCCAAGCTTTATTAGACCAGGCAATTAAGCCAAGCTTTATTAGACCAGGCAATTAAGCCAAGCCTTTAATCAAAGAAACATGAAACCGGACAATTAAGCGAAGCATCCTCAGAACCAGAACTTACTCTGCTCCCAGTCCTCCATCAGCAGCCATCGGATGAGCACCTCACCAGAGACGCAGCTTCCTTCCCTAGCGGAACTATCCTGGGCCAACCTATAAGGACAAGACTGCATAATAGAAGAAACCCAGCTTCATCCCTCTGCAGAGCCGGTCTTCTAGATTATTCCCCCAGAACCACCCGAAGGTTGGTATCCAAAAGAATAGATCTAGATATCCGACCATTTGTACACTTGACAAAGGTCCTGTACACCCCATCAAGGTACAGAGCATTCTGAAATCAGCCAGATTTCTTCCATCAGCAGCACCAGTCCACCAGATTATTCCAAGCATCGTCCAAGCTGGAGAGTTAAGCATTGTATTCCTCAAGCTGGGCCGTCCATCCAAGCGTCTTTGAAGTTCTGGTCTTGGAAAAAGTGTCTGAGTCTCTTTTTCCTCACAAAATAAACCGAAATTGAACTTAACACAACTTATGTTCCTTTTAAAAAATATTCTTTTCAAATCAAAAGTGGAAAAATATATCTACATATACATTTTTTTTTTGTTTTTTTTTTTATTTTTTTTTGTTTTTTTTTTTGTTTTTTAATTTTTTTTTTGTTTTTTTCTTTTTTTTATTTTTTTTTGTTTTTTTTTTTTTTTATTTTTTTTTTATTTTTCTTTTTTTTTTATTTTTTTTTTCTTTTTTTTTTCACTGAACTTTTACTCCTTACTCCTCTTGAAGGAAGAACTTTTCTTCATCCTTGAGAGGCAAAAGAGTCATTCCTTTATGATCCTTATCCTGACGATCCCTTACAAATTGGACCCCAGAGAAGATAATCTTCTTTGACGTGTTCCTTCTGCCATATTCGACTTCTATATCATCCATCTCATAATCTCCCCTCAGCATCTCCTCTTCCCACAGCTCCATTTTCTCCTCCCACAGCCGCTGCATCATCTCCTCTTCTTCTTCTCCCTGTAGCTGTGTTTCTGCCACAGCTGTTCTTTTCACTATCCCAAAGTGGAAGACTCGTCCAGGCTGATCCTCTTTCAAATTCTTTTTGAGCATCGCAGCACAACTTGTTTTTTCTGCTGCAAATTCTTCCTGAACATCTTGCACAGGATTCTCTTCTTCTTCTCCTTCTGATTCCAGTTGAAGAAAGATTGATTCCTGCTCTTCTTCGTTAGTATAATCCATCTTGTCTTCGT
>NC_090749.1:100816406-100828906 GCF_036898095.1 Palaemon carinicauda | reverse complement strand
ACCCACTGGTTTGGATTGTCCCCCACAAGATACCTTAAAATATTTGTCACCTCTCGGTTATGGGACTCGACGAGCCCATTTGCTGATGGCCGATAAGAGGCGATCATGAAATGATTTATGTTCATGATCTGGGTTACCCCCTTACACACTTCATTCACAAACTCTCGACCATTGTCACTTATCAATGCACGTGGACATCCGTACCTCACTATGAAGGAGCACAACGCCTTCGCAACCGACACTGCGGTTTTGTCCACCATTGCATACGTGTGTGTGAAGCGTGTGAATGCATCTACAAACACACACACGTACTTAAACTGCCCGTCACCGGGGGGAAATGGACCCAAAACGTCCATATGCACTCTATTAAACTTAACAGGCACTATTGACCATGTTCTGGCCTTCGGGATCACATGGTTGTGGTTCCGCATAGTGTTACACACATGGCACTTATTAATAAACCTAACAATGTCTTTTTTCATCCCTATCCAAAAAAATGACTCTCTGGCCCTTCTCAAGGCTCTCTCTATACCTACATGTCCTGCGTAAGGACTTACATGAATTACATGGATGGCTTTCTCTATCAAAGAGGAAGGGAGAACAAGGCGAGATCGGATATCTCCCGGTCTCTTTTCATGCTTATAAAATAGGATATCGCCTTCGATGAAGAACTCATCTCGTCGCATGCGCAAGAAATCCGGGAGTTTGCTACTCGCATCTCTCACGCACCTCTTGACCTGTTCGATCCAAGGTTCAGATTTTTGTCCTGCAACGAGCTCACCCACACTCCAGCCACACAAATCGATCACACACTCATTCACGGGGCATTCTCTCTGAGTTCCCCCCGTGGAACTTCCAACATCCACCTTCTCCGGACAGCCCTTGTCCTCTCTCTCTCTCACACTAGAGTTGCCAAGTTCTTCCCGTTTTCTATGCGCTCCTGCCACAGGTGTATTTGACCCCGAACTCTCCTGTTGTTTTCCCTTCCGCCTTGCCGACCTAGTTGTTACAGCCGCTATGGCGGTCCTGGAGAGAGCGTCTGCTACTTTATTTGACTTCCCCGAAATATGCTCGAAATTTGCAATATCAAACTCTAACAACCGCTCAATCCACCGAGCTTGCCGAGTATTTAATTCCCCTTTTTTAAACAAGTCTCGCAACGGCCGATGATCTGTATTTATTTTAATTTTATGCCCAAGCAAGAAGTAGCGGTGTCTCTCCAGCATCCATAGAATTGCCAATGCCTCCCTATCGAAGGTACTGTACCTAACCTCTGGTCCCTTTAAAGCCCGTGAAGCGAAACAAATAGGCCTCTCATTCCCTTCATCATCAACCTGAGAAATGACTCCGCCGATCGCGATCTGACTCGCGTCGGTCGTTACTAAAAATGGCCGATCGAACCTTGGATAAGCCAGAAGTTCGTCGCTCGTGAGTGCATTCTTTAATGTCTGAAAAGCAGTTTTTTCTCTTTCTCCCCACTGAAATTCAGGCCGCTTCCTCAATGAATCTAGCGGTCGTGCTATGTGACCGAAGTTCTGTATAAACTTACGGTAATAGCCAGCGAGCCCGAGAAAACTGGCTACTTCCTTAGCGTTTCTTGGCTCTGGGAATTCCTTGATTGCAGCTACTTTATCGGCACAAGGCCTTAGGCCTTCGGGCGTTACTATGTGCCCCAAAAATTCTACCTCTTGTTGAAAAAATTTACATTTGTCTAAATTAATCTTCATCCCCTGACGTCTCAAAGCTTCTAACACTTGTATAAGATTTTTTTCATGCTCGTCTGCCGTAGCCCCAATTACAATTATATCATCCAAATAGACAAAAACACTATGTCCTAGCAATGAAGCTAATACAGACATCATCACACGAGAAAAATGGGCAGGAGCATTCTTTAATCCGAAAGGGAGATAATTATACTCAAGCAACTGATCATTTGCTATAAAGGCCGTCTTTTCTTTACTCTCTTCAGCTAAGGGAATTTGGTGATATCCGGACTTTAAATCTAAAGTAGAAAAAAACCTGCTTTCCCTGACTTTAAGTAACAGTTCCTCGATAGAGGGCAAAGGGTATGCATTATCCTTGGTAACAGCATTTATCCTCCTATAATCTACGCATAATCGAAAAGAACCATCCTTCTTACGAACCATTACAATTGGAGAAGCCCAGGGGGACTCGCTTTCTCGAATCGTACCTTGCTCTTTTAATTTATTTATTTCTCTTCCAATTGCCTCTACATGACAGACGGGAGTCCTATAAGGTTTAGAACGAATTGGGGGGTGGCTGCCAGTCTCGATGTTAAATGGAAACTTAGTAATTCTCCCTGGGGTTTCATCTCCAACTGCAATTACGTCCTCAAAATTCTCTACAATATCTCCTACGCTCTTATAATAATTAATTGGTGTCGCTCCAATAGCTGTTTGACGGAGCTTTCTCAGCCTTTCCGGACCGGGACCTTGACCATGGAAAGACAAGGTCGCCAGTGTCCGTTCGGCTGTCACAAATGAACATAACTCAAGGTCGCAGACCGACTCAGTGCCTAAGTGGAACCACTGGGTACTTACATTCATAAAGGGAATTTCAACCTTTCCTTCGGTAACGGTGGAGACCCCTGGATACATGAAATCCTGCCACTTTTGATGTGGTTTCACGTATACGAGGTCACCTTCGCGCATTTCCGGTGCGGGTGCCACTGATAGGGAGTAGAGGGAGGAGGGGGGGATTGATTCACCTGCCTCCGGCCCGGCAGGAACCGCCCCTGCTGTCCCCTTAGCAGTGAGGGCGACCCTGACTCGTGGCCGAGTTTCGCCCATAACTGGTATCTCTGTCTCTTCTCCTGGTCCCACTTTCCACCTCACTTCCAGCCCCTCCCCATCGGGGCCCCGTATTGTCATTTGTTTCTCCTTGATGAAATCGATTCCCAGGATAATGGGAATATCCCCCATATTTAATGTCGGAATGACATAGAAGGCATGGGTCACTTCTCGACCTTGAAGGATGAATCTCTGTCTAACGATATGTCGGGTCATCAGTTTGTGACCCCCAGCTGTGTACAACACCAGGTACTCCTTCGATGTTTGTATGGCATCCGTCGCCAAATGTTCTTCCATAAGGGAGACACTGGCCCCGGAATCAAGCAGAGCGCGTTGGATACCCGATCCCAGCTCTACTCTAAGAACGGGGACCGCATTCCTACTTGCATGTGTGGGAGCGGCGGTGGGAGGCGGCTGCTCTACCTCCCGAACCCGCTCTGGCACTCCCGGGGAAGTCGCGCTCGCTGACCCGGGGGTATCCCTTACTGCTGGCTGGGGTACTGACTGTCCTCCCCCGACGTCACACTGGGGGGTGACGTTTGACTCCTTGGCTCTTCTGTCTTCGGTACTGGCGGTTCGGACAGACGGCCCGCGGGACCGTTGGTGCCCCTCCCGCGTTGTCTTCCCCTTCCTCTGGTTGGTGAAGGGGGAACGTGATCCCTTGAGCCGACGCCGTTTTTTTGGACAGCTGTTCAGTAGGTGGTCTGTGGCATGGCATCCAAAACACCGCCGCTGCTCGACGGTGGGGCATACAGCTCGGAAGTGCCCCCTTCCCCCACAGTTCCAACAACTGCCATTCACTGCATCCCCACTTCTCGGACCCCTGCCTCTTCGAGGTCCACTGCTACGGGTACCCCGCCCCTGGGAGGCTGTCAAAGCCGGCTGGGTGTCGGGCTGCCTCAACGTCTGGGCTGCAGCTATCGTGGATGTCGGCCACTGGTTCGCCCCTTCCCCCGCTCGTCGTTCCCTGTATACGCGCAGCGCTGCCTGTACGGTAGGAAGGACATCGTACAAGGACTGCCCGGGAACTTGTAGGGCGGCCGTGACTGACAAGGTAAACGGAAATTAAAGTTTCTTACCTTTGTTTATTAGTATATGTATATATGTATTTATTGAAGTAAGGAGGACTTTTCTCTTAAACTATTAAAATAACTAGTTAAATTACATTTATATGCTTGGTACCATCTAAGTCCTGCTTGCTTACTACGAGCTAAGTAATTAGCTAACAAGCCTGCTAATCACACCATTTTCTCTTTACTTAGGAGGTTCATGGATATACCCAAGTCAGTCTGGCCTAGCATACCATACCGTCCATATCTTCACTGGCAGTATTTGGGCACGAAGATTTGAGCTGCTAGATTCGTGCTACAAGATTTTTATCATTGAATTTGTGCTGTGCTGCTATTTTACCGTACCATGTTTGGGTTGAGAGATTCAAGTGTTTCCGCATTGACGAAGTTATTCAACATGAACTAACTTCCCTTAATTTGGACTCTGAACTTCCTTCGGCATGAAACTTTAAACTTCGAGGGCATTCGACTCGTCTCATAGCTTGCATGGATAAAGGTGAGAACCAAGCATTGTTAGGGGTTTCGTAATGTTTTATGGTAATCATTATCCGTTGCCTTAAGCCTTCAAAGCACCAATACAAAAATAAATTCCTTCCTCTCTGATATATATATATATATATATATATTGTGTACTATTAAACTAATTTTGATACTTGTACAATACTTTCGCTTAGGTATAATTGGTGAAGCTAGGTCGTCCTGGGTTATCATCCTGCGTTCATCTTTCTTATTTATATTATTGGTAAGACTTTATATTAGATTTCATTCGAAGGGTGAATGTTATAGTGAATACATTATGCAAAATTATATTGCTTATATTTATAGCTTCAGGACAGTGTTTGATGTCGGAAATTATTTCATTTTCCAGGATATCATTTATCCATATGTTTAATTGAAGTGGCTTAGTCCGAGGATAAATTCCCTGTTTCTTACATTGGCGAGCACTTCCAACATTATCGGTAATGGCTTATTAGGTTTATATAGATCATATATGCAATTTACGATTTATTCATATATACGTTGTTCAAATTGGATTTATATAATTTCCTTTCTTTTATTATATTTTGATATATTCCTTTTTGTTGTTTATACAGGTGAGGTTGGAAAAGCTGAAAGTAGTTTGGAAATTACCCCTAGATATAACCACCTTCAAGCAATCGGAATAGACAATTTATTGCATTTTTACTTCTCTGAAATGTTTATAATAAATTTGGTGAATTGTTTTGAAGAGTTTTCCTAACTACCATTGTAGAATGTTCAAATTTCAGCTTATGGCGCCCAACGTGGGGCTTTGATGGAGACTGCTGAATTTGCCGGAGTAAAATTCTTGTGGTTGAGGGTTGCTCAGAGTCCAATAATTAATTTTCTTTTCTAGCTCGTTATATTTTGTTGAATATGAATAAATTACAGGTATTTGTAGGTCAGCGGAAGACTATTAGGAAAAAGGTCACCGAATGTTTTAATAATGTTAATAATTATGATTCCTTTAATCCTTCTGAGCGTTTGTCTGAGAGAGCTATTCTCTTACACTATAAGGAAAAGTTGTCTGATCTCGATAGTAAGATTCTAGCTGAGAAATTTTTTAATAGAGAAACTGTAGTTGAGGCTGATTTGGAAACGGAATTAAATTCATGTCAAGATTATTTGGATAAAATTGAAAGGTTATTGCCCTTGCTTGATGTTTCTGCAAATCCTTGTTCTAATGTAACTGATACTGCTAGAAGCTTGCTTAAGCAGCCCACAGCTCCTCTTCCAAAATTTAGTAGTAGAGAAGGGGAAGATTTTTTAAGGTTCATAACCGAGTTTGAAAACACAACCAGTGCATCTAGTTATCCAGATAGGGATTTGTTGCTTTTACTAAAACAGCAAATAGATGGTAGGGCTAAGTATTTGTTGTATAGCTTGGAAGCTGACAAGCAATCTTATAAAGATGCCAAGGAGTTGTTGGTTTCAGCTTTTGCTTCTAAAGAAGCTAGAATAAATTCTACCATCCAGAAATTGTTGAATCTTAAGCTTGGAGAGAAGGATGATCCTTTCATATATATCTCAAATCTGAGAACTATTTGTGAGGCTGTTAGGACGTTAAAAATTGATGCTAATGAGTTTACAAGGTTTTTTGCTTGGCGTGGTATTAATGATAATTTCAAGAGTCACTTGGTTCAAATCACCACGAAAACTCACCCCTCTTTGGATGATATTCTCGATCATTTTTTTAATGCTAGTGAGAGGTACGAAAGTACTAAAGGTAAAACTCCTCAAGAGATTAAGTTTAGAAATAAGTTCAGAAATGCTCCTGTTAAAGACAGTAGTGATAGTTTGGCCGTTAAAACTAAAGTAATGGAAAGTAAATCTTCTGTACCAAACTGTCTCCTTTGTAGTAGAAGTGATAGTAAGGAAACTAATCATTATGTTAATAAATGTCAGAAATTCTCTACTCCTGCAGAAAAAGTTCACATAATTGAGTCTTTCGGAGGTTGTGTAAAATGTGGAATGTTAAACCATATGTCTAGCGAGTGTAGGTTTAGGTTTAAAAAGCGTTGCATAAATTGTAATGGTTATCACATGAGTTACCTTTGTGTGTCAGAATCTGCAAGGGATGGATCATCTCGGACTAATAAACTTAATTCGAATGCCAAACAGGAGGCTAGCAGTGGAGTTGCTGTAACACACCAGTACTCGACGAATTCCATATTGCCCACATTTACTTTTTCTCTAGAGGGCAATGATAGTGTCTATAGGGGTTTGAAGGACAGCGGTTCTCAGAGTACATTTGTGTCTGCTAGTTTAGCAAATTCACACAATTTTAAAATTGTTCACTCAAACATTGAGCTCACTGTCAAGGGTTTTAATGAGAGTAAAAGGTACTGTACTAAAGTTATTAAGATTCCTCTTAGGATTGGAGATTCAGTGGAGCATATTTTGGCAATTGTGGTTCCGGAGATAAGCATTAATTTGGAGTTACCCTTTCTTGGTGAACTTGTTGAAGCTGTGCAGAGTAAAGGGTTAGTTCTTGCTGATAAGTTGTTGAATAGTAATTTGAGGAAAATTGATAATGTGCATCTTTTGCTGGGCACAGATTCTTTCAGTTGCTTAACGGGAAAAGAGATAGTGATTGGTAATGTGAGTCCCTCTGTGTACATTGAATCTAAGGTAGGAATAATGCTCACTGGTAATATTGAAGCTTTGCTTGCCAATTTCAGAGGTACAGATGGGGGATTGGGAGCTTGTTTATCAGTAAGTAAGGAAGCTAATTGTTCAAATATCTGTTTATAGCAATTAATTTTTTCTTAGCAATAGTGTTGATATTTTGGAAGAGAATTGCCTATCAGGGTTTACTACTAATACATTTTTTTTCAGTCCTTAATGATAAGGATGATATTTTGGAGGGACAATTGCAGCGTGCCACTGATCAAATTCTCGAATCTGAGTGCAAATATTTCTTGAATTATGATCAAACGAATTATTGTGAAACTAATACAGACCTTGACGAAAAGTTAACTGAATTTACTTTAAAACAGATTAGTAGAAGATCTGACGGAAGGATAGAAGTTCCTTTGTCATGGAATACCAAAGTGTCTCATTTGCTTTCTAAAAATGAGGTATTATCTAAGCTCATACTTAAGTCAAACCTTAAGAAGCTCAGGAAGAATGAAGGTCATTTACAATTAGTTGATCAAACTTTTAAAGAGCAGATTAAGTTGGGTATCATTGAGCCAATATATGATTTAGAGGTTTACAAGGCTGAACATCCCTACTTCTCTTTTTTGCCACATATGCCTATTTTTAAGCCAGACAGAGAGTCGACTAAATGTAGGGTAGTGTTTTTGTCTAATCTCAAGGAATCTTCTAAAAGCACATCTTTATCATATAACCAGTGTATGTTTTCCGGACCTATTTTGAATCAGAAATTGTCATCATCTTTCCTTAATTTACGGTTTGATAAGAAATTGTTAGTTTTTGATTTGCAGAAGGCGTTTAATATGCTTGCTTTAAGTGAAGCTGACCAAGCTAGATTACAGTTTTATTGGTACAAGAATGTTAGTAAGGGAGATTTTTCCTTGGTTGCATTTAAGAATGTTAGGCTTCCGTTTGGATTAAGATGCAGCCCATTTTTACTTATGATATCTCTGTATTACATATTAGTTGCACGAGCATCTGACCAGTCAATGTTGTCTGAATTGAAGCATTCAATATATTCACTAATATATATGGATAATGGAGCTGTCACTTTCAATGATTCAGAGAGTTTATATTGGGCTTATAAACAGATTCCATGTATTTTTGAGCCATACAATTTCAAGGTTCAACAGATTGTCACAAATGATAGGGATTTACAGGATGTAATTGATGTAGAGAATAAAGTAGTCACTCCTGAAATAAATAAACTGTTCGGTCTAACATGGGATAGGTACTCTGATGAGATATTTACAAAGCCCATTAATCTAAATGCTGAAGCTAAGACTAAAAGGTCCATATTGCAAACTATTGCTTCCCAGTTCGATATCTTTGGATTTAATATGCCATTATTTAACAGGTGTAGATTATTTATGCATAAATTACAGTGTCGAAAGAAACTTGGATGGGATCAAATACTATCTGAGGAGTTGCAGAAGGAATGGCAAAATATTTCAAAGCAGTGTAACAGAGCAGCACCTTTACGTATTTCTAGATCTGTTGGTCCTCGTAATGGTGAATATAGTATTGTAGTGTTTACAGATGCCAGTCGTGATATATATGGATGTGTCCTTTATTTGCTTCATAATGAATCTAATAAGCTTAGCTTCGTTCATGCCAAAAATAGGCTAGTTAATAAACAGCTAGATGGCAAGTCGATACCAGCCCTTGAGTTAAATGCAATAAGTTTAGGAGTAGAATGTGCTATGGAAATTTTCAATGACTTATCTGGGTCACATTGCATGAAGCCTCTACAGATTGTGAATATAACTTTATATACAGATTCCATTTGTGCTTTACATTGGCTTAATGCATCTTCATCTAAACTAGATAAAATGAATAAACACACAACATTTGTTCGCAACAGGATTCATAATATTCAGAGAAAGTGTGAAATGTTTCCTGTCACTTTTAAATTTGTTTCTGATAAGGCAAATCCTGCAGATTTGGTGACAAGATGTGTGTCGTATAATCAGCTTATGAATTCAAATTATTTTTCAGGACCTAGTTTGGATGAAGCCAATATTCCAGAGCTATCAGTCACAATACCAGCATTTGAAATTGGTGAAGAGAGCAATTGTTCCCAGGGTCTTTCTGTGCTTTTGTCCAGTGCGGAGCCTCTCATTGATATTAACAGGTTTTCCAGTTTTAGGAGACTAGTGCTAGTATATCGGAGAGTTTTGATGTGTGTCCAGAAATGGAAAGTTAGAGCAGGGTTGAAGTGTGATAATGACGATTCTAGTACTCCCTACTTTGCTCAAGCCATTAATTTATTGATATCTTTTGAGCAGAAGAAATATTTTCCTGAAGTTTTTTAATATTTCGGTAAAGTTAATGTGCCTATTAAAGACATTCCTTCTATTGTGACAAAATTTAACATATTTTTTGATGAGCAAGGTTTGCTTAGAGTAAGAAGTAAATTTAAGAAGTGGTATTTAAACAAAGATGACAAGTTTCCCATTCTACTGCCTAATGATAGTTATCTCACAAGACTTATTATAATGAATGCTCATGATAAATTACTTCATTCTGGTAGTTATGCCGTATTGACCGAATTAAGAAGAAATTATTTCATACCCAAACATTTTTCTACTGTTAAGAAAGCTTTGAAGCAGTGTATTCATTGCCGTCGGTTCAATAGTCGTAGCATTAAACTTAATCAGAATTCCTATAGAGATTTCCGTTGTAATCCACCTAATGTACCTTTTGCCAATATATTTATAGATTATCTTGGTCCAATTTCAGTTAAAGTTAGTGGTGGGACACATAAAGTATGGTTATTATGTTTGACTTGTATGTGGTCTAGAGCAATTAATATGAAGATAGTTAAAAGTTTAAATGCAAGTGAATTTTTAAGAGCTTTTCAGATGCATTGCTTGGAGTATGGGATCCCTCAGTTGTGCATTAGTGATCAGGGATCGCAGCTTGTAGCCGGAGCTAATATTATTACCTCATTTATCAGGGATCCAGAAACTCTGCTTTATTTTGAAGAAAATAATGTTGCCCCTCTTTCCTTTCAACAATATTCCAAAGGTGCTAGTCAGTTGGGATCTATGGTTGAGGTGTGCGTTAAAATGGTAAAAAGGTTAATTTTTGGAGCAATAAAGAATAACATTTTATCCTATTCGGATTTTGAATTTTTAGTATGTAATGTGATCCATCTCGCTAATAGACGTCCCATAGCTTTTAAGGAAGTTGTTAGAAATGATAGTAAAGATTCTCTTCCTGAACCAATCACCCCTGAACATTTGATCAGAGGGTATGAGCTGTCTTCTTTAAATTTGATTCCTGAATTGCAGAGCATTCCACAAGATCCAGATTTTGATTCCAGAGACATAGAGAGGAGTTACCAGGGGTTGTGCAAGGTTAAAGAAAATCTTAATAATATTTATCATAATGAGTTTTTAGGTAATTTATTATATCAAGCTATTGACCGAAAGGACAGGTATCGTCCGGTTTCTCATGCATTGATAAAGCCAGGAGATGTAGTTCTTGTGAAGGAGGAACATACAAAAAGGAGTAATTATCCCCTAGGATTAGTTCACGAAGTTGTAAGTAATGATTTGGGAGAGGTGACACAAGTAACTGTACTGAAAGGGAAAACTAAAAAGATTAGTAAGTTACATGCAAGTCAAATAATTCCTTTCCTTGAGAGTAATACTACTGATGATATAGTTTGTATTACTGATACTAAGAATGTTCCTGGTGCTGTTAGAAAGAAAATTTCCTCGCGGCCTAAAAGAAAAGCTGCTACGATAAGTGAGTAAAGAACAAGAAAAATGTTGCTCTAATTTCATATGTTCATTTACAGCGATGAAGATTTTTTACCTTTGAAAAATCTTCATCCTCTTCCGTGGACTAAACGGAAATTAAAGTTTCTTAACTTTGTTTATTAGTATATGTATATATGTATTTATTTAAGTAAGGAGGACTTTTCTCTTAAACTATTAAAATAACTAGTTAAATTACATTTATATGCTTGGTACCATCTAAGTCCTGCTTGCTTACTACGAGCTAAGTAATTAGCTAACAAGCCTTCTAATCACGCCATTTTCTCTTTACTTGGGAGGTTCATGGATATACCCAAGTCAGTCTGGCCTAGCTTACCATACCGTCCATATCTTCACTGGCAGTATTTCGGCACGAAGATTTGAGCTGCTAGATTCGTGCTACAAGATTTTTATCATTGAATTTGTGCTGTGCTGCTATTTTACCGTACCATGTTTGGGTTGAGAGATTCAAGTGTTTCCGCATTGACGAAGTTATTCAACATGAACTAACTTCCCTTAATTTGGACTCTGAGCTTCCTTCGGCATGAAACTTTAAACTTCGAGGGCATTCGACTCGTCTCACAGCTTGCATGGATAAAGGTGAGAACCAAGCATTGTTAGGGGTTTCGTAATGTTTTATGGTAATCATTATCCGTTGCCTTAAGCCTTCAAAGCACCAATACAAAAATAAATTCCTTCCTCTCTGATAGATAGATATATATATATATATTATGTACTATTAAAGTAATTTTGATATTAGCTCCTCATATTAATTTGTTCTATTTGTACAATACATTTGCTTAGGTATAATTGGTGAAGCTAGGTCATCCTGCGTTCATCTTTCTTATTTATATTATTGGTAAGACTTTATATTAGATTTCATTCGAAGGGTGAATGTTATAGTGAATACATTATGCAAAATTATATTGCTTATATTTATAGCTTCAGGACAGTGTTTGATGTCGGAAATTATTTCATTTTCCAGGATATCATTTATCCATATGTTTAATTGAAGTGGCTTAGTCCGAGGATAAATTCCCTGTTTCTTACATTGGCGAGCACTTCCAACATTATCGGTAATGGCTTATTAGGTTTATATAGATCATATATGCAATTTACGATTTATTCATATATACGTTGTTCAAATTGGATTTATATAATTTCCTTTCTTTTATTATATTTTGATATATTCCTTTTTGTTGTTTATACAGGTGAGGTTGGAAAAGCTGAAAGTAGTTTGGAAATTACCCCTAGATATAACCACCTTCAAGCAATCGGAATAGACAATTTATTGCATTTTTACTTCTCTGAAATGTTTATAATAAATTTGGTGAATTGTTTTGAAGAGTTTTCCTAACTACAATTGTAGAATGTTCAAATTTCAGCTTAACAGAAGGTCGGATTGGTTGTTATCTTGTTCATCGTTCCCACGATGTTCGTCTGAGTCTGTAGGAATATTTGTCCTATTGGCGATTATGACTAGATTGTATCTGTATTCATTTATACTGTGTGTAGTCCAGAGGCATCTCTGAGTGCACAACTTCATATATCCACCCATGTTTAGATATGCGCAATTACAAGTAGAATGAATTAATGATTAAAAGAAAGTTATAAGAACCATAGAGAAGGTTTCATATAGAACCAATGCCACTGGGGCAGCAATAACTTTCAATATC
>NC_090749.1:100774739-100808406 GCF_036898095.1 Palaemon carinicauda | reverse complement strand
AAAGCAATTGTTAACGGAGACGGCTGTAGAGTTTTCAAACCTTTCATACAACTTGCGTAGAAAATAGTTGTATATATTCTAAAGCGTATATTAACCATGTTAGTATTCTGTGTATGTATAAATATACAGTCCTGTTTTATATAATTTACGAGGCCTAATGTATATATCTACACTAAATAGATATGTCATTTGGTTTGCACTATTTCGAACGTCACCTTCAATACAGAAACGTAAAGAATACATTTAAAATTCTGTCCAATATGTAATAAAATTCCTTGGTGCTTATCTACGTTAAAAAATACCATGTTGAGCGCTCTCTCTTAACTGCCAACTACTTATTGGTGTATTAACACTGCAATTTTGAACACCATTGTCTTCTGTAGCTCGGAATATTCACAAAAATCGAAAAGGAATTTTTTTTTACATGGTGTAATGGCTGACCAAAAAACCTTTCTAGAAGTCACTGGCTCAAAGTCTTTGTCGAAAATTATTATTCCGGTATTCTCCTGACTATAATCGAACCTCTAACGTTTAAATAATAAGAAAACATCGCCCTAATATAATGGAAAATAGTAAATACATCGTATTTTTTCACCACTAACTCACCTTGACGACAGTCCGTCTTCACCTTCTCAACCTGTCACCCACAATGAGATTTCTAAGTAGGTAGAGGTCCTTTTGGCCAATCAGAGACCTACACTTTGCCTGTCATTTCTATTACCGTCTCTTATTGGCTTAAAGCTTCGTAATCTGACAAGAGGCTTTGGAAGCCCTTGTCCTATTGGCTGGGTGGGATTAAAACCATGGACTTGTTTTCATCTATAATTTATTCCATTAGTGTCTACAAACTAATAAAATTGGATAATAAAAATGTAAGGTTATAAATTGATTGCTAGAAAAAATTTATATATTCATGAATAATGAACGTGGATAAACGAAATATATTATGAAATAAAAATTCGAAAAAATGCATCTGTATCCCAAAATAAATTTACGCAAATATAAATATGCACAAACGCATAAGCGTATTAGGCCTATACGCTGTACATTTCTTGGAAGACAAGGTAAGAGATAAAGCTTGTAGCATCCTGCTTTTCCAGCTAGGGTTGTAGCTTGGATGATAATAATAATAATAATAATAATAATAGTCAGGGTACATACAGTATATAATAATATAAACATATTTAATATGTAAAATATATATGTAGGCCTATATATAAAATTCTGTGCATATGTGAATATATAATTATGCATTTATATATATATATATATATATATATATATATATATATATATATATATATATATATATATATATATATATATATATATATATATACATAGGTCTAGAGAAGGAGTGCTAGCAAAGGGGGAGGGTACAAGCAAAAAGTTAATATGTAAAATATATATGTAGGCCTATATATAAAATTCTGTGCATATGTGAATATATAATTATGCATTTATATATATATATATATATATATATATATATATATATATATATATGTATATATATATATATATATATATATAATATATATATATATACATAGGTCTAGAGAAGGAGTGCTAGCAAAGAGGGAGGGTACAAGCAAAAAGTTAATATGTAAAATATATATGTAGGCCTATATATAAAATTCTGTGCATATGTGAATATATAATTATGCATTTATATATATATATATATATATATATATATATATATATATATATATATATATATATATATATATATATACATAGGTCTAGAGAAGGAGTGCTAGCAAAGGGGGAGGGTACAAGCAAAAAGTTAGAAGGAATTTGAATAGTAAGAAGGGTTTTATAATTAAAGATAGAGTTGGCGAATAAAATTCGAGACAGATTGGTTTGTTTCATTATAAATAGGAAGGGAGGTTGTTGTTGTTGTTGTTGTTGTGTCTAGAAAGAGATGTGTTCAATCCTAGGGAAATTAGGCGGGAAATTTATCATGGAATGTTCTAGAAGAAAAGATGGCGACTGTAGCGCAAGAAAACATTTAGTATTACGATGTAGCTGGAAGGAGGGAGGGAGGGAGGGAGGGAGGGAGGGAGGGAGGGAGGGAATGCACTTGACTGTTGTCGATAGGCGAATGAAATGAATCTGAAAATAAAATAAAACATTACATTAACGTTAATTGAACAGGAGGAGAGGGAGAAAACAGGGAAGGGAAGGAGGGAGGGAATGGGATTTGATTCTACGTTTAGAGGTTGCGTGGTGAGACTGTTAGAGGCAAATTTGACATCATCGCGAAATGGAGAAGGAAGAGAGGGGGAAAGTAGGGGGAAAGTAGGGGGAAAGAAGGGGGAAATGACAAAGAATATTATAAAAGTATGCTTGAGAATTATGACTAACTCATTGGCAAACTAATAAACATGGAAAACTGGAAGAAAAAAGAGAATTAGGATAAGCTAAAATTAAAACCAGGCCAATCTTTGACGCTAAATCTCGAGTGAGTGAAAGGGGAGAGAGAGAGAGGGGGAGGGAGAGAAGGAGGGAGGGAGGAGGGTAGTGGGGAGGATAGGAATGAGATCGTTGTCACTAGGCGATTTAAGAACAAATCTAACTATTCCAATTCTAAAAAAGGAGATCGAAGTTGAAATTAATAAAAGGATTAAGTTTTAAACAGAATAGTATTTACGTTTTATTTCGGGAAAGAAGAGAGAGAGAGAGAGAGAGAGAGAGAGAGAGAGAGAGAGAGAGAGAGAGAGAGAGAGAGTTAGGTAACTGCGTGGGTGGTCTCTTGGCTCCTGTGTGACGTCATGGTTGACCGTTATAGCGCGAAAATCAAATCCAACTGGATGGGAGGAAGGAATTTAGGCCAAATAAAGAGAAAAAAAACCTAACAATACCATAAGGACATAACTGAGGGTTGACATTATCTAATGATCTAAGTCATTCTTATGAAATATAAAAAGAAAAAAGGATATTTAAGCTACGCCAAAATAAAGACTAGCAAAATTTTCGCTAAAACTCGAGCGAGTAACAGGAAGAGAAGGGGAAGTGAATGTCATTTGGCGATTTTTACGTCAATTTAATGATTAAATTTCTATTAAGGCAAACTATTTAGTGTAGTCACTGTAATAGTTTTTAAAGAAGCATTTAATGTTATATTCAAGTGAAAATACTTAGACAAAAGGTAAATACTGGATCTGCATTCAGGGAGTTACATAACTGCCTAGCTCCCCCATGTCACCCTACCCTCTTCTCCCCCCCCCCCCTTACCCCCCCCCTCCCCTCCGTTTGCCTAGGTTACGTCAGCATAACCGGTCCTCCTGAGCTGCCATTCATGCATACTTATTCTATTTCCTTATCTTTTTCCCCACCTATCCTTTCATTTCCCTTCTTCTTTTTCCCCAGTCATATAATGATAAATGCTTCTTTAAAACTATTACAGTGACTACAGTAAATTATTCGCCTTAATATGAAATTAATAAATAAACTAAGGTAAAAATCGCCAGACGAGATCCACTCCCCCCTCTCTTCGTGTCACTGGCCTTCGCCTACCACAGCTTACAGCATTGATTTCTCTCAGCTGCTTCAATGCTACGATTCCTTCCTACTTATTTTTATTCATTCAAAATCCCCCTCTCTCTCTCTCTCTCTCTCTCTGTTTTCTTTCCCGAAATATAACGTAAATATTATTTGAAAGCAATGAGTAGGGTTTAGGGGGATGGGGGGAGGATGTAGGTGGGGGATAGAGGACGACACACAAACACACACACACACACACACACAGAAGGCAGAGAGTTGTCTCGTTTGGCTTGTCATATGCTTAGACTTTGGTTGAAGTTATGTAGCAATAATTTGATTACTATCCTTGTTACTACAAAAGGAATAAATAAAAGTCCTTGGGTGTTTTGGGGATAGGTCATTGGGGTAGGTAGGAGGTTGTCAAATAGACTTTCTTATAGAATGGCTAAGGCCTTGGCAATATGCCAGAAATTAGCGATGGCGATCTCTGCAAGGGAGCTAGCAGGCAGCAGGCAGCAGGCAACAGCAGCAGCAACAGCAGAGAGAAGTTCGATCGGTGGTGAGAGAGGAGCGGCGAGTGAAAATTTTCGACCGCCTTGCCTGTATTTATAGTCAGGTGTGGTGGTGACGTCAGAGGAATGGGGCCCTGTTGATTGGTCAATAGGGAAAATTTACAATCCGTTTTTGAGAAGATGAAGCTCGAGGTTAATAAAAAATCTTTCTAAAATCAATGAATGAAGGAAAGAGGAAGACACATACACAAATCAATAGTAGAAAGAGAGGGCAAGACACTGTAAAAAAATGAGAAGGGCAAATGGAATGCAAGTGATAAAAATGGAGGCTGGAAAAAATAGAGGAAACGAAAAGTCTAGGAAAAGTCGGGTGTGGTGTGGTGACGTCAGAGGAATGGGGCGTGTTGATTGGTGAGTAGGCCAAATTTACAATGCGTTTTTGAGATGATGAAGGTCGAGGTTAATAAAAATTCGATATAAAATCAATGAGTGAAGGAAAGAAGAAGAGACACACACAAATCTGATAGTAAAAAGAGAGGGCTAGACACTGTGAAAAAAGGAGAGGGGAAAATGGAGTGCAAGTATTAAAAAATGGAGCTTGAAAAATAGAGGGAACGAAAAGTAAGAGAGGTTAGTATACGAAAAATCGGTGCTCCTGCGAAATGGTGCTACGATTTTGGGGATGGTGAGCTGTGATTGGCTGTTGGGCCCGAGAATGTCGGACTGTGATTGGCTGGGTGGGAATATTGGGGCCGTATTTTTCAAGGAGCAGGATTTCTCTTTACAGGTATTATATGAGTGAAATAGGGATAGAGTTTATCAGTTTCTGAGATTTTGGGTGCTTGATTTTGTGTTATTTTGTGTTATTTTGTGTTGATTTTGAATATGTTTGGTTGTGAATGTGTGGCTGTGTGTTTATTGTGTTTATTTGTGTTTGTGTGCTTGTGTTTTGTTGTGTGGGTGGGATACAGGCTGCATTTCTCAGTATAGGGCAGGATTTCTCATTACACATGGGTGGGTGGGATGGAAGTAGAATATGTTCCAAAGTGAATCTGTGACATTTGGGCTGCTTCATTTGGTGTTTGTTTGTGTTTATTAGGAAAATATTTTCTTGTCAATGGCTGGGTGTGTCTTTATTCTTTGGATTTGTATGTGTTTGTTTTGTGTTTTCTTGTGTTATTGTTTTTATATGGAATATTATCTAATGTTGAGCTTCAGGTCTTGAAAACTGGATTGAGATTTCTGGCCATTGACCAATCAGAGATGGGGCTTGCTGTGACGTCACTATAAGCTGCTGCAGTATTTTTAACTCTATTTCCCCCTATTTTTACACTTTTCTCTTCTCATTTCCCAGTAATATAATGATAAACACTCCGTTAAAACCTAATACAGTTAATACAGTATGTAACTCGTCCTAATATGAAATAAATCAATCAATAAATTAACGTCAAAATCGCCACTCGACAACATTCTTTAAAAATCCCCATCCGACATCCATCCATTCTCCCCCTCTCGCGCTGGCTGTCTCTCGCTCGAAATTTAGCGGAAAAGTTGACTGGTTTTTATATTTGCGTATCTTAAAATTCCTTTTTCTCTTTTTCTAATTCATACGTATTGCTTAGATCATTAAATAATAACAACTTTCAGTTATATCCTTATGATACTGAAGTGTTTTCTCTTCGGTTTTCGCCTAAAATCTTAGCTTTTCATTAATTTTCGCGCTATAACGGTAATCTACACACACGAGTCACGTCTCCTCTGTGTCAGTCGCTCTGCTCTGTGCCACACCTCCCTTCTTTCATACGTAACAGTAAAGTATTCATATCCTTATGTATATATAGATCGTTGATTAAACATTAAATTTACATTACTATTCTGAGAAATATAATGACTAGATCCTTCCTTTATCTAGTACTTTTCTATATAAATAAAATTATGCCTCTTTCCTTCCTGTTTCGGGATAATTTACGGGGCCCCTTTCTGCCTTCAAACTCTATTACTTTTATTCCTTCCCTTGTTTCTCTTCTTCCTAGGAACCAAGGGACTCCCTGCTATACCACTGTTTCTCTAACTTGATGATAGACTTTTCTATCACAATATTCTTTTCGTAAGGGACGTTTTTGCCCTTGTTTCTGCCTCTAACTAAATCACTTTTTATTCCTTCCCATGATCTCCTACTCCCATGGGACTTTCTGCTATAACACTTTTTCTCTGACTCGATAGATAGACTTGTCTATCACAACTTTTCCCAGGGAAGCAATAGATCGTGGGAAGGAGAGAAAAGTAATGTAGTCAGAGGCAGAAAAAAGGCCATACACTATCCCTAATAAAGGAAATTTTGATAGACCTAGTCTATCTAGTCAAAGAAAAAGTGTTATAGCAGGAAGTCCCAAGAAAGTAGAAGGTCAGGGGAAGGAGAAAAAAGCAATAAATAAAGTTAGAGACAGAGGAAGGGCTTAAATTATCCCAAGAGAAAGCTTAAGGAATAGGCATAGGTCTAGAGATGGAGTGCTAGTCAAGGGGGAGGGTACTAGCAAAAAAGTTAGAAGGAATTTGAATAGTAAGAAGGGTTTTATAATTAAAGATAGAGTTGGCGAATAAAATTCGAGACAGATTGGTTTGTTTCATTATAAATAGGAAGGGAGGTTGTTGTTGTTGTTGTTGTTGTTGTTGTTGTTGTTGTGTCTAGAAAGAGATGTGTTCAATCCTAGGAAATTTATCATGGAATGTTCTAGAAGAAAAGATGGCGGACTGTAGCGCAAGAAAACATTTAGTATTACGATGTAGCTGGAAGGAGGGAGGGAGGGAGGGAGGGGAGGGAGGGAGGGAGGGAGGGAGGGAGGGAATGCACTTGACTGTTGTCGATAGGCGAATGAAATGAATCTGAAAATCAAATAAAACATTACATTAACGTTAATTGAACAGGAGGAGAGGGAGAAAACAGGGAAGGGAAGGAGGGAGGGAATGGGATTTGATTCTACGTTTAGAGGTTGCGTGGTGAGACTGTTAGAGGCAAATTTGACATCATCGCGAAAATGGAGAAGGAAGAGAGGGGGAAAGTAGGGGGAAAGTAGGGGGAAAGAAGGGGGAAATGACAAAGAATATTATAAAAGTATGCTTGAGAATTATGACTAACTCATTGGCAAACTAATAAACATGGAAAACTGGAAGAAAAAAGAGAATTAGGATAAGCTAAAATTAAAACCAGGCCAATCTTTGACGCTAAATCTCGAGTGAGTGAAAGGGGAGAGAGAGAGAGGGGGAGGGAGAGAAGGAGGGAGGGAGGAGGGTAGTGGGGAGGATAGGAATGAGATCGTTGTCACTAGGCGATTTAAGAACAAATCTAACTATTCCAATGATAAAAAGGAGATCGAAGTTGAAATTAATAAAAGGATTAAGTTTTAAACAGAATAGTATTTACGTTATATTTCGGGAAAGAAGAGAGAGAGAGAGAGAGAGAGGAGAGAGAGAGGAGAGAGAGAGAGAGAGAGAGAGGAGAGAGAGAGAGAGAGAGAGAGAGAGAGAGTTAGGTAACTGCGTGGGTGGGTCTCTTGGCTCCTGTGTGACGTCATGGTTGACCGTTATAGCGCGAAAATCAAATCCAACTGGGTGGAGGAAGGAATTTAGGCCAAATAAAGAGAAAAAAACCTAACAATACCATAAGGACATAACTGAGGGTTGACATTATCTAATGATCTAAGTCATTCTTATGAAATATAAGAAGAAAAAAGGATATTTAAGCTACGCCAAAATAAAGACTAGCAAAATTTTTCGCTAAAACTCGAGCGAGTAGACAGGAAGAGAAGGGGAAGTGAATGTCATTTGGCGATTTTTACGTCAATTTAATGATTAAATTTCTATTAAGGCAAACTATTTAGTGTAGTCACTGTAATAGTTTTAAAGAAGCATTTAATGTTATATTCAAGTGAAAATACTTAGACAAAAGGTAAATACTGGATCTGCATTCAAGAAGTTAAATAACTGCCTAGCTCTACGTCACCCCTACCCTCTTCTCCCCCCCCCCCCCTTACCCACCCTCCCTCCGTTGCCTAGGTTACGTCAAGCCTGGACATGCATAACCGGTCCTCCTGAGCTGCCATTCATGCATACTTATTCTATTTCCTTATCTTTTTTCCCCACTTATCCTTTCATTTCCCTTCTTCTTTTTCCCCAGTCATATAATGATAAATGCTTCTTTAAAACTATTACAGTGACTACAGTAAATTATTCGCCTTAATATGAAATGAATAAATAAACTAAGGTAAAAATCGCCAGACGAGATCCACTCCCCCCCTCTCTTCGTGTCACTGGCCTTCGCCTACCACAGCTTATAGCATTGATTTCTCTCAGCTGCTTCAATGCTACGATTCCTTCCTACTTATTTTTATTCATTCAAAATCCCCCTCTCTCTCTCTCTCTGTCTCTGCCTTTGTTTTCTTTCCCGAAATATAACGTAAATATTATTTGAAAGCAATGAGTATGGTTTAGGGGGATGGGGGGAGGATGTAGGTAGGGGATAGACGACGACACACAAACACACACACACACACACACACAGAAGGCAGAGAGTTGTCTCGTTTGGCTTGTCATATGCTTAGACTTTGGTTGAAGTTATGTAGCAATAATTTGATTACTATCCTTGTTACTACAAAAGGAATAAATAAAAGTCCTTGGGTGTTTTGGGGATAGGTCATTGGGGTAGGTAGGAGGTTGTCAAATAGACTTTCTTATAGAATGGCTAAGGCCTTGGCAATATGCCAGAAATTAGCGATGGCGATCTCTGCAAGGGAGCTAGCAGGCAGCAGGCAGCAGGCAACAGCAGCAGCAACAGCAGAGAGAAGTTCGATCGGTGGTGAGAGAGGAGCGGCGAGTGAAAATTTTCGACCGCCTTGCCTGTATTTATAGTCAGGTGTGGTGGTGACGTCAGAGGAATGGGGCCTGTTGATTGGTCAATAGGGAAAATTTACAATCCGTTTTTGAGAAGATGAAGCTCGAGGTTAATAAAAAAATCTTTCTAAAATCAATGAATGAAGGAAAGAGGAAGACACATACACAAATCAATAGTAGAAAGAGAGGGCAAGACACTGTAAAAAAATGAGAAGGGCAAATGGAATGCAAGTGATAAAAAATGGAGGCTGAAAAATAGAGGAAACGAAAAGTCTAGGAAAAGTCGGGTGTGGTGTGGTGACGTCAGAGGAATGGGGCGTGTTGATTGGTGAGTAGGCCAAATTTACAATGCGTTTTTGAGATGATGAAGGTCGAGGTTAATAAAAATTCGATATAAAATCAATGAGTGAAGGAAAGAAGAAGAGACACACACAAATCGATAGTAAAAAGAGAGGGCTAGACACTGTGAAAAAAGGAGAGGGGAAAAATGAGTGCAAGTATTAAAAAATGGAGCTTGAAAATAGAGGGAACGAAAAGTAAGAGAGGTTAGTATACGAAAAATCGTGCTCCTGCGAAATGGTGCTACGATTTTGGGGGATGGTGAGCTGTGATTGGCTGTTGGGCCGAGAATGTCGGACTGTGATTGGCTGGGTGGGAATATTGGGGGCCGTATTTTTCAAGGAGCAGGATTTCTCTTTACAGGTATTATATGAGTGAAATAGGGATAGAGTTTATCAGTTTCTGAGATTTTGGGTGCTTGATTTTGTGTTATTTTGTGTTATTTTGTGTTGATTTTTGAATATGTTTGGTTGTGAATGTGTGGCTGTGTGTTTATTGTGTTTATTTGTGTTTGTGTGCTTGTGTTTTGTTGTGTGGGTGGGATACAGGCTGCATTTCTCAGTATAGGGCAGGATTTCTCATTACACATGGGTGGGTGGGATGGAAGTAGAATATGTTCCAAAGTGAATCTGTGACATTTGGGCTGCTTCATTTGGTGTTTGTTTGTGTTTATTAGGAAAATATTTTCTTGTCAATGGCTGGGTGTGTCTTTATTCTTTGGATTTGTATGTGTTTGTTTGTGTTTTCTTGTGTTATTGTTTTTATATGAATATTATCTAATGTTGAGCTTCAGGTCTTGAAAACTGGATTGAGATTTCTGGCCATTGACCAATCAGAGATGGGGCTTGCTGTGACGTCACTATAAGCTGCTGCAGTATTTTTAACTCTATTTCCCCCTATTTTTACACTTTTCTCTTCTCATTTCCCAGTAATATAATGATAAACACTCCGTTAAAACCTAATACAGTTAATACAGTATGTAACTCGTCCTAATATGAAATAAATCAATCAATAAATTAACGTCAAAATCGCCACTCGACAACATTCTTTAAAAATCCCCATCCGACATCCATCCATTCTCCCCCTCTCGCGCTGGCTGTCTCTCGCTCGAAATTTAGCGGAAAAGTTGACTGGTTTTTATATTTGCGTATCTTAAAATTCCTTTTTCTCTTTTTCTAATTCATACGTATTGCTTAGATCATTAAATAATAACAACTTTCAGTTATATCCTTATGATACTGAAGTGTTTTTCTCTTCGGTTTTCGCCTAAAATCTTAGCTTTTCATTAATTTTCGCGCTATAACGGTAATCTACACACACGAGTCACGTCTCCTCTGTGTCAGTCGCTCTGCTCTGTGCCACACCTCCCTTCTTTCATACGTAACAGTAAAGTATTCATATCCTTATGTATATATAGATCGTTGATTAAACATTAAATTTACATTACTATTCTGAGAAATATAATGACTAGATCCTTCCTTTATCTAGTACTTTTCTATATAAATAAAATTATGCCTCTTTCCTTCCTGTTTCGGGATAATTTACGGGGCCCCTTTCTGCCTTCAACTCTATTACTTTTATTCCTTCCCTTGTTTCTCTTCTTCCTAGGAACCAAGGGACTCCCTGCTATACCACTGTTTCTCTAACTTGATGATAGACTTTTCTATCACAATATTCTTTTCGTAAGGGACGTTTTTGCCCTTGTTTCTGCCTCTAACTAAATCACTTTTTATTCCTTCCCATGATCTCCTACTCCCATGGGGACTTTCTGCTATAAACACTTTTTCTCTGACTCGATAGATAGACTTGTCTATCACAACTTTTCCCAGGGAAGCAATAGATCGTGGGAAGGAGAGAAAAGTAATGTAGTCAGAGGCAGAAAAAAAGGCCATACACTATCCCTAATAAAGGAAATTTTGATAGACCTAGTCTATCTAGTCAAAGAAAAAAGTGTTATAGCAGGAAGTCCCAAGAAAGTAGAAGGTCAGGGGAAGGAAGAAAAAAGCAATAAATAAAGTTAGAGACAGAGGAAGGGCTTAAATTATCCCAAGAGAAAGCTTAAGGAATAGGCATAGGTCTAGAGATGGAGTGCTAGTCAAGGGGGAGGGGTACTAGCAAAAAGTTAGAAGGAATTTGAATAGTAAGAAGGGTTTTATAATTAAAGATAGAGTTGGCGAATAAAATTCGAGACAGATTGGTTTGTTTCATTATAAATAGGAAGGGAGGTTGTTGTTGTTGTTGTTGTTGTTGTTGTTGTTGTTGTGTCTAGAAAGAGATGTGTTCAATCCTAGGAAATTTATCATGGAATGTTCTAGAAGAAAAGATGGCGACTGTAGCGCAAGAAAACATTTAGTATTACGATGTAGCTGGAAGGAGGGAGGGAGGGAGGGAGGGAGGGGAGGGAGGGAGGGGAGGAGGGAGGGAATGCACTTGACTGTTGTCGATAGGCGAATGAAAATGAATCTGAAAATCAAATAAACCATTACATTAACGTTAATTGAACAGGAGGAGAGGGAGAAAACAGGGAAGGGAAGGAGGGGAGGAATGGGATTTGATTCTACGTTTAGAGGTTGCGTGGTGAGACTGTTAGAGGCAAATTTGACATCATCGCGAAAATGGAGAAGGAAGAGAGGGGGAAAGTAGGGGGAAAGTAGGGGGAAAGAAGGGGGAAATGACAAAGAATATTATAAAAGTATGCTTGAGAATTATGACTAACTCATTGGCAAACTAATAAACATGGAAAAACTGGAAGAAAAAAGAGAATTAGGATAAGCTAAAATTAAAACCAGGCCAATCTTTGACGCTAAATCTCGAGTGAGTGAAAGGGGGAGAGAGAGAGAGGGGGAGGGAGAGAAGGAGGGAGGGAGGAGGGTAGTGGGGAGGATAGGAATGAGATCGTTGTCACTCAGGCGATTTAAAGAACAAAATCTAACTATTCCAATGATAAAAAGGAGATCGAAGTTGAAATTAATAAAAGGATTAAGTTTTAAAACAGAATAGTATTTACGTTATATTTCGGGAGAAAGAAGAGAGAGAGGAGAGAGAGGAGAGAGAGAGAGAGAGAGAGAGGCGAGAGAGAGGAGAGAGAGAGAGAGAGAGAGAGAGAGAGAGAGAGTTAGGTAACTGCGTGGGTGGGTCTCTTGGCTCCTGTGTGACGTCATGGTTGACCGTTTATAGCGCGAAAATCAAATCCAACTGGGTGGGGAGGAAGGAATTTAGGCCAAATAAAGAGAAAAAAACCTAACAATACCATAAGGACATAACTGAGGGTTGACATTATCTAATGATCTAAGTCATCTTATGAAATATAAGAAGAAAAAAAGGATATTTAAGCTACGCCAAAATAAAGACTAGCAAAATTTTCGCTAAAACTCGAGCGAGTAACAGGAAAGAGAAGGGGAAGTGAATGTCATTTGGCGATTTTTACGTAAATTTAATGATTAAATTTCTATTAAGGCAAACTATTTAGTGTAGTCACTGTAATAGTTTTAAAGAAGCATTTAATGTTATATTCAAGTGAAAATACTTAGACAAAAGGTAAATACTGGATCTGCATTCAAGAAGTTAAATAACTGCCTAGCTCTACGTCACCCTACCCTCTTCTCCCCCCCCCCCCCTTACCCACCCTCCCTCCGTTGCCTAGGTTACGTCAAGCCTGGACATGCATAACCGGTCCTCCTGAGCTGCCATTCATGCATACTTATTCTATTTCCTTATCTTTTTTCCCCACTTATCCTTTCATTTCCCTTCTTCTTTTTCCCCAGTCATATAATGATAAATGCTTCTTTAAAACTATTACAGTGACTACAGTAAATTATTCGCCTTAATATGAAATGAATAAATAAACTAAGGTAAAAATCGCCAGACGAGATCCACTCCCCCCCTCTCTTCGTGTCACTGGCCTTCGCCTACCACAGCTTATAGCATTGATTTCTCTCAGCTGCTTCAATGCTACGATTCCTTCCTACTTATTTTTATTCATTCAAAATCCCCCTCTCTCTCTCTCTCTGTCTCTGCCTTTGTTTTCTTTCCCGAAATATAACGTAAATATTATTTGAAAGCAATGAGTATGGTTTAGGGGGATGGGGGGAGGATGTAGGTAGGGGATAGACGACGACACACAAACACACACACACACACACACACAGAAGGCAGAGAGTTGTCTCGTTTGGCTTGTCATATGCTTAGACTTTGGTTGAAGTTATGTAGCAATAATTTGATTACTATCCTTGTTACTACAAAAGGAATAAATAAAAGTCCTTGGGTGTTTTGGGGATAGGTCATTGGGTGTAGGTAGGAGGTTGTCAAATAGACTTTCTTATAGAATGGCTAAGGCCTTGGCAATATGCCAGAAATTAGCGATGGCGATCTCTGCAAGGGAGCTAGCAGGCAGCAGGCAGCAGGCAACAGCAGCAGCAACAGCAGAGAGAAGTTCGATCGGTGTGAGAGAGGAGCGGCGAGTGAAAATTTTCGACCGCCTTGCCTGTATTTATAGTCAGGTGTGGTGGTGACGTCAGAGGAATGGGGCCTGTTGATTGGTCAATAGGGAAAATTTACAATCCGTTTTTGAGAAGATGAAGCTCGAGGTTAATAAAAAATCTTTCTAAAATCATGAATGAAGGAAAGAGGAAGACACATACACAAATCAATAGTAGAAAGAGAGGGCAAGACACTGTAAAAAAATGAGAAGGGCAAATGGAATGCAAGTGATAAAAAATGGAGGCTGAAAAATAGAGGAAACGAAAAGTCTAGGAAAAGGTCGGGTGTGGTGTGGTGACGTCAGAGGAATGGGGCGTGTTGCTTGGTGAGTAGGCCAAATTTAACAATGCGTTTTTGAGATGATGAAGGTCGAGGTTAATAAAAATTCGATATAAAATCAATGAGTGAAGGAAAGAAGAAGAGACACACACAAATCGATAGTAAAAAGAGAGGGCTAGACACTGTGGAAAAAAGGAGAGGGGAAAATGGAGTGCAAGTATTAAAAATGGAGCTTGAAAAATAGAGGGAACGAAAAGTAAGAGAGGTTAGTATACGAAAAAATCGTGCTCCTGCGAAATGGTGCTACGATTTTGGGGATGGTGAGCTGTGATTGGCTGTTGGGCCGAGAATGTCGGACTGTGATTGGCTGGGTGGGAATATTGGGGCCGTATTTTTCAAGGAGCAGGATTTCTCTTTACAGGTATTATATGAGTGAAATAGGGATAGAGTTTATCAGTTTCTGAGATTTTGGGTGCTTGATTTTGTGTTATTTTGTGTTATTTTGTGTTGATTTTGAATATGTTTGGTTGTGAATGTGTGGCTGTGTGTTTTATTGTGTTTATTTGTGTTTGTGTGCTTGTGTTTTGTTGTGTGGGTGGGATACAGGCTGCATTTCTCAGTATAGGGCAGGATTTCTCATTACACATGGGTGGGTGGGATGGAAGTAGAATATGTTCCAAAGTGAATCTGTGACATTTGGGCTGCTTCATTTGGTGTTTGTTTGTGTTTATTAGGAAAATATTTTTCTTGTCAATGGCTGGGTGTGTCTTTATTCTTTGGATTTGTATGTGTTTGTTTGTGTTTTCTTGTGTTATTGTTTTTATATGGAATATTATCTAATGTTGAGCTTCAGGTCTTGAAAACTGGATTGAGATTTCTGGCCATTGACCAATCAGAGATGGGCTTGCTGTGACGTCACTATAAGCTGCTGCAGTATTTTTAACTCTATTTCCCCTATTTTACACTTTTCTCTTCTCATTTCCCAGTAATATAATGATAAACACTCCGTTAAAACCTAATACAGTTAATACAGTATGTAACTCGTCCTAATATGAAATTAAATCAATCAATAAATTAACGTCAAAATCGCCACTCGACAACATTCTTTAAAAATCCCCATCCGACATCCATCCATTCTCCCCCTCTCGCGCTGGCTGTCTCTCGCTCGAAATTTAGCGGAAAAAGTTGACTGGTTTTTATATTTGCGTATCTTAAAATTCCTTTTTCTCTTTTTCTAATTCATACGTATTGCTTAGATCATTAAATAATAACAACTTTCAGTATATCCTTATGATACTGAAGTGTTTTCTCTTCGGTTTTCGCCTAAAATCTTAGCTTTTCATTAATTTTCGCGCTATAACGGTAATCTACACACACGAGTCACGTCTCCTCTGTGTCAGTCGCTCTGCTCTGTGCACACCTCCCTTCTTTCATACGTAACAGTAAAGTATTCATATCCTTATGTATATATAGATCGTTGATTAAACATTAAATTTACATTACTATTCTGAGAAATATAATGACTAGATCCTTCCTTTATCTAGTACTCTTTTCTATATAAATAAAATTATGCCTCTTTCCTTCCTGTTTCGGGATAATTTACGGGGCCCCTTTCTGCCTTCAACTCTATTACTTTTATTCCTTCCTTGTTTCTCTTCTTCCTAGGAACCAAGGGACTCCCTGCTATACCACTGTTTCTCTAACTTGATGATAGACTTTTCTATCACAATATTCTTTTCGTAAGGGACGTTTTTGCCCTTGTTTCTGCCTCTAACTAAATCACTTTTTATTCCTTCCCATGATCTCCTACTCCCATGGGACTTTCTGCTATAACACTTTTCTCTGACTCGATAGATAGACTTGTCTATCACAACTTTTCCCAGGGAAGCAATAGATCGTGGGAAGGAGAGAAAAGTAATGTAGTCAGAGGCAGAAAAAGGCCATACACTATCCCTAATAAAGGAAATTTGATAGACCTAGTCTATCTAGTCAAAGAAAAGTGTTATAGCAGGAAGTCCCAAGAAAGTAGAAGGTCAGGGGAAGGAGAAAAAAGCAATAAATAAAGTTAGAGGACAGAGGAAGGGCTTAATTATCCAAGAGAAAGCTTAAGGAATAGGCATAGGTCTAGAGATGGAGTGCTAGTCAAGGGGGAGGGTACTAGCAAAAAGTTAGAAGGAATTTGAATAGTAAGAAGGGTTTTATAATTAAAGATAGAGTTGGCGAATAAAATTCGAGACAGATTGGTTTGTTTCATTATAAATAGGAAGGGAGGTTGTTGTGTTGTTGTTGTTGTTGTTGTTGTTGTTGTTGTGTCTAGAAAGAGATGTGTTCAATCCTAGGAAATTTATCATGGAATGTTCTAGAAGAAAAGATGGCGACTGTAGCGCAAGAAAACATTTAGTATTACGATGTAGCTGGAAGGAGGGAGGGAGGGAGGGAGGGGAGGGAGGGAGGGAGGGAGGGAGGGAGGGAATGCACTTGACTGTTGTCGATAGGCGAATGAAATGAATCTGAAAATCAAATAAAACATTACATTAACGTTAATTGAACAGGAGGAGAGGGAGAAAACAGGGAAGGGAAGGAGGGAGGGAAAGGGATTTGATTCTACGTTTAGAGGTTGCGTGGTGAGACTGTTAGAGGCAAATTTGACATCATCGCGAAAATGGAGAAGGAAGAGAGGGGGAAAGTAGGGGGAAAGAAGGGGGAAAGTAGGGGGAAAGAAGGGGGAAATGACAAAGAATATTATAAAAGTATACTTGAGAATTATGACTAACTCATTGGCAAACTAATTAATATCGGAAACTGGAAGAAAAAAGAGAATTAGGATAAGCTAAAATTAAAACTAGGCCATTCTTTGACGCTAAATCTCGAGTGAGTGAAAGGGGAGAGAGAGAGAGGGGGAGGGAGAGAAGGAGGGAGGGAGGGGGGAGGATAGGAATGAGATCGTTGTCACTAGGCGATTTAAGAACAAATCTAACTATTCCAATGATAAAAAGGAGATCGAAGTTGAAATTAATAAAAGGATTAAGTTTTAACAGAATAGTATTTACGTTTTATTTCGGGAAAGAAGAGAGAGAGAGAGAGAGAGAGAGAGAGAGAGAGAGAGAGAGAGAGAGAGAGAGAGAGAGAGAGAGAGAAAGAGAGAGAGAGAGGAGAGAGGAGAGAGAGAGAGTGGGAGTTAGGTAACTGCGTGGGTGGTCTCTTGGCTCCTGTGTGACGTCATGGTTGACCGTTATAGCGCGAAAAATCAAATCCAACTGGATGGGAGGAAGGAATTTAGGCCAAATAAGAGAAAAAAAAACCTAACAATACCATAAGGACATAACTGAGGGTTGACATTATCTAATGATCTAAGTCATTCTTATGAAATATAAAAAGAAAAAAAGGATATTAAAGCTACGCCAAAATAAAGAACTAGCAAAATTTTCGCTAAAACTCGAGCGAGTAACAGGAAGAGAAGGGGAAGTGAATGTCATTTGGCGATTTTTACGTCAATTTAATGATTAAATTTCTATTAAGGCAAACTATTTAGTGTAGTCACTGTAATAGTTTTAAAGAAGCATTTAATGTTATATTCAAGTGAAAATACTTAGACAAAAGGTAAATACTGGATATGCATTCAGGGAGTTACATAACTGCCTAGCTCCACGTCACCCTACCTCTTCTCCCCCCCCCCCCCCCCCCCCTTACCCCCCCCTCCCTCCGTTGCCTAGGTTACGTCAGCATAACCGGTCCTCCTGAGCTGCCATTCATGCATACTTATTCTATTTCCTTATCTTTTTTCCCCAACTATCCTTTCATTTCCCTTCTTCTTTTTCCCCAGTAATATAATGATAAATGCTTCTTTAAAACTATTACAGTGACTACAGTGAATTATTCGCCTTAATATGAAATTAAAAATAAACTAAGGTAAAAATCGCCAGACGAGATCCGCTCCCCCCCTCTCTTCGTGTCACTGGCCTTCGCCTACCACAGCTTATAGCATTGATTTCTCTCAGCTGCTTCAATGCTACGATTCCTTCCTACTTACTTTTATGCATTCAAAATCCCCCTCTCTCTCTCTCTCTCTCTCTCTGTTTTCTTTCCCGAAATATAACGTAAATATTATTTGAAAGCAATGAGTAGGGTTTAGAGGGATGGGGGGGAGGATGTAGGTGGGGGATAGACGACGACACACAAACACACACACACACACACAGAAGGCAGAGAGTTGTCTCGTTTGGCTTGTCATATGCATAATCTTTGGTTGAAGTTATGTAGCAATAATTTGATTAATATCCTTGTTACTACAATAGGAATAAATAAAAGTCCTTGGGTGTTTTGGGGATAGGTCATTGGGGTAGGTAGGAGGTTGTCAAATAGACTTTCTTATAGAATGGCAAAGGCCTTGGCAATATGCCAGAAAATAGCGATGGCGATCCCTGCAAGGGAGCTAGCAGGCAGCAGGCAACAGGCAGCAGGCAACAGCAACAGCAACAGCAGAGAGAAGTTCGATCGGTGGTGGAGAGAGGAGCGGCGAGTGAAAATTTTTCGACCGCCTTGCCTGTATTTATAGTCAGGTGTGGTGGTGACGTCAGAGGAATGGGGCCTGTTGATTGGTCAATAGGGAAAATTTACAATCCGTTTTTGAGAAGATGAAGGTCGAGGTTAATAAAAATTCGATATAAAATCAATGAGCGAAGGAAAGAGGAAGACACATACACAAATCAATAGTAGAAACAGAGGGCAAGACACTGTGAAAAAATGAGAAGGGCAAATGGAGTGCAAGTGATAAAAAATAGAGCTTGAAAAATAGAGGGAAACCAAAAATGAGAGAGGTAGGTCTAGGAAAAGGCGGGGAAGTGGTGTGGTGACGTCAGAGGAATGGGGCGTGTTGATTGGTGAGTAGGCAAAATTTACAATGCGTTTTTGAGATGATGAAGGTCGAGGTTAATAAAAATTCGATATAAAATCAATGAGTGAAGGAAAGAAGAAGAGACACACACAAATCGATAGTAGAAAGAGAGGGCTAGACACTGTGAAAAAAATGAGAAGGTAAAATTGAGTGCAAGTATTAAAAAATGGAGGATGAAAAATAGAGGGAAGGAAAAGTAAGAGAGGTTGGTATACGAAAAATCGTGGCTCCTGCGAAATGGTGCTACGATTTTGGGGATGGAGGGCTGTGATTGGCTGTTGGGCCGAGAATGACGGACTGTGATTGGCTGGGTGGGAATATTGGGGCCGTATTTTTCAAGGAGCAGAATTTCTCTTTACAGGTATTATATGAGTGAAATAGGGATAGAGTTTCTCAATCTGAGATTGATTTTGTGTTATTTTGTGTTATTTTGTGTTGATTTTGAATATGTTTGGTTGTGAATGTGTGGCTGTGTGTTTATTGTGTTTATTTGTGTTTGTGTGCTTGTGTTTTGTTGTGGTGGGTGGGATACAGGCTGCATTTCTCAGTATAGGGCAGGATTTCTCATTACACATGGGTGGGTGGGATGGAGGTAGAATATGTTCCAAAGTGAATCTGTGACATTTGGGCTGCTTCATTTTGGTGTTTGTTTGTGTTTATTAGGAAAATATTTTCTTGTCAAAGGCTGGGTGTGTCTTTATTCTTTGGATTTGTATGTGTTTGTTTGTGTTTTCTTGTGTTATTGTTTTTATATGGAATATTATCTAATGTTGAGCTTCAGGTCTTGAAAACTGGATTGAGATTTCTGGCCATTGACCAATCAGAGATGGGGCTTGCTGTGACGTCACTATAAGCTGCAGTATTTTTCAGCTAACATGAATTGGGAATGTTCAACACTTGGATGGGTGGACACATTGTGTCTGTTGGGTCCTACTCTACTGGGGGGGGGGGGTGCCAGATGTCTTCCAGTGAATCTCTCTCTCTCTCCCTCTCTCTCTCTCTCTCCTCTCTCTCTCTCTCTCTCTCTCTCTTCTCTCTCTCTCTCTCTCTCTCTATGAGGGTGAATCTCTCTCTCTCTCTCTCTCTCTCTCTGAGTGTGAGAGGGAGTGTAGCCAAGGGGGTCTTAGCCCAAGGGGTGGACTTAACCTGAGGGAGATCTTAACCATATGGGGGTCTTAACCCCAAGGGAGAGGGGGGGCTTAACCTCGGGGGGGGGGGTTTAACCTTGGTGGGGAAGAGGGTTAACCTCAGGGGGTAGGGGCTTAACCTTGGGGGGGTTAACCTTGGGGGGTTACCCTAAGAAGGGGGTTAAGCTTGGAATGGGGTTAACCTTAGGGGGTTAACCTCAAGGGGGGGTAACCTTGCGGGGGTTAAACTCGAGGGGGGGTTAACCTTGGAGGAGGGTTGACCTTGGGAGGGTTAACCTTGGAGGGGGGTTGACCTTAAGGGGGGGTTAACCTTGGTGGGGGTTAACCTTGGAGGGAGGTTAACCTTGGGGTGGTTAACCTCAAGGGGGTTAACCTTGGGTGGTTAACCTTGGAGGGGGGTTAACCTTGGGGGGGTTAACCTTGAAAGGGGGTTAACCTTTGAGGATGGTAAACCTTGGAGGGTGGTTAACCTTGAAGGGGGGTTAACCTTGAAGGGTGGTTAACCTTGGAGGATGGTTAACCTTGGAGGGGGGTTAACCTTGAAGGTGGGTTAACCTTGGAGAGGGGTTAACCTTTGAGGGGGGTTAACCTTGAAGGGGGGTTAACCTTGGAGGGGGGTTAACCTTGGAAGGGGGTTAACCTTAAAGGGGGGTTAACCTTGGAGGGGGGGTTAACCTTGGGGGGGTTAACCTTGGAGGGGAGTTAACCTTAAAGGGGAGTTAACCTTGAAGGGGGGTTAACCTTGGAGGGCGGTTAACCTTGAAGGGGTTAACCTTGATTGGGGGTTAACCTTGAAGGGTGGTTAACCTTGGAGGATGGTTAACCTTGGAGGGGGGTTAACCTTAAAGGGGGGGTTAACCTTGGAGGGGGGTTAACCTTGGGGGGGTTAACCTTGGAGGGGAGTTAACCTTAAAGGGGAGTTAACCTTGAAGGGGGGTTAACCTTGGAGGGCGGTTAACCTTGAAGGGGTTAACCTTGATTGGGGGTTAACCTTGAAGGGTGGTTAACCTTGGAGGATGGTTAACCTTGGAGGGGGGTTAACCTTGAAGGTGGGTTAACCTTGGAGAGGGGTTAACCTTGGAGGGGGGTTAACCTTGAAGGGGGGTTAACCTTGGAGGGGGGTTGACCTTGGAGGGAGGTTAACCTTGGAAGGTGGTTAACCTTGAAGGTGGGTTAACCTTGGAGAGGGGTTAACCTTGGAGAAGGGTTAACCTTGGAGGGGGTTAACCTTGAAGGTGGGTTAACCTTGGAGAGGGGTTAACCTTGGAAGGGGGTTAACCTTGAAGGGGGGTTAACCTTAAAGGGGGGTTAACCTTGGAGGGGGGTTAACCTTGGGGGGTTAACATTGGAGGGGGGTTAACCTTAAAGGGGAGTTAACCTTGAAGGGGGGTTAACCTTGGAGGGCGGTTAACCTTGAAGGGGTTAACCTTGATTGGGGGTTAACCTTGAAGGGTGGTTAACCTTGGAGGATGGTTAACCTTGGAGGGGGGTTAACCTTGAAGGTGGGTTAACCTTGAGAGGGGTTAACCTTGGAGGGGGGTTAACCTTGAAGGGGGGTTAACCTTGGAGGGGGGTTAACCTTGGAAGGGGGTTAACCTTAAAGGGGGGTTAACCTTGAAGGTGGGTTAACCTTGGAGAGGGGTTAACCTTGGAGAAGGGTTAACCTTGGAGGGGGTTAACCTTGAAGGTGGGTTAACCTTGGAGAGGGGTTAACCTTGGAAGGGGGTTAACCTTGAAGGGGGGTTAACCTTAAAGGGGGGGTTAACCTTGGAGGGGGGTTAACCTTGGGGGGTTAACCTTGGAGGGGAGTTAACCTTAAAGGGGAGTTAACCTTGAAGGGGGGTTAACCTTGGAGGGCGGTTAACCTTGAAGGGGTTAACCTTGATTGGGGGTTAACCTTGAAGGGAGGTTAACCTTGGAGGATGGTTAACCTTGGAGGGGGGTTAACCTTGAAGGTGGGTTAACCTTGGAGAGGGGTTAACCTTGGAGGGGGGTTAACCTTGAAGGGGGGTTAACCTTGGAGGGGGTTGACCTTGGAGGGAGGTTAACCTTGGAAGGTGGTTAACCTTGAAGGTGGGTTAACCTTGGAGAGGGGTTAACCTTGGAGAAGGGTTAACCTTGGAGGGGGTTAACCTTGAAGGTGGGTTAACCTTGGAGAGGGGTTAACCTTGGAAGGGGGTTAACCTTGAAGGGGGGTTAACCTTAAAGGGGGGTTAACCTTGGAGGGGGGTTAACCTTGGGGGGTTAACCTTGGAGGGGAGTTAACCTTAAAGGGGAGTTAACCTTGAAGGGGGGTTAACCTTGGAGGGCGGTTAACCTTGAAGGGGTTAACCTTGATTGGGGGTTAACCTTGAAGGGTGGTTAACCTTGGAGGATGGTTAACCTTGGAGGGGGGTTAACCTTGAAGGTGGGTTAACCTTGGAGAGGGGTTAACCTTGGAGGGGGGTTAACCTTGAAGGGGGGTTAACCTTGGAGGGGGTTGACCTTGGAGGGAGGTTAACCTTGGAAGGTGGTTAACCTTGAAGGTGGGTTAACCTTGGAGAGGGGTTAACCTTGGAGAAGGGTTAACCTTGGAGGGGGTTAACCTTGAAGGTGGGTTAACCTTGGAGAGGGGTTAACCTTGGAAGGGGGTTAACCTTGAAGGGGGGTTAACCTTAAAGGGGGGTTAACCTTGGAGGGGGGTTAACCTTGGGGGGTTAACCTTGGAGGGGAGTTAACCTTAAAGGGGAGTTAACCTTGAAGGGGGGTTAACCTTGGAGGGCGGTTAACCTTGAAGGGGTTAACCTTGATTGGGGGTTAACCTTGAAGGGTGGTTAACCTTGGAGGATGGTTAACCTTGGAGGGGGGTTAACCTTGAAGGTGGGTTAACCTTGGAGAGGGGTTAACCTTGGAGGGGGGTTAACCTTGAAGGGGGGTTAACCTTGGAGGGGGTTGACCTTGGAGGGAGGTTAACCTTGGAAGGTGGGTTAACCTTGGAGGGGGGTGGTAGGGGGTGGGGGGGGTAGGGGGGGTGGTAGGGGTGGTGGTAGAGGGGGGTGGTAGGGGGGGTGGTAGAGGGGGGGATGGTAGGGGGTGGTATAGGGTGGTAGGGGGGTGGTGGGGGGTGGTAGGTGGGTAGGGGGGGGGGGTGGTAGGGGGGGTGGTAGAGGGTGGTATAGGGTGGTAGGGGGGGTGGTAGATGGGGGGGGTGTAGGGGGGTGGTAGATGGGGGGTGGTAGGGGGTGGTATAGGGTGGCAGGGGGGTGGTATAGGGTGGTAGGGGGGGTGGTAGAGGGGGGATGGTAGGGGGTGGTATTGGGTGGTAGGGGGGTGGTAGGGGGTGGGGGGGGGTAGGGGGGGTGGTAGGGGTGGTGGTAGAGGGGGGTGGTAGAGGGGGGGATGGTAGGGGGTGGTATAGGGTGGTAGGGGGTGGGGGGGGTAGGGGGGGTGGTAGAGGGGGGTGGTAGGGGGGTGGTAAGGGTGGTGGTAGGGGTGCTGGTAGGGGGGGTAAGGGGTGCTAGGGGGGGGTAGTAGGGGGTGGTGGTAGGGGGTGGTATAGGGTGGTGGGGGGTAGGGGGGTGGTAGGGGGGTGGTAGAGGTGGGGGTGGTAGGGGGGTGGTGAGGGTGGTGGTAGGGGGGGTGAGGGGTGGTAGGTGGGTAGGGGGGGTTGGTAGGGGGTGGTAGAGGGGGGGATGGTAGGGGGTGGTATAGGGTGGTAGGGGGGTGGTAGGGGGTGGGGGGGGGTAGAGGGGGGTGGTAGGTGTGGTGGTAGGGGGGTGGTAAGGGTGCTGGTAAGGGGGGTGAGGGGTGGTAGGGGGGGTGGGTTGGTAGGGGGGTGAGGGGTGGTTGGGGGAGTAGGGGGGTGGTAGGGGGGGGTGGTATAGGGTGGTAGGGGGGGTGGTAGGGGGATGGTAGGGTGGTAGGGGGTGGTAGCGGGTAGGGAGGGGTGGTAGGGGGTGGTAGGGGGTGGGGGGGGGTAGGGGGGGTGGGGGGGTAGGGGGGGTGGTAGGGGTGGTGGTAGAGGGGGGTGGTAGGGGGGGTGGTAGAGGGGGGGATGGTAGGGGGTGGTATAGGGTGGTAGGGGGGTGGTAGGGGGTGGGGGGTGGTAGGGGGTGGGGGGGTGGTAGAGGGTAGGGAGGGGTGGTAGGGGGTGGTAGGGGGTGGGGGGGGGGGGTAGGGGGGGTGGGGGGGGTAGGGGGGGTGGTAGGGGGTGGTGGGTGAGGGGGGTGGTAGGGGGGGGTGGTAGAGGGGGGAATGGTAGGGGGTGGTATAGGGGTGGTAGGGGGGTGGTAGGGGGTGGGGGGTGGTAGGGGGTGGGGGGTGGTAGGTGGGTAGGGGGGGGGGGGTGGTAGGGGGGGTGGATGGTATAGGGTGGTAGATGGGGGGGGTGTAGGGGGGTGGTAGATGGGGGGTGGTAGGGGGTGGTATAGGGTGGTAGGGGGGTGGTAGGGGGGGTGGTAGAGGGGTGGTATAGGGTGGTAGGGGGGGTGAACTCGGACAACACACGGCTTTGACGTACATCTCCAAGCAAGGAGGGACCTACTCTCTGACATGGTACGAGATCGCAAGGGACCTCCTCACCTGGTCAACAGGTCTAGACTTTTCACTAGTAACGAGGTTCATCCAAGGCAACTTGAATGTCATAGCAGATTGTCTCAGTCGGAAGGGACAAATAATTCCAACAGAATGGACCCTCCACAAGGATGTATGCAAGAGACTTTGGGCCACCTGGGGCCAGCCAACCATAGATCTCTTCGCAACCTTGATGACCAAGAGGCTCCCAATAGTTTGCTCACCTATCCCGGACCCAGCAGTAGTTCATATAGATGCCTTTCTACTAGATTGGTCACATCTAGATCTATATGCATTCCCTCCGTTCAAGATTGTCAACAAGGTACTGCAGAAGTTCGCCTCTCACGAAGGGACAAGGTTGACGCTAGTTGCTTCCCTCTGGCCCGCGAGAGAATGGCTCACCGAGGTACTTCGATGGCTAGTAGACGTTCCCAGAACACTTCCCCTAAGGGTGGACCTTCTACGTCAGCCACGCGTAAAGAAGGTACACCAAGGCCTCCACGCTCTTCGTCTGACTGCCTTCAGACTATCGAAAGACTCTCGAGAGCTAGAGGCTTTTCGAAGGAGGCAACCAGAGCGATTGCTAGAGCAAGGAGAACATCCACCCTTAGAATCTACCAATCGAAGTGGGAAATCTTCCGAAACTGGTGCAAGTCAGTATCCGTATCCTCGACCAGTACCTCTGTAACTCAAATAGCTGACTTTCTCTTATATCTGAGGAAAGAACGATCTCTTTCAGCTCCCACTATCAAGGGTTACAGAAGCATGTTGGCATCAGTCTTCCGTCACAGAGGCTTAGATCTTTCCAACAATAAAGATCTACAGGACCTCCTTAAGTCTTTTGAGACCACGAAGGAGCGTCGTTTGGTTACACCTGGTTGGAATTTAGACGTGGTACTAAGATTCCTTATGTCAGACAGGTTCGAACCGCTTCAATCAGCCTCCCTGAAAGATCTCACCTTTAAGACACTTTTCCTGATATGCTTAACCACAGCTAAAAGAGTCAGTGAAATTCATGCCTTCAGCAAGAACATCGGATTCTCATCCGAAACGGCTACATGTTCTATAACTTGGTTTTCTAGCCAAACACGAGCTGCCTTCTCGGCCTTGACCAATATCGATATTCCAAACTTATCGTATGGTTGGAAATGAACTAGAAAGAGTATTATGTCCTGTAAGAGCTCTTAAGTTCTATTTAAAAACCTTTACGAGGCCCGTCTGAAGCTTTATGGTGTTCGGTTAAGAATCCATCTTTGCCTATGTCAAAGAATGCTTTATCCTATTTTATCAGACTGTTAATACGAGAAGCTCATTCCCATCTGAATGAGGAAGACCAAGCTTTGCTGAAGGTAAGGACACACGAAGTTAGAGCTGTCGCAACTTCCGTGGCCTTTAAACAAAATAGATCTCTGCAAAGTATATTCGACGCAACCTATTGGAAAAGCAAATCAGTGTTCGCGTCTTTTATCTTAAGAATGTCCAGTCTCTTTACGAGAACTGCTACACTCTGGGACCATTCGTAGCAACGAGTGCAGTAGTGGTCAGGGCTCGACCACTACAATTCCCTAATTCCATAACCTTTTTAATCTTTCTCTTGAAATGTTTTATTATTGTTTTTGGGTTGTCCGGAAGGCTAAGAAGCCTTTCGCATCCTGGTTGATTTGGCGGGTGGTCAAAGTCATTTCTTGAGAAGCGCCTAGATTAGAGGTTTTGATGAGGACCTTTAGTATGGGTTGCAACCCTTCATACTTCAGCTCCTAGGAGTCGCTCAGCATCCTATGAGGATCGCGAGGCTCAGTAAGGAAGACGTACTTAAAAAGGCAGAGTAATTGTTCAAGTCGACTTCCTTACCAGGTACTTATTTATTTTATGTTTGTTATTTTGAATAACTGCTAAAATGAAATACGGAATACTTAGCTCATAATAATGTCAACATGTAATGCTGGTCTCTACCCACCCCCCTGGGTGTGAATCAGCTATATGATCATCGGGTAAGTTTAATATTGAAAAATGTTATTTTCATTAGTAAAATAAATGTTTGAATATACTTACCCGATGATCATAAATTAAAGGACCCACCCGTCCTTCCCAATAGAGACCCAGTGGACAGAGGAGAAAATTGGTTCTGTGTTGACATCGAGTACTTGAGTACCTACTTGACAGATGGCGCTGTTGATGTACACCCCCACCTGTATAGCGATCGCTGGCGTATTCCGCCCGTAGGTTTTTCTGTCGGGCAGCAGAGCTGACAGCTATATGATCATCGGGTAAGTATATTAAAAAATTTATTTTACTAATGAAAATAACATTTTTTCTAACGATACAAACCTTAAGCTATTTGGCCCACCATTACTTGTACCCTTGTAAGTTCTGCTTGCAATCAAAAGTGACGAGACAACACAGGTGTGTGTGAGCAGGGTAGCAGGCTACCCCTCCACCCCCGCTAACTAGTGGGGAGGTAGTTACACCTAGCTAAAAGTCTTATGGCTAGTCTTCTAGCTTCCCCGAAATTATATCCCTAACAAAGAGCTCAAGGTTTGTATCGTTAGGAAAAATACAAATTACTGAGAAATTTGTCATATTTATTATGTCCCCTTTCTCCAAATGAGGTGGAGTCGGGCAATGTATAGATTATGAACGGGCTCACCCCCTACTGTGTACTTGTCTATTCACCTCCCATTGAAATCTTTTACTCTTTCCAGCACTGATTGGCGAGGCTGTCATCCTACGAGGAAAATGAGGTGTCAGGCTGCCTCTTGAGGAGCTCGTATGAAGCACATGAGTTCATCTTGGGACAGTAGCCAGCCAGTTGGTTTTAGTTCAACCTACCTTTAGGTGAATCTCCTACATGAAGAAAAGAAGGTTTGTATGCTGCACTGGAACAAATGACAATGGTTCCGTAACTGGAATACAAACCAACGCTATTTATAGGGGAGATATAGGGGTGTTACTTTCGGCGTAGCTGAAAGGAAAAGCCAATAGAATTTAGTGAGGGTTAACCAACCATACTGCTAGTTAGCAGAGGGATGGGGGTGTTAGTAGCTTTCTCTCTCAACTACACACCTGTGACTGTACTTTGCTTCGCTTTTGGCTCAAATGGAGAACGGTTGTTACTGCTCTTCCTCCTCACCAATTTGGACAGCTATTACTAATCACTTTTTTGCTTTTTCTTTTCAGTTTGTGTGTGCCTTCCCTGCCAGCCATGCATACCTGCCCTGGGCTCGTCGATTGGCAAATCAGCAGCCTGTTCTTCTCCAGCTCATCAGCAGCCTTTGGCTGCACACCTGTCTCTTTCCTGTCGTTCCACGACGACTAGTCGCTCTCCAAAAGAGGAAAGCAAACGTCATATCGGCTCCAAGAACCAGCCCCCCCGATAGGTGCCAACGTTCGTTAGATCTCCAGCGCTGATTTGAGCAACGTCGATTGTGGGAAGAGAGGCCTGCAAGACCTTCTCTTCCTCGAGCTCTGGAACTCCACCTGAGAGATGAAAGTCTCCTCCCCATCGTTCACCGTTGCCTCGTTCTCCTCTCCGCAATTGCAGAACATCACGCTCGCCTGGGAGAGCGGAAAGAAGCAAGCTGCAGAAATTCAAGATTCTGAAGAGACCACCTTCACGGTCGATTCATGTTGGTCGGAAGGAGTCTGCAGCTCCGCATCCTCCCTCTAACTCCTCCTGAATGTCAGATAAGGCTCCCTTGTGGGGTCCCTCTTCGTCGTTTTATATAGGGTAACTTTCCGACAGTGCCACAATCGGTCCGCAGCCGTGAATTGCAAAATCATGTTTTATTCATAGTTTGTTGTTCTCTTTATATCAATACATTATGATTTTGAGTTTTTTATTCATGGTTTAATGTTATCTCTATGTTCCAAAATATTGAGTTTGGAACCTTGGTTAGGGCAGTATCCCAAGCCATTGCGGCAGGTATCCCACCTGCTCATCCTCCGGGAACTCACAGGATTTCCCTGGAAGAGTCCTCCTCTACATTTTCAGACCCAAGGCGAAGATCCACGGTCCCTCCCCGTCAAGAAACTTTGGTTTCTTCTTCTCCCCTGAAGCGGAAAAGAGGAGTCCCTGATGAAGTAGCTTCATGTAGGGTCAAGCTGACCCCCGTCAGGTCGTCCCACGAGACCACAGAGTAGTCTCGAAACCCGGGGGAGAGTCCATCCATTCCTCTACGGGTGACCGACAGAAGGTCGTTCCATCCAAACCTCCAGTGCTACAGACTTTCTTCCCTCCGAGGAAAGAGTCTAAGGATTCAAAAACTCTGCCAAAGTCCTCATTAGGGATTACAAGACCTGCAGAGTGGGTCAAGCAGTCTACATTTGTCGACTTCGATAACGACCACGACCCACCCCGAGATGATGTCTCGTGCGTGGAAGACAACGATTCGGCTGCCAGTCCTTCTTTAAAAGCTGAACAGAAATAGTCAAAATATGGCATCTGGCAGGTTATAGCTTGCGTGAGTTCACTCAAGGGGTTGGCAGACCCATTGATGGCTCCTCAGGAGGGCAAGGTCATGGTCTTGGACCACGTCTTTGGCACTCGGAAGGCCCCAAGAACAACGAAGCTCTGCCCTGGTCTCGGGGACTGAAGAGTGCCCGGCGGAAGGTGTCTGCCCAGCTCTCCGAGTCCTCTAGCTCTCTTCGATCAGGCTCATCCTTAAAACTACTGTGACATCTGAGTGTCCAGCAGAGAAATTTTTAAGAGGTCCTTGACGAGTGTCTCCCGGCTCTTCCTCTTCACCATTCCTTAGAGGAACTTACGAAGGGCTCTCTCTAGAGAGACTCTTCGGGCTTCTAGTTTACTTCTCAGCTTCGGAAATTCTGAACAAAGAGAAAGTGGCGAAGTATGCCATGCAGACTACTTTTTGGCTGGATCTATGGTTGGGATCAGTGAGAAACCTGGTGCAAACAAAGGGTTTTTCCAAAGAAGCCTCCCGGAAAGCGATAGAGACTTTCTTCCTGTCGGGTATTCGGACTATTGAGTTTGTTGCCCACCATGTAGTGAACTTGTGGGCGAACACCATCTTATGGCGTAGAGATGCAATAATTGAGAGATTCCATTTCCAAATCCCAAACTGCAAGATAGCGAAATTCCGAAACTCCTCTCTGAAGGGTTCCTCATTGATCGAGCTGGGGATGTCGAGCGAACTGCGGAGAGATGGAGGAAGTCCTACCAGGACTCCCTTCCTTTTTAGGGCCTTGACATCCCGCCCCTACAGACTACGTTCTCTCCCGCAGACGAAACAACGGAAACCAATGATGGACAGGACTGCGGCAACAGACAACAAGGTGTCTTAAAGTCGTCCTGTGGAGGGAAGTATCCTAGAGGAGTCAGCTGTGGCTCCCGCCCCTACAGACTATGTTCTCTCCCGCAGACGAAACAACAGAAACCAATGATGGACAGGACTGCGGCAACAGGCAACAAGGTGTCTTAAAGTCGTCCTGTGGAGGGAAGTATCCTAGAGGTGTCAGCCGTGGCTGCAAATGCTATGTGATTTCCCTGCTTGTCCACCAATGGGGGAATGCCTGCATTGCTTCTGGAAGAGCTGGATGCAGCTTGGGCCCGGACCCTGGATAGTCTCCGGGATTAGTTCTGGGTATCGCGTCCCGTTCACTAATTTTCTCCCTCCACTGATCAAGACTAGTGTCAACTAGCTCCTATGCAAAGGGATCTGCAAAAAAGCTGGCTCTTCGGGCTGAAGTCCAGACCATGTTGAAGAAGGGCACTCTCTAAAAATTCCTCGACGACTCCCCAGGCTTTTCCAGTCGACTCGTTTATGTGAAATAGGCGTCTAGAGGCTTGAGACCAGTCATCGACCTCTCAGCTCTGAACAAGTTTGTTAAACCTCGTTCAGCACGGATACGGTTTATTGGTTTGCGGACTGTGGCCAGATGTAGCACTTAGACTGCCTAGTGTCTGAATGCCAACCACACTCCAACATTCACTAAACAAAAAGATGAAATGATGGAATAATCATAAATCTGGATAAAAGGTAAACAATCAAGAGAACTGGGCAATGGGCACCACCCTTCAATTTTTTATACTAGGCAAGGGGACCCAGCTAGAACCTCAAATTTCCCTATTATCTTTTCTTGGGTTCCCCATCTCTCTTTGCAGTGCTATGCATGGAGTTCTAAATAAGAAGAGCAATATGCTTTCTAGGTAGCAGGTTTCCTCATTATATTTAAAGTTATTTGAACATTACAAATATTAGGAGAGAAAAAAAATGTTACAAAGAAAAACAAACTTTAGGCTTGAACGGGGAATATTCTAGGTGAGGAAGTGCATTGAAATAGGATTAACAAAAAAGAAATTATTCAAATGATGGAGAGAGAAAAACAAATTTCATATTTGTGAAAATACAGTTGTTCCGTAACCGAAATACAAACCACGCTATTTACAAAGGGTTTACTTTTAGCGCAGCTGAAATGACGAGCCAATAGTTTTTAACGAGGGTTAATTACCCCCGCGCTAGTTAGCGGGGGGTGGGGAAGGGTAGCTTGCTACCCCTCCCCCCTCCACACACCGGTGACTTGCTTCACTTCACTTTTGGCTCGGCGGTGATCAGACGTGTCTGTTCATCGCCTTCGTGACAGCCTTTAATTTTCTTCTTTTTCTTTTCAGCTTGTGTGATTGGTTGGAAGTTGACCTTCAGTTATTTTCTTTTATTTAATATGCGGACATGCCCTGGAGTTGCCGGCCGTCCTTGTGGGACTTTCATGTCGGACGTGATTACGGATCCTCACACCCTCTGCCCTCAATGTCGGGGCCGACGGTGCGACCAGGATAACATGTGCCGTGAGTGCAGGGAGTGGTCTGCCTCCCAGTGGGAGAGGTTTGGCCGTCGGCGTAAGAAGAAGTCCAAGAGAGACCGTTCTCCTCCGGGGTTAGCCTTGAAGGAGGAAGGTTCTCGGGACTCTTCTTCCGCCGCCCAAACCTCCTCCGAAGCTCCCCCTCGTCCGCCTCCTAAGGAGAGTCGTCCGAGTGGGAGCGCAGGCCCTTGTTCTGTTTCCCTACCTTCGGTGGGGGGAGAGGGCGTCGCCTCCCATAGCGAGGCGGTTCCCCCTCCTCCTCCGGGGGAGGTTATTGATAATAATACTTTATCCAGTGATGATCTGTTGCAGATTTGGTCGTCCCTGGGGCTTAAGGGCTTGCCCTCCAGGGTCGCTCTTATTGACCTTGTCTCGTTAGGGGCCGCTGTTAAACAGTCGCCGGTGGTAGCGGAGGTAGACCCTCTGTCTATTGTCGACGTCGTGGTGACAGAGGCCTCCGACGTGGCTGGGCCTTCCGACGCAGGTGCTGTTGCTGGTGATGGTGCTCTAGGCTCTCCTCCTCCTTCCGTGCATCCTTCGAAGGGGGAAGTGAGTCCTTCGGTCTCGACTGCTGCCCAGCTTCCTTCTGAGGGAAGTGTTTTGAAGGAGACTCCCCTTCGGAGGACCGATGGTCCCGACGATCTCCCCCGAGGCCGCCTCCGCCGTAAGGCTCACCGCCCTCTACGCCACAAGGGCCTCCCTTCCCCTTACAGGGGGACTAAGAGGCGCCTTTTTGGGTCTTCGTCCTCCGGGGGGGACTCTCCTCGTCAGCCTCAACTGACTCTGCTCCGCCCTCCTTGAACCTCTCTGCGGACCGCTCTCCATCTCCTGCCGGATCTTCGCCTTCTGGAGAACTCGTCACCCGACGGGCAACGGTCCCTTCGGGGCTAAGGGATTCTTCCCTTACGCGAGCAGGGCCAGCGCGCAAGCGCTCTCCTGCTCGCCAGCGATCTCCTGCTCGTCGACGATCTCCTGCTCGCCAAGACTCTCCTGCTCGCCGACACTCACCTGCTCGTCGGCTCTCTCCTGAGGTTCGCCCCCCTCGCCAGCGCTCTCCTGCTCGTCAGCTCTCTTCCGAGCGTCAGCGCTCATTTGAGGACCATCGCCCTGCGGTCTCTGACCACCCTTTAGTTCCTGCTGAACTCCCTGCTCACCATCCACCTGGTCCTGTGGCTACGCAACATCGTACTGCGCGTGTGTCAGAAACACATGTTCGCCAACGCGCCAGCGATCTTCCCGTTCCTGCTCGTGAACCTATCCTCTCACAGGACACGCGTCGACCTTCTGCTCGCCAGCGATCACCAGCTCGCCAGCGATCACCAGCTCGCCAGCGATCACCAGTTCGCCAGCGATCACCTTCACATGCTGCCCGCCATCGCACGAACCTGCATGATCGCCCGCTTACGCATGCTGCTCCTCATCGCAATACCCTGAACGATCGCCCTCCTGCGGATGCTGATCACCATCGCACAACCCTGCACGATCGCCCGCTTACGCATGCTGCTCGCCATCGCACAACCCTGCACGATCGCCCGCTTACGCATGCTGCTCCTCATCGCAATACCCTGAACGATCGCCCTCCTGCGGATGCTGATCACCATCGCACCCTTTCACGCGATCATTCACCTGCGCATGCTGCTCGCCATCGCACAACCCTGCACGATCGCCCGCTTACGCATGCTGCTCCTCATCGCACAACCCTGAACGATCGCCTTCCTGCGGATGCTGATCACCATCGCACCCTTTCACGCGATCATTCACCTGCGCATGCTGCTCGCCATCGCACAACCCTGAACGATCGCCCGCTTACGCATGCTGCTCCTCATCGCGCAACCCTGAACGACCGCCCTCTTGCGCGCAATCATTCACCTTCACATGCTGCTCGCCATCGCTTACCATCACGTGATCATTATCGCCAGCGATCTTCTTCACCTACGCGGCAGCACGATCCCTCGCCGTCGCGCCATCGCTTGCGTTCGTCGCCTCGGACACGTGTTCATTTACCTGCCCACCCTCACGCCCACTCGCCTGCGCGCCCGCGTGATCGCTCGCCTGCGCGCACCCGCGCGATCGCTCGCCTGCGCGCCCGCGCGATCGCTCGCCTGCGCGCCCGCGCGATCGCTCGCCTGCGCGCCCCGCGCGACCGCTCGCCTGTGCGCCCGCGCGATCACCCGCGCAACCATTCGCCTTTGCGCGACCGTTCACCCCTCGCGCGACCATAGTTCGCGGCGAATTCCACAGCCGGTGGTAGCAGCAGGGACGCGTGCTCCTAG
>NC_090749.1:100690577-100774239 GCF_036898095.1 Palaemon carinicauda | reverse complement strand
CAAAAGTCCTGACCCGCAAACTAGAATTTCCAGGATAATTTGTTTAAGTTTTGCCATAACTTTTACAGATGAATTCCACATGATAATTGAAAGACAATTACTTCCCTTTAAAAAAAACATTTGCGAAAAACACAAGGAATCATTTGAGAAAGGTTCAACAAGTTTTGACAACAGGCAATAATCATCATAAAAATTATGCATTTTTTTTTCTAAATATACATTTTTCCATGAATATCCTTATATTTAATAAAGTATATAAAATATCTAGCAATTGTTTTTATCATCTAGATTATTTTTGAATTTCTTTCTCTGATTATCTTTAACAAATAGAATCCAGTCAACATGCTCTCTCTCTCTCTCTCTCTCTCTCTCTCTCTCTCTCTCTCTCTCTCTCTCTCTCTCTCTCTCTCATATTCAAGTATTTACTGTAATATAGGTCAAATTTTGTCAATTGAGAGTTGTAGTTTTCTCTCAACCATCGACATTCTAGTCCCACCAAATGATATGGAGAGATCATCTACAAAGAGCGTCGAGTGAATGTCTTGGGAAATAACAGAGGATATCCCATTGATGGCTAATATAAACAGGGTTACTCTTAGGACACTACCTTGGGGAACTCCCTCTTTCTGACATTTTTAGAATTTCACCTACTTTAACTTGAAAAAATCTATGTGAATGGTTTTAAATTATACCACATATCTCCATTCATCATTATTTTTGTTGTTGTTTTTGCTATTATTATTACTTGCTAAGCTAAAACCCTAGATGGAGAAGCAGGATGCTATTAGCCCAGGGGCCCCAACAGGGAAAATAGCCCAGTGAGGAAAGGAAACAAGGAAAAATTAAATATTTCATGAACAGTAGTAACATCAAAATGAATATTTCCAATATAAATTATGAAAACTTTAATAAAACAAGAGAAGGAGAAATTAGGTCGAATAGTGTGCCCGAGTGTACCCTCAAGCAAGAGAACTCTAACTCAAGACAGTGGAAGACCATGGTACACAGGCTATGGCACTACCCAAGACTAGAGAACAATGGTTTTGATTTTGGAGTGTCATTCTCCTAGAAGAGCTGCTTACCATAGCTAAGGAGTCTCTTCTACCCTTACCAAGAGGAAAGTAGACACTGAACAATTACAGCGCAGTACAGTACTTAACCCCTTGGGTGAAAAGGAATTGTTTGGTAATCTCAGTGTTGTTAGGTATATGAGGACAGAGGAGAATCTGTAAAGAATAAGCCAGACTATTCGGTGTATGTGTAGGCAAAGGGAAAGTAAACCATGATCAGAGAGAAGGATCCAATGTAGTACTGTCTGGCCAGTGAAAATAGCCCATAACTCACTAGTGGTAGTATCTCAATGGATGGCTGGTGCCCTGGCCAACTTACTACCTATTATCATAGACCTTTTCAAGGTAAAAAAAAAAAAACTGTTACATGGTGCTGTTTGGAAACAAAGGCTTCACAAAAGAGGATTCAAGTAATACCAACGCATCAATCGTTGAGTGCATTTTCGTAAATCCACAGTGGTGTTCTACTGCTGACCGAGGAAACAAAAAATATCCAAGACTGGAGCCTAGCTTCTTTCATTGCACGACGGAACTGAGCTCTACATTTCTTGTTTATAATTAAAAGAACTGGGTACTGGGCACCACCCCTCGATTTTATACTGGGGAAAAGGGACAAAGCTACAACCTCAGAATTGCCTACATCATTCTAGAGTTATGTCATCTCTCTTATTATTGATACGTCGTACCAAGTGCTAAATACATACATACATACATATACCAAGGCACCTCCCCCAATTCTGGGGGGTAGCCGACATCAACAAATGAAACAAAAACAAAAATGGGACCTCTACTCTCTACGTTCCTCCCAGCCTGACAAGGGACTCAACCGAGTTCAGGTGGTACTACTAGGGTGCCACAGCCCACCCTCCCACATTATCCACCACAGATGAAGCTTCATAATGCTGAATCCCCTACTGCTGCTACCTTCGCGGTCATCTAAGTGCTAAATAAACCAAGCAATATTCTTTCCGGGTAAGATTTTCCTTTATTTAAAGTTAATTGAACATTACAAACATTAGGGGAGGAAAAAATTGACATTAAAAGCAATAATGAAAGGCTGGAACATGAACACCCTCTGGGAGGAGATGTATTGAAAAAGATTAAGAAAAAAAATTATTACTAAAATAAAAATTAATCAGGTGTGAAACTACCATTTCAATATCAAAATTTATATTGTAATGGAAAAAAACTAGTGTCCCTCTTCACTTAAAGTCCTACACTAACTAGACTAAAAATATGTTATTTTTATTAATAAAATAAATTTTTGAATATACTTACCCGGTGATTATATAGGCTGCAACTCTGTTGCTCGACAGAAAACTCTACGTTCAAAATACGCCAGCGATCGCTATGCAGGTAGGGGTGTACATCAACAGCGCCATCTGTCTAGCAGGTACTCAGTACTCAATGTAAACACAGAACCAATTTTCTCCTCGGTCCACTGGGTCTCTATTGGGGAGGAAGGGAGGGTCCTTTAATATATAATCACCAGGTAAGTATATTCAAAAATCTATTTTATTAATAAAAATAACATTTTTCAATATTAAACTTAGCCGGTGATTATATAGGCTGATTCACACCCAGGGGGGTGGGTAGAGACCAGCATTACTTGTTTACATTATTATGAGCTAAGTATTTTGTATTTCATTTTAGCAGTTATTCAAAATAACAAACATAGAATAAATAAGTACCTGGTAAGGAAGTCGACTTGAACAATTACTCTGCCTTTTTAAGTAAGTCTTCCTTACGGAGCCTCGCGATCCTCTTAGGATGCTGAGCGACCCCTATGATCTGAAGTATCAAGGGTTGCAACCCATACAACAGGACCTCATCAAAACCTCTAATCCAGGCGCTTCTCAAGAAATGACTTTGACCACCCGCCAAATCAAGTAGGATGCGAAAGGCTTCTTAGCCTTCCGGACAACCCAAAAACAATAATAAAACATTTCAAGAGAAAGATTAAAAAGGTTATGGAATTAGGGAATTGTAGTGGTTGAGCCCTCACCCACTACTGCACTCGTTGCTACGAATGGTCCCAGAGTGTAGCAGTTCTCGTAAAGAGACTGGACATTCTTAAGATAAAAAGACGCGAACACTGACTTGCTTTTCCAATAGGTTGCGTCGATTATACTTTGCAGAGATCTATTTTGTTTAAAGGCCACGGAAGTTGCGACACCTCTAACTTCGTGTGTCCTTACCTTCAGCAAAGCTTGGTCTTCCTCATTCAGATGGGAATGAACTTCTCGTATTAACAGTCTGATAAAATAGGATAAAGCATTCTTTGACATAGGCAAAGATGGTTTCTTAACTGAAAACCATAAAGCTTCAGACGGGCCTCGTAAAGGTTTTTAAATAGAACTTAAGAGCTCTTACAGGACATAAGACTCTTTCTAGTTCATTACCAACCATACGATAAGTTTGGAATATCGAACGATATTGGCCAAGGCCGAGAAGGCAGCTCGTGTTTGACTAGAAAACCAAGTTGTAGAACATGTAGCCGTTTCGGATGAGAATCCGATGTTCTTGCTGAAGGCATGAATCTCACTGACTCTTTTAGCTGTGGCTAAGCATACCAGGAAAAGAGTCTTAAAGGTGAGATCTTTCAGGGAGGCTGATTGTAGCGGTTCGAACCTGTCTGACATAAGGAATCTTAGTACCACGTCTAAATTCCAACCAGGTGTAACCAAACGACGCTCCTTCGTGGTCTCAAAAGACTTAAGGAGGTCCTGTAGATCTTTATTGTTGGAAAGATCTAAGCCTCTGTGACGGAAGACTGATGCCAACATGCTTCAGTAACCCTTGATAGTGGGAGCTGAAAGAGATCGTTCTTTCCTCAGATATAAGAGGAAGTCAGCTATTTGAGTTACAGAGGTACTGGTCGAGGATACGGATACTGACTTGCACCAGTTTCGGAAGATTTCCCACTTCGATTGGTAGACTCTAAGGGTGGATGTTCTCCTTGCTCTAGCAATCGCTCTGGTTGCCTCCTTCGAAAAGCCTCTAGCTCTCGAGAGTCTTTCGATAGTCTGAAGGCAGTCAGACGAAGAGCGTGGAGGCCTTGGTGTACCTTCTTTACGCGTGGCTGACGTAGAAGGTCCACCCTTAGGGGAAGTGTTCTGGGAACGTCTACTAGCCATCGAAGTACCTCGGTGAACCATTCTCTCGCGGGCCAGAGGGAAGCAACTAGCGTCAACCTTGTCCCTTCGTGAGAGGCGAACTTCTGCAGTACCTTGTTGACAATCTTGAACGGAGGGAATGCATATAGATCTAGATGTGACCAATCTAGAAGAAAGGCATCTATATGAACTGCTGCTGGGTCCGGGATTGGTGAGCAAAATATTGGGAGCCTCTTGGTCATCGAGGTTGCGAAGAGATCTATGGTTGGCTGGCCCCAGGTGGCCCAAAGTCTCTAGCATACATCCTTGTGGAGGGTCCATTCTGTTGGAATTATTTGTCCCTTCCGACTGAGACAATCTGCCATGACATTCAAGTTGCCTTGGATGAACCTCGTTACTAGTGATATGTCTAGACCTTTTGACCAGGTGAGGAGGTCCCTTGCGATCTCGTACAATGTCAGAGAGTAGGTCCCTCCTTGCTTGGAGATGTACGCCAAAGCCGTGGTGTTGTCCGAGTTCACCTCCACCACTTTGCCTTGAAGGAGAGGCCTGAAGCTTTTCCAGGTCAGACTTACTGCCAGTAGCTCCTTGCAGTTGAAATGCATTGTCCTTTGACTCGAGTTCCATAATCCCGAGCATTCCCTACCGTCTAATGTCGCACCCCAGCCTACGTCCGATGCGTCCGAGAAGAGAATGTGGTTGGGAGTCTGAACAGTCAGGGGAAGACCCTCTCTAAGGTTGATATAGTCCTTTCACCAAGTCAGACAAGACTTTATCTTTCCGGAAACCGGGATCGAGACCGCTTCTAGCGTCTTGTCCTTTTTCCAGTGAAAAGCTAGATGGTATAGAAGAGGACGGAGGTGTGGTCTTCCTAGTGACACAAATTGATCCACGGATGACAGTGTCCCTACCAGACTCATCCACAGCCTGACTGGGCAGCGTTCCTTCTTCAGCATCTTCTGGATGGATAGCAGGGCTGGGGGCTGATCGTCTTGTTCAGCAACGTCCTCATCAGAGGGTTCCTCATCCGAAACTGATGAGGAAACGGCAACGGAGTGGGCAACGTCTGACTCGCTGAATCCGGTCGCACTGGTGGATGCGTGACGGAGCCGGACGCAATATCATGGAACTGCTGCACAGTCTGTGAACTGTCAACAACCATGGATGCGCGAGGAAGTACAGCGTCAACCCGAAACTGTCTAGACTGTCTGGGTTGTGCAGTCAACACCCTACCGGGTTGCTGAGGTTAACGCACTGCGTCACAACAAGTCACCTCTGCTGGTTGTTGAACGTCCTGAACGTCAACAACCACCTCCGAGCGTCGCTTAACGTCAACGTGCGACTGGCAACCCACACTGGGTCGCATCGGTGGAGGAACCACCTCAACTGGCAGACGCGAGTAGGTTACCTCAGCGTCAACAGGGCGCACAACCGACCGGTTGGAAGGTTGTTGGCCAGAAGGAGGAACCACCTCAACTGGCAGACGCAAGTAGGTTACCTCAGCGTCAACAGGGCGCACAACCAACCGGTTGGAAGGTTGTTGGCCAGAAGGTTCTTCTCCGCATTTAAGTCCTCTATCAAGGACGCAAGCTTGGACTGCATGTCTTGCAGCAAAGCCCTTTAGGGTCTACGGGAGCAGGTGTGGCAACAGACGGGGTTAGCGACTGAGGCGGAACCATTTACCATCCCTGAAAGCCTTGTTATGTGTGACATAATAGTACAGCAAAACTTCAAAGGTTCGACAAAAGTTGAGAAGTTGACCTGTAAACAACTTGGAGCGTCTCCTGGCTAGGCGCCAGGGCGAGTCTACCAGAATTGAGAAGTCTATCTGGGCAGAGGCATGAACTCCCAAGCCGAGAACTTCTCTCGTGTCCTATCAGACTCTCGCTCTATAAGCCAGTTTAAAAGAAGGGAAATCAAAGGCTGCATCCCTAAAACTCCTCCTGGTGCAAAAACCAGTCGCCTAGCCAACGTAACGCTCTCTAGGAGAGCGAGAGAGCACTAGCTTAAAAACAACGGCTTCGAAGTAGCTAGGCCTAGTGTAAGTTCTGACGTTTAGGCGAACGAGGAGCAGCAGTTACAAGATCCGGACGAAGATCCTTAAAAAATCATCATGATTTAATTAAAGTCCATAGGAGGCTAAGCAGCTTAAGGCCCCTCTCCAAATGACAGAGTCCTCAAGGGAATATCAGTAGGAGGGAGAACAGCACTTTCTCAGCTACAGGAACCTTGTCCGATAAAAGCTAGGTTACCTCAGTGAGTCTCTCACTGGTGCATTAGTAGCAGACCAGAAGGCAACGTCATGTAACTGCTTGACAGTCTGTGAACTGTCAACAACTGAACTGTCAACCACAACAGGTGCGTGAGGACATACAGTGTTCACTCGAGACTGCTTTGACTGTCTATACTGAGCAGTCAAAACAACTCTAGAATGCGGAGGTTGACGCACCGCGTCAAAACAAAACAACTTAGACTGTTGTTGTACCTCGCGAACGTCAACGGAAGGTTCCGTGCGTTACTGAACGTCAACATGCGGCTGGCAGGGTACACTGGAACGCATGGGTGGCGGGACTCTCTCAGCTGGAGTGCGGCAGAAGGTTGCCTCAGCGTCCAGAGGACGCACAACCGTGGTTGGTTGTAGGTTAGAGGTTGGTGCAGTGTCAACCTTCTCCGCACGAAAGTCCCGCATCAATGACGTTAACTGAGACTGCATGGTCTGCAGCAAAGACCACTTAGGGTCTACAGGAGCAGGTGCGGCAACAGACGGTGTGACTGCCTGATGCGGTACCGCTTTGCCTCTCTTAGGAGGTGAGCAGTCGTCGGAAGACTGCAGCGAGTCCGAACTGACCCAGTGGCTACAACTGGGCCGTTGGACTTGCGCGGAAGGGACCGACTTGCGCTTAATAAGCTGCGAGACCTTGGTCCATGGTTTCTTACGAGAAACCTCTTCCGCAGACGAGAAATAAATGGGCTCTCTCGTCTTTGTGTGGGTGGGGCGATCTTGGGTAGATACGCCCGAAACCACGGAGGGAAACGTCTGTTCGTTGATCAAGGCCTGACGAACCCATAAGTCGTTCGACATTACTTCTCCCCTGGGCTTGGGAGCTTGCAAGAGGTCCCGGACTAGGTGAACGACAGGCACGAACAGACGAACCCTCGGACGCAACACTGTAACACTTTGCGCATATCACTTTATCACTTTGACTTTCTGTTTTGCACTTATTTCACTGAAATCGAAACTTTACTGATTTCTACCTGAAACACGCAATTCTACCCTAATTTAAAAGGTAGTAATTGCGAAATCAGTCGTATAATGCAGCTCATTAATACTAGCAAAAAACAGAAAACATATATAAAGATAAAAATTTCAGTGGCTGGGAAAGAGACTAAACACTAGTTCAAATAAACTACGTTTACAATCTCTCACCGCACATAGCCTGGGGACAAGAATAAAACCCTATAAACGTTTTACCTTCTTCCCCGTACAGCGACTAGGGACGAGAGTAACGCGAGAACAACGTTACCCGCTTGAACGGAACGTTTTCTCTCCTCTCTCTCCCTCCGTCTCTATCTCTCTCTCTCTTTCTCTCTTGATTTCGCACCTAAGAGAAGAGCCCCATTATATATCGTCAAAAAAAACATGTTATTTGACTAAAGGAAAAAAACTGAAAGGTTTTCCAATAAAAAGTTCCTTTAATTTAGAATTTAAAACATTAAAGCTAAGAAAGAATGAACAAAACGTCAGAATCGATTTACTCTTACTGCAAAGTGAAACCGTGATACACTCTCTCTCTATCGTAACGATAGAGCGCATGTTGAACGTCCTGAACGTCAACAACTGCGTAGCATAAAAAAACTAAACGTTAGTTCATCTTTGAAAACAGTACGAAGACTATCAAAGAAATTCTTTCATAAAACATTAAATTTAAAAAGTTTTAAATTCTTTAAAGGCTAAATACGATATAACGGGCTCAACGTTGATTAACTTCGGTTCCAAGTTAGGACCACCTACTATCAGGAAAGGTCGCATATAAACAAAACATAAAAATTATCTTTATATGTTTATAATAAATGGAAAGTTAATCGAAGAGGCCTAATAAAGGCGGAGAGATATAAAATATATAGATCTATAACGTGTTAAGCAATTACTAAAAACCTAAACACACTTCCATCTAAGGGAAGGGTCGGCCATTTAAAAGTGAAAGAGTCCATACTCTCTTTGTCACCCTAATTAAATCTATCCAAAATGAGTTCAAGTTTTGAGATGAAGATAAAACACCTGCATAGCGAAAGCTCAAAACTAGAATAGTGTACTTCACCAAATAGTTGTGAAAACAAATCCAGTTAGTAACAGCGTATTAGTAAGTCTTGCCGGGAGCCCAACAGAGAGAAAATTGGTTCTGTGTTTACATTGAGTACTGAGTACCTGCTAGACAGATGGCGCTGTTGATGTACACCCCTACCTGCATAGCGATCACTGGCGTATTTTGAACGTAGAGTTTTCCTTCGAGCAACAGAGTTGCAGCCTATATAATCACCGGCTAAGTTTAATATTGAAAAATTAAAGATTTGAGAAAACAAGAAATGTTCACAAGTTGAACAACCCCATAAAAATACTAAGTCCCCAGGAACTGGTTATTCAGTAAGGCCCCAATCCTTTTTCTTTAAATAAAATACTATCCCATCAGGTTTATGATGTAAACCTTTATATCCAATCATATCAAGACAGAGCCTTTACAGTCAGGGTACATAAAAAAGCTTCAGGCTAAGGAGAACCCTGCAACATTGCGGTTCACTATCTACACGGTAAGTCAGCAGGGTCTGGACATAAATCTCTGACTACCTACTGATAAAGTATACCCAAACACAGGGCTTATTTAGTTAAATTGTCCATTGTATATACACACATATACCAAGGCACTTCCCCCAATTTTGGGGGGTAGCCGACATCAACAAATGAAACAAAACAAAAAGGGGACCTCTACTCTCTACGTTCCTCCCAGCCTGACAAGGGACTCAACCAAGTTTGGCTGGTACTGCTAGGGTGCCACAGCCCACCCTACCCCATTATCCACCACAGATGAAGCTTCATAATGCTGAATCCCCTACTGCTGCTACCTCCGCGCTCATCTAAGGCACCGGAGGAAGCAGCAGGGCCTACTGGAACTGTGTCACAATCGCTTGCCATTCATTCCTATTTCTAGCACGCTCTCTTGCCTCTCTCACATCTATCCTCCTATCACCCAGAGCTTCCTTCACTCCATCCATCCACCCAAACCTTGGCCTTCCTCTTGTACTTCTCCCATCAACCTTTGCATCCAATGTACCATCACCAATACCTTATCAAAAGGGGTCATTTCAGGTCCCGTAGCTCTAATCTCCAAAAAAGTTGTCCTTAATACTATAGGTTGACAGCCATTAGTCAAATGGCTTAATGTGATGAATATGGTTTCTTCATACACTTAATAACAATATGAGAATTAACCACTGCATTTACTTATGAGCTGCCCATGTTACACACTACAGTATTTACAGTCTTTATAAACCAATACCTGATAAGAGGCAGAAAGCGTGACGGGAACTCAACTGTCAGTGATAAGACTGATCACACAATAGACTTCATATCATACGTAACCCACAACTGCAGTCTAAAAGACGAGTCAGTCATCTGGTTACGTCGGCAGATGAAACTAAGGGCCTTGACAGTGGGTCCTGCCATTGGCAGGATTCTTAGTATTTCGAAATCTGAAAGACTGAGCTCTAAAAGCTGATCCTTGCTGGGTGCAGGGTGCCATTACTCTGTAAAAACAAAGTAAGGGGGTCATGAAACAAGGCATAAAGAGCTCACAATATTTACAGAATATAAAAACAAATAAAAAATAGACTATAGTATAATTTGTATTTTCCCTAACTACACATTTTTTTTACAGTGTTTGCTAAAACGTCGCCCCATAAAGGAGCCTACCATTCAAATCTCCGAGTAAAAGAAAAGGTTGAGGGAGCTGTTGAATCACCTCTATTAAATTATCATACAAAATTTTATCATTCTATGCAAGTGAATAGAGCAAATTGTATATTTTCTCCCTATATTCATTTGAACAACCGCTGCCGGCAGAGATGTACGAAGACAAATGTATTTGGAGAACATCTTGACGAACATACGTAAGACTTCCGCCATGGCTCACTGCTCGTTGATCACATGGTGTCCTGTAGCTAACATACTCTCGAGGACAAGCAGTATTAGTATCGAGCTTGAACTCCTGTAGACATAGAATTATAGGGGATTGCTTGTGAATGAGGAGCTTAAGTTCTTCACATTTGGCCCTTAAACCCTGACAATTCCATTGCAAAATGGAAGAAAAAACTGTGGTTTATTTTTTGGAAGACACCTTGGATGAAGTCTTCCCATTAGCAATTTCATTGGATGAAGTCTTCCCATTAACAATTTCTGATCTAACACTGTTTCCCAGAGGTTTCCCATAGTTTATTTTTTGGAAGACACCTTGGATGAAGTCTTCCCATAAGCAATTTCTGATCCAACACTGTTTCCCAGATGTTTCTTTCGAGAGGGTCTTGATATATTGGGTTCACATTTGCCTTTTTCTTTAGATCCTTTTCATCCAATTGTTGATCGGTGTCAATGACCTTAGATGTCAGGATGCCAGAAAACTTTCAATCAATCAATCTAACTGTTGAGTGGGATGATGGACCTCAACTTGAATTTCTGATTTAAGTTGTCTTCCATTTGATCAGGAACATCAACAGACAAAAACATCAAATTTATTCGATGTCATAACTTTAATGTTTCTTGTGGAAGGGGGCGAGAGAGATGGAGGTCTCTCCCTCTTTTGCGATTAATAGCTGGTGAGCTAACCAAGTTTTTACTTTACTTTACTTGCTTTAAGGGCTGCTTATCTGGTCCTGTACAGCAGGGGAACCCTAATTTCTACCAGACCCCCATAGTCATTTTATGATGTTCATTCAGGAGCATTTAACATCTCACAATGGGCATTGTTCGCTTACTGTTAGATCATCACTGTTAATACACTAGCCAAATAAGAAAGTCTTCAGTTTCCTCTTGAAAGCCTTAATATCTCCAATTATTCGGATGTCTCGCGGGAGCCTATTGTATGGTCACGGGGCCACATATTAAAAGGCTCTATAGCCTACAGCAGGCATTTATCTAGGTTCTACTAGTTTGAAACCATCTGTAACTATTCTCGTATCAGGACGATTTGTTGGCTACACAATATGTAGCAATTCTCTTAGATATTTTGGATGACCGGTTCTGATAACTTGGTGAGGTTATGGTGCATATTCTAAATTTAATTCTCATTTTAATAGGCAGCTAATGTAGATCAATTAGTATAAGGGTGATCTTTTCTCTAGGTGGAAAACCTTTTTTCAGTCTTGCTCCTCTGTATATTATGTTTTGTAATTTTTTACGTTGCACTTTTGGTAGATTGTAGTCGATGGAGTTACAGTAGTCAATTCTAGCAATCACACTGTTTATCACAAGTTTCTTTACGGAACATTCACCCAGGTACTTTTTTATGAAAGCAATATCTCTTTGATGATAACCAGCAGTTTTTACTACATTATTTATTTGGGTATTGAGAGACAAGATGCAGTCAAGGAATACACCTAGATCACGAACTTTATTAGATATCGGCAATGAGTCATTATCTCCCACACTTCTCAGTGTTTCTCTTTCCCACCATCATTAACTCAGTTTTGTTCTCATTTCATTTTAGTTGTTTAATTGTCATCCATTATCTAACACCTTCAAGGATTCAGTTTAGAGTTTCATTAAATAATCTATGGAGAAGTAAAATTGTCATCTGCAAATAGTTTGAACTTCACACCTTTGTAGTACAGTACAGTATTTTCAATAGACCGATAGCATAGATGCAGAATAAGATTGGGCTAAGTAGACTCCCCTGGGGTACATCTCTGTTTAAAGGTTCATATGATGAATAAGAGTTTCCAATTTGCATCCAGTCATTTCTACCAACCAAGTAATCTTTTAGGTATTTGAAAGCTTGATCTTCAAAGCCAATGAACCGTAGATCATTTAGTAGCAGTTCATGCACAACTGTATCAAAAGCAGCACTAAAATAGAGTAATATTAAAATACCACATTTACTTTTATCCATCATTTCTAACACATCATTTACAAGGGAGCAGATGGCTGTCTCCATAGAGTATAGTTTTCTGTAAGCAGATTGGTTGTCTGGAAAAATCTTCTATCAAATCTAAGTGACTGACTATCTGTTCAAGAATTACGTATTCTAGCACTTTTGAAACAAATAGATTCGAAATAGGTCTGTAGAGCTTAATTCTAGGTAATCTCATTAATTTTATCTGCGTATCTGTGTATATCATTAATCTGATGTTGAATATTTACCAATGACCTGGTTATATTTTTAATTTTCTTTTTAAAGAATACTAAAAGATTATTTACTAGTTCCTGGTCACTGTATCCATCAGGTAGCTTTTTCTTAATTACATTTCTCCTGATACCACTTAGGAGACGATATAACTTATTTACGTCTGTTGCTGCTTCGCGGATCTTTCTCTTATAGCATTCACTATTTTACCTTCTTAGTAGGCAGCTGCACTGATACATAGCAGTTTTGTACTCTACCCATGTAATTTCAGTTTTTAACCGATTCCACTTTCTTTCTTTACATCTTTTTTCTCTCTTTTTCACTAAAGTCTCTCCATCAAAACAAGGAGATTGGTCTTTAACAGTTATAGTGGGCACATGGTATCATATTTACTTTTACTCACTTTATTATAAGTGGTCATAAGACAATTAGCACACTTAGCTCCTAACAGACGTTGGTCATCATGATCACAGGGAATGTCGATAGTGTTTATGTTAACTACTTGTTTAGTTGTCTGTGTACATACTGTTATCTGAATGTTTATGATAACTACTTGTTTAGTTGTTTGTGTACATACTGTTACCTGAAAACAACTTAACTACTTTACTGTAAATATCCAATCCATTGTAACATTACTCATATGATATTTATCTGTTGTTTACTATGACTATAAAACTGTAAATAAGTTGGTCAGTGTATAAAAAGATTCTGAAGGAATAGGAATAAAGCACAGCACGCAGTTTTGGAGTTTTATATTTCTACCAAAGAAAATCAACATGGTGGCAGCGGTTATTTAAAGAATCCAAAAGAAAAAAAAAAGAGAAGCCTATTGATACAAATCGTGTTTTCCTGAAGAAAATGGCTGAATCTGTGTTTCGTTTGCCTCCACCATTAGACCCTTTGGATGATAATCTTGCTGATACTTTCAAAAAATGGAGGAGACAAGTGGACATCTACATGACAGCAAGCGGAGCTAGTTTGAAACCCAAGAAAACAAAGGTTGCAATTATACTCCATTGCGCAGGACCACAAATGGTCGAAATATTTGACCAGTTTAATTTTGAAACAGAGGAGCAGAAAGATAATCCTGATGATGTAATTAGGAAATTAGAAGAGTATTGTTGTCCTCGTACCAGTGAAGTGTTACAGTCCTTCAGGTTTTGGAAAATTTCATACAAACAGCCATTTAATTCATTTTTGATAGAACTCAAGGTTCAGGCCGATAAATGTAATTTTCAAGAAAAAGAGCGAATGATAAGGGATAAAATTGTGTTCTCAGTGACAGGGAAACTACAAGAGCTGCTACTTCGAGAAAGAAACTTAAATTTAGAAAAAGCTGTCGAGATATGTTTGGCTTATGAAGCAACCGTTAATTGTGCTAAAGAGATGTGCGAAGTTGGCTCTGAGAATGTTAATAAGGTGAACAATTGGAGAACCAAAGCTACTGATAGTTCCTTTAATAAGGATTTTTCGGACTCAAAAAATATGGACAGGTATGCCGTGAAGTGTCGATTTTGTGGGTATAAGCATGAATTTGAAAAATTAAAATGCCCAGCATGGGGAAAAGTCTGTGAAGCATGTAAAGGAAGAAACCATTTCAAGGCTGTGTGTAAGAAAACAGTTAAAATTGTTAAAGAGAAGAACGAAGAAGCAGATGAAGGCTACGATCATTACATGTGGATGGCACCGGTTGAAATGAAAAATTCTAATAGATTAACTGCATTACTAATAGTAAACGATACCGAGGTTAGATTTCATTTGGATACGGGTGCTGACGTGAATGCAATATGTCAAAGGTATGTCAAAAAGGATCAAGTGCGACCAACGTCTGTGAAACTCGCCATGTGGAATAAATCCAAGCTTTCGCCCATTGGCGAGACGACATTGAATGTGAAGAACCCCAAAAATGATGAAATTAGAAGTGTAACCTTCATTGTGGTTTCAAATGACCTAATGTGTTTACTTGGGTCAAAGACATGTCAAGAGATGGGATTCGTGTTTGTCAATGGTAAAGCATTTGTATCAAAAATTGACATTGACCATGAGATGAGCAACCTTGGTGACCTTGGAGAGGTTAAACTTAATGTAGATTCTGCATTACCAGCAAGAATATTACCGTGCCGACGTTTACCAATGATTACCCCCTTTGGTAGATATCGATGGGCTCGTTTACCTTTCGGGCTGAAGGTGAGCAGTGAAATATTTCAGCGAAAATTGAATGAGGCATTGGAGGGGCTTCGGGGTGTATACTGTGTAGCTGATGATATTGTGGTCGTTGGTTTTGGAAATGAGGAACACAACGCAATGCGTGATCACGAACAAAATCTTCAGTCACTACAGAAGCGTTGTCAAGAAAAAAAGATCAAACTAAATGAAGAGAAATCGGTTTATAGAAAAAAGGAAATCGCATTCATGGGACATCGTTTAACATCAGCTGGTGTGACGGTTGATGAAAATAAGGTAAAGGCCATTAAAGAAATGCCTGCCCCCACCGATATTTCAGGAATTCGGAGGTTTTGTGGAATGGTACAATATCTATCAAGGTTTTTACCAAATCTGGCTGATGATTTAGAACCTATCCGAGAGCTGACAAGAAAGAACTCAAAGTTTGAATGGAATGATAAGTGCACTCGCGCTTTCTCAGTGATCAAAGAAAAGGTCACCTGTACACCAGTTCTAGCTTATTTTGATCAAAGTAAGGAGCTTGTATTACAGGTTGACAGCAGCAAGGATGGTATTGGTGCAGTCATTATGCAGGAAGGACGTCCGATAGAATACGCATCAAGGACCTTAGCTAGAAGCGAACGTAACTGGGCTCAGATTGAAAAGGAAGCTCTTGCTGTGGTTTTTGGTTTAGAGCGATTTGACCAGTATACTTTTGGGCGACGTGTTATTGTTCATAATGACCATAAGCCTCTTTCTTGTATCCTCGAAAAGCCATTAAGTCAAGCTCCAATGCGTTTACAAGTTTTAATGATGAGATTGAACCGGTACGACGTCGAATATCAGTACAAAAGCGGAAAAAGCCTATTGTTAGCCGATACCCTTAGCAGGGCCTGCCCAAAAGAGGAAAATAGAGACACATTGGTAAGGATGATAGATTCACTGAAAAATTACCCCGATTCAATTTTAAAGGAAGTAAGAGACGCCACCACAAACGACGAAGAGCTGCAAGAATTATTGTCTGTAATCAAGGAAGGATGGCCTGATCGCAAAGACATAATTCCCGAAGTATTAAAACCTTACTTCGATTTTAGAGATTCCATGAGTTACCAAGACGGCATCATTCTAAAGGGAACTCTTATACTGATTCCTCGTAAACTACGAGATTCAATTAAAACGAAGCTTCATGTAGCTCATCTTGGTTACGATAGCATGATGCGACGAGCAAGAGATGCAATATTTTGGCCAGGGATGTCGAAAGAAATAAAGCAAATGGCCAATTCATGTGACATTTGCCAGCAGTATAAACCTCGAAACCAGAAGGAATCGTTGATGGATGTTAATGACGGAGGCAGACCCTGGAATAAAATCGGACTAGATTTGTTTGAGATTGTTGGAAGAAATTATTTAGTCATTGTTGATTATTATTCCTCATTCACTGAAGTAGAGTTTTTAACGTCAACAACTTCAAATCATGTTATAGCGATAATCAAGAAGATGTTTGCTAGATACGGTATTCCTACCCAATTAGTGTCCGATGGAGGACCACAATTCAGCTCGTTTCAGTTTAAGGTTTTTGTTAAAGAGTGGGGTATAGAGCACCGGATGTCATCTCCTGGACATCCTCAAGGAAATGGGAAGGCTGAAGCGGCAGTTAAAATTGTAAAAAATATGATGAAGAAGACGCATGCAGATGGAAAAGATCAATATTTGGCGTTACTAGAGCTGAGAAATACACCACGTCAAGACTCTAACTTGAGTCCAGCTCAGATGATGTTTGGACGTAAATTACGGTCGATAATTCCTGAAATTATGAACAATGACAATCCAGTTTCTCAAAAAAGGGAAACACGGAGAGAATCCATAAAGAAATATTATGATAAAACTGCAAGAGATATGACACCATTAAACGAGGGGCAACCTGTATATTATCAAAATCCAGACAAGAAAGGTTGGGAAAAGGGGCTCATTAGCCATGCACAAGGAAACCGATCCTATGTAATTGAGGGAAAGGAAGGAGGAATTTATAGAAGAAATAGAATCCATATCTGTCCAACTACACAGGATTCATCGGCAATACCAGAAATGGAAGAAACTAGTAAATTGAGGGAAACCAACGTTAATGATGAACAAACAAGCTATCATCCTGTTTGCGACATGCCTAAATTGCCAAGAAGATCAGCTCGTCTACAGGAAAAGATGAAGGGAGAATGATTTATTGTATTATATTTGATTGTTTACAATGTATCCTACTTGTTCCTTATTTTATGTTATATCAATTTGTTTACTTTCTTATTTTTGTCAAAACCCAAAGAAAGGGGGATGTTTATGTTAACTACTTGTTTAGTTGTCTGTGTACATACTGTTATCTGAATGTTTATGATAACTACTTGTTTAGTTGTTTGTGTACATACTGTTACCTGAAAACAACTTAACTACTTTACTGTAAATATCCAATCCATTGTAACATTACTCATATGATATTTATCTGTTGTTTACTATGACTATAAAACTGTAAATAAGTTGGTCAGTGTATAAAAAGATTCTGAAGGAATAGGAATAAAGCACAGCACGCAGTTTTGGAGTTTTATATTTCTACCAAAGAAAATCAACAGATAGCATCGTTTATTTTCTTTGCAACTTCTTCAATAAATACAGTAGGAGAAATATTTGATTTCTTTCTAAGTTTATTTAACAGAACAAATGCCCAGTACTGCAATAAACTGTCAAAACAAACTATGGTACTTAACATTGGTAAAGGTGAAGTAGCAACGTCAGTCATGTTGAATTAACGACAAACACTTGTGAAAAAACACTTATCAAAACACTACCGACTTATCTGGCAAGTCCAAAACAGAAGGATGTCCTAGAGAGTGCGCGTGGTAGGTGTCGGTGGGGTAGTCCAACTGTGTTCTCTAGGGCCTGTCACAGCCCTCCCCATTGATGAAGGGACTATCTAAATGGAAGTCAGCCTGTCAATAGTGGTTTTCGCACGCCCTTGTTAAATATACGACACCTACAAGGTGTTCGCGCGAGGGTTGTAACCTCTGCATTCCATGCTTTTATCTTTCTCTAGTATATTTGGAAGATTTATATTAGAAAAGGTACAAAGAAGGATTTTCACCAGCCGTCACAGGCCTCTTCCCAGAAATAGATTTTTCCTTCGTCAAAATCCCTTTTTCTTTACTACTGTATGTTTCTGTAAAGATGGACTAAATGTAATAAGTTTGTGCACTGGGCAGATAATACATTTCTCTCCAACATTTATATCAGATACAATGTTATTCTTTCCATCACTCAAAACTGGGTCCAACGTATGCCCAGTTAAAGTAGTTGTACCGTCAACATTATTCACTAATCGATATGATTCTAATAACTCGCTAAATACCAGACCGTCAAGATTCGATGCGTCATCCATCCAAAGATGAAAGTCTCCACAAATAACTAATTCCTTTTCCTCCATGATAATCATCTCAATGAGTTCACTGAATTCTTCAAAGATACTAGTATTTGTTCTCAGAGGTTTGAGGACTGTTACAAAGGATATTTTTCTCCTTTTTTTGCAAAAAGTTTATCTCTATATATTCAAAGACTGTTACACTAGTTCTTTTTAACATTTTGATATATGAGTAACCTATATGAATAGAGAGTCCAACACCCCCCACCAAGATCTACCCTCTCTCGGAATGTGAAAGAAGTTATGTGTGTGGGGGGGGGGGGTCATTTCAGTGATCTTAGTCTTGTCAAAGTTATTTAACCAAGTTTCAGACAATGCTAGTATGTTAAAGTATTTCCCGTTTATCCATTCTCAAATTTGGATAGTTTCATTGAAGTAGCCACAGTTTATGACATCCTTAGTATCCAAGATCAGTATTTTCTACTAGTCTTTTCAATTCCAACTCAAAAGCTTTGCAATCGCTTGAATTTACATTTTTTTTGTTCGAGTTAATGCAATTAATACACTTTGGCATCTGTGAGTTACATTCCTTGGTGGAATGTTTTCCTGAACATTTCCCGCAGATTTTATCATCAGTTTTAAACTTGTAATGTTTTTTGAGACGTCCATACCTCTGACAGTGGTGGCAGGTGATTGCGTGCTATCTATCAGGAATGTCATAAGTACCCCATTGCAACATAACTTTTTCCTGATTATCGTGAATAGCCTTTCGAACTTCAGGATCACCAGCAGCATTTTTCTTCAGTACCACACTTATCTTCTCTTCTATGTTTTGGATTTGGTCTAGGTATTGATTTCTTTGAATCAAGGCATTTATTACTTCATCTTCATCACTGTACACATTGCATATCATTGTTTTTGGTTTTAATTTTCCATTATTTCTCGTTTGTGTCGACAAACAATGAATTTTGTTTTCAGCCTCTTCTCTGATCATTTTGTTAGTAAAGTTTACATCATTTCCACTTGAAGTTGACCTCGGGTTAAGTATTGGAATATCTTTAATTGTCTGTTCGACCTCGGTTTTTTCTTTCAGTAAATTTAGCCGTATTTATTGATTTAATTACACAGAGATTTTTTCCCCTTAATTTTGTCAGCGTATGTCATTTTCTCTGATTTTGGGGCCATCCATGTTCAAAGCAAGATTGTCAACTTTCTCAATGAGGTCCGTTGTCTTGGTGGAATTTGCTGCGTGTGCGCAGCTTCATCACTACAGGTGCACCTAATATCTTGGTTTCAAGAGGAACCTCTATCAAACCAGGCAAAGACAAAGCATGAGAGAGGTTAGAACTACTGTTGGTAAGGGAGGGGGGCAAATGTACAGAGATGGGCAATGGCCCAGTTTTAACACCATGGCAACTCCTCAGAAGGGAATATGCTTACCTCATCATGCACCACTTTATTTTTAGACGACGTATTTCTTTTCTTGGAACTGCTGGCAGTATTAGGTGGGTTTGATGTCTCCTGTGGTAAATTTCCTTTTGATTTTAAGGCCTTTGCATTGCCAGTTGATTTATACAGCAGTCTTTTTGCATGTCCCACACTTATATGCTCCAAACTGGATTTGTTGGGGGCAGCTTCTTCCAACTTATACAGCTCATTGTTCCTACCACTGGAGTTATTATTAGAATTGCAGTATTTTAAATACATGGCTTTTAGGGTACACTCTCCATGGTAAGATTTGGAACAAGTGCTATAAATGTTTTCATTTTAACAAACTTTAGATTGGTGTCCAAATTCAAAACAATTCAAGCATTGCAGTGACTTCTGCTTGAAAGGACAAACTTTAATCCTCTCATTTTCAATAATAATATGCATAGGTACATCAGCATCCTGGAAAGTGAGGATAATCATCAGCGGTACCGGACACCCATTCCTCTTATTAGTCCGTTATTGTGAGGTTTTACTGTATAAACATTAAGAATGTTTCCACATATATAGAAGAGAAAAACATAAGTTAAAAAGACAAATATTAATGGCAGTCCAAAATAGGCGAGGAGGAAAAAGCGGCAACAACCGCTCACCTTCCAAGCCAAAAGTAAAGTGAAGCTCAGTCACAGGTGTGTGAATGAGAGGGGTTGCTAGCTACACCCCTAACCCCCGCTAACTAGCGGGGTGGGTGGTTAACCCACGCTAGATTTTAACCGCTCGTCCTTTCAGATTCTTCGAAAGTAATACCCCTATAAATAGCATAGGTTTGCACTCGTTAAGGAACAATTACCATTGTAATTCTATTCTATATTTCTCCCAGAGTCTATACAAACCTGAGTATGTCTGCAGCAATGTTGTAAGGGCCATTAATTCATTAATGAGATACGTAGTACATGTGAGTCTGCACAGTAGCCGCGCCCCCTTTTCTGTGAAGGACTCTTTACTCTTGATCTTCGTCTTGGAACTGAAAGAGATGTTTGAGGTGGTAAAGGACACAGGATTGCATAGCTAGAGATATATGACAAATTTAGAATAATTTTCATTTTTCCTTACCGCACAAACCATTTGCCTATACTATGGTTATATTGTTCTGGCTTAGCTGGAAAACAAGGCAAAAACATTTTACGCGAGATGATTGCTCGTTTTCCAGCTAAGCCAGAACGATATACCCATAGTAAAGAGAAGTATGTATTTGTAGGAACAAATACATTTTGAAACTACTGTATGTCGCAAATTTTAAAAGTAATCATATTTTTCCTAACTACCATACAAACCTGAGTCTCTTAATAAGAGTACAGAATGATTCCAATGAAGCCGGAAGAGCCGTTGAAATTTAACGAGCCGGGTTGGTTCTCGGAACGGCATCGTCTCTCTCGCTCATACTGTACGTGCGGAGTGATCGGTTGGAATCTCACGAGACTGCGACAGAACGGTCTTATTGAACTTTAACGACTACTTCTTTGGGGTAGAAGACATGGCATCAAAAGGGTCCGCAGTGGAGGATGAGGTTGAAGGGTTCAAGAAGAAAACAAAGAGATAGAAATGGAAGAGAAACGCGTACGCTTCTTCTCGTTATCAGTCTTCAAAGTTGAGATCTTGGGAGATGGCAACAACAATTCTTCTCAAGAGCAGATAAAATCATGTCGGCGGATGTCACGTCTTCTGTCGCCTCCACAGATGGAACATCAGTGATGCCCAAGGAAGACCAAAACTTCCATAGGGTAAGTGCTCCCAGATGTCAGTCAGTACAGCAGAATGAAGACTTCAAAAGAAATTTAAAGGAGTACAGAATTACCTTCGCTGGAAAAGGTGATTCTTCAATTTTTCATGAAGCATGTTCCCAGCACAAGCCTGGGTTCTATCTAACCCCCACCCCCCCCCCCCCCTTTGACGAATTCCTCCCGAGACCCTAATCCTAGAGGAATCCGAAGGAGACACAATACGTCATGAAGGCAAGAGAAAGGACCTACTAAAGAATTATTTTGGCATAAGCTTGGACGTTATCACGTCAAAAGCTGACGAATCTCTCTTAGTTTTCTTTCTGTTCCTCTTATAAAACTCTACCCTCAAGAGCAAGGGGCCAGGACTGCTAAAAGTTATACCTGCAGCAAAAAATCACAAATTTTAAAAGGATCATCCATGTATTGACGACGATGCAATATATAAGGGTTTGTGTCAAAGAAAGATAAATGGTTTGTGTGTGTGGGAAAAATATTTTATTTCTTCATATAATTATGAGACACACTATTATTTTGTATATCCCTCTGTGGCCTGCCCCCCCAAAAAATTTTCTTTTAACAGGTACTGACATCAGTCCCCTACCCCCAGTAGGGAGAAAAGTTTAGGCTATCTTTCTAAGTACATAGGAAAGAGGAATATTACTTCTGGCCTGTTACCGTTGTTAGTGGTCTGTGATGCTGCTCTGTATTCATATTATCTTGCCTGTGAATTGGAAGTACTTTACTTTGTCGTAGGCACTATTGTTGTTGGTCAGAAAAGTTTCATTGACAACAAAACCTTATCACAGTGTGGGGTTACAATTGGTGATTTTCTAGATATTGCTATCATAAGCCCACAGAGACTTGCGCAGCATCGTATGCGGCCATACTATCCAGAAGCTAAGAATTTGTAAGTAACTTTGCAGCCTAATATTAGACAGGATATTGATAAGGACAGTATTGCTTTAGGGAAAATTATTGCAGTACAGTATTTTCACAGTTGTATATTTTCTATCTAGATGGTTCATTAGATATTAAGTGTTTTATTACTGGTCATTACAGATGTCATAAAACCCATAGTGTTGTGGGTTCTCCTTTATTAGATAGTTGGACCACCCAGGCAATACACACAGTTCCGTTTATCCTGTACTAAAACATGTAAACGTTTGTAGCATAGCGTTAGGAACATACCTGGACTGATATAGATGTTTTTTGTTTCATTTACAAATAAATATTTTTCTTGTTTTCATTCTAGTTCCTTACACCATTGGGTTCCCTTCTCAGCCCCCCATTATATATTTAGTATTGCTGTATTTGTTTCCTTTCACCTAATGTTCTGATATTTTACTTATATTCAGCAAGCTCAAGGCAAGGGAAGATAAGAAGGAAGTTAGGGTCCTGCTGGGTGCCCAGTGCCCAGATCATCCTTGATTGTTTGCCTTTTACCTAGATTTTGGGGTATTCCACCGTTGTATATTTTTTGTGTAGTGAACGTTGGGGTGTGGTCGGCATTCGGACACTAGGCAGTTCGGGTGCTACCTCTGGCCACAGTCCGCAAACCACTACAACGATCTTTTGGTAACTGTAATCTGGGCGAGTTAACTTGAATACGTCACGTGGCACTCTTCTTCATATTGACGATTGTTACAGCGAGAGACCTTCGTGAGTACTAGGATTACATCAGACGAAAGGGTCTTTGGGTCCCAATCAGAGGCCAATTCCGATCTTTTGGCGATCTCTCTTCTTTGACTTCTTGCTCCTCCCTGTCCAGGGAAGGAGCACGATCATGACGTCTTTGTAGTAACTCAGTGTCCTATCCACTGATGCAACATGTCCAATTATAATCCATCTTGTAGTAGGGGAATAAGGGGAGCCTCTGGGGAAGAGAAACTTGGACCTGGACTGATGGAAGAGTTGAAGGAGGATGTGGAGAAAGAGGGGGAGCCAGGAGACTTGCAAACTCTTTGTAATTCAGAAGAGCATATTTTTGCAACTTCTAGAAGTTCTCTAATGATGGAATTTTACTCCATACAAAGGAAGACCACAATTCCTTTGCCAAATTGTCATTAACCTTCGACAAAGGATCTTCCATTCCTTGAATATCTTCTTGTGTTCGCTTCGACAACGTGCGTGAAATGTGTGAAGCCGAAGACAAGGTATCAAATTCCGATGAACCAGAATGCTTGTTTTTCTATTGCAGTCTTCGGTTTCCTTTAACCATGCTGTACTCAAACCATTGTTTGGTAGCCCAAGTCCAGCATTCAGGACACAGGGAGTCCTGAGAACTGTACTTACAGGTCATGTGAAGATCCACATGATGTACGCTCGTGAAATTATTGTACGTCCTTTCCTCAATTTCAGGAGAAAAATCCGCATCTTTGGCCGCTCTTGGTCTAAAATGATCACTTCAGTGAAATCAGAGAACAAACAAAAGTTAGTTATCCGATACCAACCAAAATGGGACTGAGGAGCTAACAACATCCCAGAGGACTGCAGAGCAAAAACACCACCATTGGGCTCAAACACCCACTACATTAATCAAAACAATTGTTTTTACATTCGGACGCTGCGAAAGCTGGACTTTCTCATTGTTAAAGTATAGGGGAAGTAATTTGTATTTTTCCTAACAATACAAACCTTGATCTCTTTTCTAGGGAATATACTTTAGGCAAAGCTTGAAATTACCCATAAGACTTTTAGAGAGGCATATCTACCTCACTGCTAGTTAGCAGGGGGGGGCGGGGGGATTTGAGTAGTATAGGTTACCCTGCTCACACTGCGATGAATAAGGGTTTGTGTGAGAAAAATCTAATTGTTTGTATGTTAGGATAAATACCTTTAAAAATTGTCAATTTTACTTATTTGCTACAGTAGTTTAGTTAAGCCTCAAGCACTCCCTAAAAAATGACTTAATCTGTTATACTTCCTCTAAACAGGTAACAGCGATAATACCCTACACGCAGTAGGGAGTCAAGTAAAGGAATTTGAGAGTTCCAGGTGAGGGCAAGTAATGACTCACAGTGGGGGATTCTTAGGATATTAGGGCAGTGGACACTTGGGTAAAAAAGGGAAAAAAATGCATTTGTCTCTCCATTATCAGAAGGTAGTCGGAGATTTATGTCCAGACCCTGTTGACTCACTGCATAGGTTGTTAACCGTAATGTTGTGGCGTTCTGCATTAAGCTTGTAGTTTTCTTATGCCACCAGCTTGGAACTTTGTCTTGATTATAATTGCCAAGGTTGGCTGCTAATAACTTTTGTGTCTGGATATTTATTGCAGCGGTGGTGTTGCTTGGCGGGATCATTGGACAACAGCACAGTACACACTATGGCGTTCATTAATGTACGATATGTATATTTCTGTAGCATGGCTTTAGGAAGTTACTATACTGTATATGATATTTAGCCGTCCCTTCTGAGTGTAGCACTAAGGATAATAAGCCTTTTCTTAATATATTACATAATGTTTTTGTCTTTCTGATGTGCGGGCGAGAATGTAGAGACAGGTCAGATGTGTAACCTTGTCTAATAATACCTTAGATCCTAACTAAAGAAATAATTCAAATTACATTTGAATTTAGCCCAAATATATACGCTGTTAGGTTGGTCTTTAATTATTCTTATATAATATATGTAAACTAAATATTTACAGGATTGATTCCTAAGAGGTTCTGTATGGAGATATTTATGTCTCTCCTTCTGGTTTTGTATACCGGCATTTTCATATCATTGTATCTTTTTTTCTTCTTTAATTTTGTAATAATTTTTGTATTTATTCCTCTTTCAATACGCTTGCTTAAGTGAGATGTCCCCTGTTCCAGCCTGAAGTTTTTTCCCCTTCCCTTGTAATATTAATTTTTATCCTCTCCTAATATTCAATTACCTTTGAATAAAAATATATCTTACCTAGAAAGTATACTGCTCCTCTTATTTAGGATTCCATGCATAGCGCTGCGGAGAGAGACGTGGAACCTAAGAAAAGATAATGGGGAAATTTGAGGTTCTAGCTGGGTCCCCTTGCCCAGTATAAAATCAAGTGCTCAGTTCATTCTTGATTGCTTACTTTTGCCCAGATCTCTGGGCATTCCACCATTTGTTTTCTTTTTTGTGTGGTGGACATAGGAGTGTGGCCTGCATTCGGATACTAGGTAGCCTGTGTGCTACATCTGACCACAGTCCGCCGACCACTACAAAATTTTGGTGCCCAGACCCGGGATACATCGACCAAGGGTCAAAAAGCCAAGAGGAGCCTTAGTCGGGATGTGGAAGGCCTCGTCTCGATTGTCAGTGACCTGGCAACTCAGGTGAAGTCACTGACACTTCAGGTGGCGGCATTAAAGAGTGTTGAGCCGTCACCAACATGCCACGTTGCCAATGGGGTCACAACCAGTGACCACCAGTACTCCTTCAGCGTCCCCGGTTTGGCCAAACATCAATGGTCTGCCCATTCCTGTAACTGGAGCAGGGCCAGTAATTGGAGGTCTCCAGCCCACTCCAGGGTTTTTACCGCTACTCCCACCTATACCTGGCTTCTGGGAGTCTCCAGCTCGGAGTGGACCTCTTGCCTTCTTGCCTGTTCCAGCAACTAACCCTTTTAGTCCACCAAAGACTTCAGCCAGTTGACTAGAGGAGCAGTTCTTGGGGGACCACGTGATGTCCAGCAGACCAGAAAAGGCTCCAGTAGCTACGGCTGAGTTAGTTCATGCCAAGAGAGGGGCCATCCCAAAGCGCAGACGCCAGGCGAAGGACACCGCCAGATCAGCCATACCTGCTACATTGACCGTGTCCCAAGAGTCAACCAGCAAAGATTCTGGTAGTATGACCTCTGGGGACAGCTTCAACTCCTGTTCCAGTCTCAGTTCAGCCGACACTGTCTCTACTGAACATGTCTGTCCCTTCCAGTCAGATTGCCGTCTGTCTGACCTGCTCAAGACCCTCGAATCCAGAAAGGGTCCCAAGCCTGGGACCTTCCAGCTAGATACTGCCTAGAGTTTTGCCTGATTCTTGAAGGATTTTAAGCCTACTGCGCCAGTTGGTATACCACAGGAAGCTCTGGCTGGTGGACCGCTGAGCTAGGAAGGTTCCTGAAAGGGGAAATCAAGGAGACTTTCTCAATAGGGAGACCCGAGATCTTATACCGCCACATGAAGGAACGTCTCCTCGACTGGTGCTAAGAAGCCCAGGAGAGGCATGATGCAGGAAGGAAGACCCATTTCAACAGTGCCACCTGTGAAGAGGGCGAACTGCTGAAGATTTATGCAGTATGGTTGGCGTCTTTGTACAGATCTGCATATCATCGGCATAGCTTGGACCAGAGAGAGCCAAGGCGAAAGCTCCTCAGAACAGTTCCAAGCAAAGCTGTGACTTGGCTAGAGCAGTCTCTGGCCACTATCAATGTCTCCGCTGGCCGCCAAGATACTTGGCAGGATGTCCTACACTTTTAAAGTATACTCAAAGAGGCATCCCTACAGCGAAGACAGAAGGCAGAGGACTTGGCCATTAGTATTGTGGGACAGTCATAGCACAGCTCATATGGCAACAGGGTTGCCATGGCTGGCCCCAACCGTTCACCTGCACCTGACCGAGTGTATCCACACACTCTTCCTAGACCTGTCCCCATACCTGCCTCTGTGGAAATGCGCTCCCCACCACCTCACACTCTGGATAGATCTCCTCTGCTCTAAAGGAGATACTGTACTTGTGTACTTGGTACAAGAAACCAGGTCACCTGGTGGATGAGTGTCGCAGACGCCTCGACCTGTTCCTACGCTGCGGTTGGCAGTACTCCCAAGAGCCTCTTTGGGAGTATTATGTCACGACACGTGGAGCCTGTTGTCAGCAAGTGCTTTATGCACTTGAAATCCACTCGGCCAATTCAATAAGGATTGCCAGCATTGAGCCCGTACTTGTTCTTGTTACTGTAGACTTTCCTAAGGTGGAAGTTGTTTGGCAGCGAGGCTCGCTTGCATCGAGCATCTGGTCTAGCACATAACGAAGCAACTGCTTTGCCACAAAGGAGAAGGAAGATGAGAATGGTCAGACACTCTGTGCTCTGGTCTAAAGCTTTGTTGGGCTCTCTTGCTGCAGCATCTTAGCACCACAGAAAATTAGGTCATTGCGTTTGCTAGTTGCATCTTTGAGGGAGGAGATAGAGCATGATTTGAACCTCAGGTCTTGGATTGCTGGGTTTTGGCAATTCTGAGGACATGTCAGGAACGTCGTCGTAGTGTGTATGAGAGAAGGACGAGAACAGATGACAGGAAGGCCGTGTTTGGTCTGAAAGACTTCTACTACCAATCACATTTATGTCTTAATGGGTATTCCAATACTGGCTGCAACTGGAAAAGGCATTTGCCAATCCTGTCAACCTCTGCTTCCTCTACCACCCTTCCTGGCACAACCAGGTTGAAGGGCAAAAGTATGGAGCACAGTCCCCATCCCTCCTCGAGGCGGAGGACCCTGGAGATGCAGATGGCGGTCTGGGCTTCACCGGCAGTTTCTTTGGCGCTGGTTTACTGAGCTGAGAGGAGGAAGCTTGGGAGAGTTGATCTAGTAGGGACACCGCTATTGATATTCACTGCTTAGCAGAGTTGCAACACTTCTTTCTCCCCTGTCAACAGTTTTCTCGATACCATCAGCCCGAGAGGGAGTGAAGATGTTCGTGATCGAGACATCTCTACCTGGCTCGAAAAGTGTGCCGCTACTGAATCTCTCCTCTTTAATACCCAGTTAACCCACTGGAGTGCCACATGCACAACCCCTTTCAATCCCGAAAGAACGAGGTTGGCATGTCACAGGACAAAATATATCTATAGAGTTAAATGGGTACTGTGTAAATCAGTTTAACCTAAATTATGTCACAAGCCACCGGGCCTGAAGAAAGAGTTGCACCATTAATGTGGACTGTAAACTGTTGTCATTCTTTTACTTCCCAGGTCAAAGCATGAGGGAAGTTGGACAAAAGCTGGGGGGCTTTGAGGTGGGGCAACCTAGATCTGGCCGACATAGATCGCAGCTATCACGTAGCAGAAGGATACCACCCATCGCCTAGCGGAAGCACCTGACCCCCATAGAGACAGGTGCCATAGAAACTCCCCCTTGGAAGTAGAGTTAGGGGAGTCAGGCGCGGGAAACGGACGCGTGCCCCCTTCGTCTCTGGGCAATCATTACACTCCACTAGGTTGTGATCGCAGTAGACTTCTAACGAGAGACAAGTATTATGTGTGTGCCCCTCCCTTTTGCTTGACTTGGATAGAAATTAAGACTGTAGTATTTAGTTAAGTCAGAATTGAGACTTCAAGATAAATTACCATTCTACTGATGGAAGCAGATAACAGTAACTTGCTCTGCATTCGTTCTCCCCGTGTGTGTCTATTATTTACAAGTTAATGATCCTTATGATTGTTACAGTGACTTGAAAGTCAGCGAGAAACTTGTATTTCTTCTCTTATATAATCCCAAGATTAAAAGTTCTATTTCACTCGCTTTGAAGAAGATTTATGCTCATTTTTGTTATGAAAATTAACTTGGACAATAAATCCTCTTACGATGTAAAAATTGTCTAATCCACCGCCTCCCATCATATTATTACTTAATTACCTATGCAATGTGACAGGCATATATTTCTTCTCTGCCTCAGGGTGATGCCAAGTATGCTACTATTCTAGACTGGTGGTCAATCCAGCTAAAAGTTCAATGCTAATATAGTACTATAGAAGTTTTATTCCAGCTGTGACCAAGTTGTGGAATGACCTTCCTAATCAGGTAGTTGAGTCGGTTGAACTTCCAAAGTTTAAACTTGCAGGAAATGTTTTCATCTTGAAGAGGCTGACATACGTCTCTCTTTATTGTTTATTGATAAAAGCTGAGCAATTTGGAAGTCATTTGTATTTTTCCTAACGATAAAAACCTTTTACTGTACTTCCGAAACTGAGAAGAGCGTTTTCTCACGCAAATACACAAGAAACTCTGCTATTGCTGGGATAGTGGCATTGAGGAAAGAGATACCCATTCCATAACACCAACAACAGAAGATATTCCACTTTGCCTGGTAGACTGAAGTTGAAGATACTCTCAGGTGTCCAGCCATCCTTTGCCTAACTTTTTGCGAAAATCCTCTCTGAGTGAGGAGGTGCTGGATAGTCTCTAGGCACGAAGTTGTCAAGAAGCTACGGCTTGTGGAATATGTTGGCATGCGGTTGTCTGAGTAGATCGTTTCGCGGAGGGAGCTTTCTCACAAGCTCCATTAGGAGTTGCAGAAGTTTCGGGAACCATTCTGTGTGATGCCATAGCGGAGCTATGAGGGTCATTGAGAGATTGACCGATGTTCTGGTCTTGTTGAGTGCCCTCTTCATCAGAAAGAATGTGAAAAGGCATAAATGATGATGTTGTTCCACCGTTGTTGGAATGTACCTTGACAGAGAGCCTTGGGGTCAGGGACTGGGGAGCAGTACAATGGGAGCCTGAATTTCAAGGCCGTTGTAAACAGATCCACCGTCAGGGAACCCCACAAAGTCAGGACTTTGTTAGCTACTAGATGATTCAAAGACCACTCACAGCCCACCATCTGAGTTCCTCTGCTCAGGTTGTCCGCAAGCACATTACTTTTGCTGGGAATGAAAGGAGCTAATAGGGTCACCGAGTTGAATTGTGCCCATCTCACTATTTTTACTGTCAGATGGGATAGGGGCTGCAAAAAAGTACCACCTTGCTTGATGATGTAAGCTACTATTGTGGTGTTGTCACTCATTACCACCCCTGAATGGCCCGCCAGGAACTGCTGGACCTGTTGAAGGGCCAGAAAGGCAGCCTTCATCTCTAAGAGATTTATGTGCTGGTACTGTACTTTTCAAACTCTGACCACAAGCCGGAGGTCGAGCGGTGCAGCATGTGGGCCCCACCCCTTTTGATGTATCTGAGAAGAACATCAAGTCCTGGGGGAGGGACAAGAAGGTCGACACCCTTTAGTAGATTCTCGTCTGCCACCCACCACTCGAAGTCCGTCCGTTCTTATGGTCCCATGAGATCACAATGTCCGGGGAATCAAAGGCCTGATTCCAGTTGGACTTTAGCCATTATTGGAGAGATCATATCCTCTCAGGCAGGCGTTGAGAACTAGACGGGCCACGGATGATAGGTGCCCGAGGAGACATAACCACCTTTGGGGTGGGAGATCTTGTCTGAGGAAAGGTCTTGCAACCTTCCTCAGCTTCGCTACCCTCTCATGTGATGGTAAGGCTTTGTGAAGATTGGTGTCTATTATCATTCCTAAGTATACGAGTTGTTAAGAGGGAAGCAGAGATGACTTCTTGAGGTTAACCAAGATTCCCAGATCTTGCCAAAGTCCCAGAAGTTTGTAACTGTGCTGAAGAAAGGGCACCACCGAGTCTGCTAAACTCAGCCACTCTTCCAGATAGCATAGGAGACAGATGCCAATTCTGTGAGCCCAAAATGACACTAGGGTGAACACTCTCGTGAAAACGTGAGGTGCTGTGGAAAGATTGAAGCACATTACCTTGAACTGGTATTTCTTGTTGTCTAGTGAGATTTTGAGATACTTCTTTGAAGACGGATGGATTGGGATCTGGAAGTATGCATCCTTTAGATCTAGGGTGCACTTGAAGTCCTGTGGTCTTCTTACCCCTTGTCTGACTTATATAATGAATGAATGAATTTTTTTTTCGTGTGACTATGCAATCTAACAGAGGGGCCTCTTTCTGATGTTAAAATGAGAATGTAGAGATAGGCAATATTGTTTTACAATCCCTTTAATACTAACTGAAGTGAGCTGTAAAATTACATTTGAATTTAGCCCAAATATTTACAGTTATGTTGGTCTTTATTTATACTTGTATATGTAGATTAAATATTTAGAGGATTGATTCCAAAGAAGTTCGGTATAAAGAAATTTCTCTCTCCTGGTTTTGTAAACCTGTATTTTCACAAATATGAAATTTGTTTTTCTCTCTCCATCATTTGAATAATTTCTTTTTTGTTAATCCTATTTCAATGCACTTCCTCACCTAGAATATTCCCCGTTCAAGCCTAAAGTTTGTTTTTCTTTGTAACATTTTTTTTCTCTCCTAATATTTGTAATGTTCAAATAACTTTAAATATAATGAGGAAACCTGCTACCTAGAAAGCATATTGCTCTTCTTATTTAGAACTCCATGCATAGCACTGCAAAGAGAGATGGGGAACCCAAGAAAAGATAATAGGGAAATTTGAGGTTCTAGCTGGGTCCCCTTGCCTAGTATAAAAAATTGAAGGGTGGTGCCCATTGCCCAGTTCTCTTGATTGTTTACCTTTTATCCAGATTTATGATTATTCCATCATTTCATCTTTTTGTTTAGTGAATGTTGGAGTGTGGTTGGCATTCAGACACTAGGCAGTCTAAGTGCTACATCTGGCCACAGTCCGCAAACCAATAAACCGTATCCGTGCTGAACGAGGTTTAACAAACTTGTTCAGAGCTGAGAGGTCGATGACTGGTCTCAAGCCTCTAGACGCCTATTTCACATAAACGAGTCGACTGGAAAAGCCTGGGGAGTCGTCGAGGAATTTTTAGAGAGTGCCCTTCTTCAACATGGTCTGGACTTCAGCCCGAAGAGCCAGCTTTTTTGCAGATCCCTTTGCATAGGAGCTAGTTGACACTAGAGTCTTGATCAGTGGAGGGAGAAAATTAGTGAACGGGACGCGATACCCAGAACTAATCCCGGAGACTATCCAGGGTCCGGGCCCAAGCTGCATCCAGCTCTTCCAGAAGCAATGCAGGCATTCCCCCATTGGTGGACAAGCAGGGAAATCACATAGCATTTGCAGCCACGGCTGACACCTCTAGGATACTTCCCTCCACATGACGACTTTAAGACACCTTGTTGCCTGTTGCCGCAGTCCTGTCCATCATTGGTTTCTGTTGTTTCGTCTGCGGGAGAGAACATAGTCTGTAGGGGCGGGAGCCACAGCTGACTCCTCTAGGATACTTCCCTCCACAGGACGACTTTAAGACACCTTGTTGTCTGTTGCCGCAGTCCTGTCCATCATTGGTTTCCGTTGTTTCGTCTGCGGGAGAGAACGTAGTCTGTAGGGGCGGGATGTCAAGGCCCTAAAGAGGAGGGAGTCCTGGTAGGACTTCCTCCATCTCTCCGCAGTTCGCTCGACATCCCCAGCTCGATCAATGAGGAACCCTTCAGAGAGGAGTTTCGGAATTTCGCTATCTTGCAGTTTGGGATTTGGAAATGGAATCTCTCAATTATTGCATCTCTACGCCATAAGATGGTGTTCGCCCACAAGTTAACTACATGGTGGGCAACAAACTCAATAGTCCGAATACCCGACAGGAAGAAAGTCTCCATCGCTTTCCGGGAGGCTTCTTTGGAAAAACCCTTTGTTTGCACCAGGTTTCTCACTGATCCCAACCATAGATCCAGCCAAAAAGTAGTCTGCATGGCATACTTCACCACTTTCTCTTTGTTCAGAATTTCCGAAGCTGAGAAGTAAACTAGAAGCCCGAAGAGTCTCTCTAGAGAGAGCCCTTCGTAAGTTCCTCTAAGGAATGGTGAAGAGGAAGAGCCGGGAGACACTCGTCAAGGACCTCTTAAAAATTTCTCTGCTGGACACTCAGATGTCACAGTAGTTTTAAGGATGAGCCTGATCGAAGAGAGCTAGAGGACTCGGAGAGCTGGGCAGACACCTTCCGCCGGGCACTCTTCAGTCCCCGAGACCAGGGCAGAGCTTCGTTGTTCTTGGGGCCTTCCGAGTGCCAAAGACGTGGTCCAAGACCATGACCTTGCCCTCCTGAGGAGCCATCAATGGGTCTGCCAACCCCTTGAGTGAACTCACGCAAGCTATAACCTGCCAGATGCCATATTTTGACTATTTCTGTTCAGCTTTTAAAGAAGGACTGGCAGCCGAATCGTTGTCTTCCACGCACGAGACATCATCTCGGGGTGGGTCGTGGTCGTTATCGAAGTCGACAAATGTAGACTGCTTGACCCACTCTGCAGGTCTTGTAATCCCTAATGAGGACTTTGGCAGAGTTTTTGAATCCTTAGACTCTTTCCTCGGAGGGAAGAAAGTCTGTAGCACTGGAGGTTTGGATGGAACGACCTTCTGTCGGTCACCCGTAGAGGAATGGATGGACTCTCCCCCGGGTTTCGAGACTACTCTGTGGTCTCGTGGGACGACCTGACGGGGGTCAGCTTGACCCTACATGAAGCTACTTCATCAGGGACTCCTCTTTTCCGCTTCAGGGGAGAAGAAGAAACCAAAGTTTCTTGACGGGGAGGGACCGTGGATCTTCGCCTTGGGTCTGAAAATGTAGAGGAGGACTCTTCCAGGGGAATCCTGTGAGTTCCCGGAGGATGAGCAGGTGGGATACCTGCCGCAATGGCTTGGGATACTGCCCTAACCAAGGTTCCAAACTCAATATTTTGGGACATAGAGATAACATTAAACCATGAATAAAAAATGTTATTTTCATTAGTAAAATAAATTTTTGAATATACTTACCCGATAATCATGTAGCTGTCAACTCCGTTGCCCGACAGAATTCTACGGGAGGGATACGCCAGCTATCACTATACTAGAAGGGGGTGTACTCACCAGCGCCACCTGTGGCCAGGTACTGCAGTACTTCTTGTTGACACCACCTCAATTTTTCCTCGGTCCACTGGTTCTCTATGGGGAGGAAGGGTGGGTCAATTAAATCATGATTATCGGGTAAGTATATTCAAAAATTTATTTTACTAATGAAAATAACATTTTTCAATATTAAACTTACCCGATAATCATGTAGCTGATTCACACCCAGGGGGGTGGGTGAAAACCAGTGTACATGACTAAAGGATAGCTGAGTATCCCGTATTTCATATAATCAGTTATTTCAGAATAACAATGAAATAATAAGTACCTGGTAAGGAAGTCGACTTGAACCGTTACTCTGCCTTTAATAAGTTCGTCTTCCTTACTGGGCGCAGCGTTCCTCTTAGGAGGCTGAATCAACTCTAAGGTGCTAAAGTATACAGGGCTGCAACCCATACTAAAGGACCTCTACACAACCTCTAACCCAGGCGCTTCTCAAGAATGAATTGACCACCCGCCAAATCAAAAAAGGATGCGGAAGGCTTCTTAGCCTACCGTAACAACCCAAAAAACAACAATAAAAGCATTCAAGAGAAAGGTTAAAAAAGGTTATGGGATTAAGGGAATGTAGTGGCTGAGCCCTCACCTACTACTGCACTCGCTGCTACGAATGGTCCCAGGGTGTAGCAGTTCTCGTAAAGAGACTGGACATCTTTAAGATAAAATGATGCAAACACTGACTTGCTCCTCCAATAAGTTGCATCCATAATGCTCTGCAGAGAACGGTTCTTATTAAAGGCCATCGAAGTGGCTACGGCTCTCACTTCGTGGGTCCTTACCTTCAGCAAAGCAAGGTCTTCATCCTTCATGTGAGAATGGGCTTCTCTAATCAGAAGCCTTATATAATACGAAACTCCGTTTTTGGACATGGGCATCGAAGGTTTCTTGATTGCACACCATAAGGCTTCTGACTGTCCTCGTATAGGTTTTGACCTATTAAGATAATATTTCAGAGCTCTGACAGGGCAAAGAACTCTTTCTAGCTCGTTACCCACCATGTTGGAAAGGCTAGGAATTTCAAACGATCTAGGCCAAGGACGTGAAGGAAGTTCATTCTTAGCTAAAAATCCGAGCTGTAAAGAACATGTTGCAGATTCGGATGTGAACCCAATGTTCTTGCTGAAGGCATGAACCTCACTGACTCTTTTAGCTGTTGCAAGGCAGACGAGGAAAAGAGTCTTGAGGGTAAGGTCCTTGAAGGAAGCTGACTGGAGAGGTTCGAACCTAGGAGACATAAGGAACCTTAAGACTACGTCTAGATTCCAGCCTGGAGTGGGTAAACGACGTTCTTTAGAAGTCTCGAAAGACTTAAGGATGTCTTGAAGGTCCTTGTTGGAAGAAAGGTCCAAACCTCTGTGGCGGAGAACTGAAGCCAACATACTTCTGTACCCTTTAATCGTAGGAGCCGAAAGGGATCTCTCATTCCTTAGATGTAATAGGAAGTCAGCTATTTGGGTTACAGAGGTATTGGTAGAGGAAACTGCATTGGCTCTACACCAGCTTCGGAAGACTTCCCACTTGGATTGGTAGACTCTACGAGTGGATACCCTCCTTGCTCTGGCAATCGCACTGGCTGCCTCCTTCGAAAAGCCTCTAGCTCTAGCGAATCTTTCGACAGTCTGAAGGCAGTCAGACGAAGAGCGTGGAGGTTTGGGTGCACCTTGTCTACGTGAGGTTGACGTAGAAGGTCCACTCTTAGAGGGAGAGTCCTGGGGACGTCGACCAGCCATTGTAGTACCTCTGTGAACCATTCTCTTGCAGGCCAAAGGGGAGCAACCAGCGTCAGCCGTGTCCCTTCGTGCGAGACGAACTTCTGAATGACTCTGTTGATGATCTTGAACGGTGGGAATGCGTAAAGGTCGAGATGGGACCAATTCAGCAGAAAAGCATCCACATGAACTGCTGCTGGGTCTGGAACTGGGGAACAGTACAAAGGAAGCCTCTTGGTCATGGAGGTGGCAAACAGATCTATCGTAGGCTGACCCCACAAGGTCCAAAGTCTGTTGCACACGCTCTTGTGAAGGGTCCATTCCGTGGGGATGACTTGATCTTTTCTGCTTAGGCGATCTGCTGAGACGTTCATGTTGCCCTGAATGAACCTCGTTACTAGAGTGAGGTTTAGACTTCTTGACCAAATGAGGAGGTCCCTTGCTATCTTGTACAGGTTCCTCGAATGGGTCCCTCCCTGCTTGGAGATGTAAGCCAAGGCTGTGGTGTTGTCGGAGTTCACCTCCACCACCTTGCCTAGCAGGAGGGACTTGAAGTTCATTAGGGCCATATGAACTGCCAGTAGCTCCTTGCAGTTGATGTGGAGCGTTTCCTGTTCCCTGTTCCACGTTCCCGAGCATTCCTGTCCGTTCAAGGTCGCGCCCCAGCCCGAGTCTGATGCATCCGAGAAGAGATGAAGATTGGGGGTCTGAATCGCTAACGATAGGCCCTCCTTGAGAAGGAGGTTGGTCTTCCACCACAAGAGAGTGGTCTTCATCTCTTTGGTGACAGGGATAGAGACTGCTTCGAGCGTCAAATCCTTGTCCCAATGAGCTGCTAGATGGAATTGGAGAGGGCGGAGGTGGAGTCTCCCTAACTCGACGAACAGGGCTAACGATGACAGGGTCCCTGTGAGACTCATCCACTGTCTCACCGAGCAACTGTTCCTCTTCAGCATGCTCAGGATGCAATCTAGGGCTTGGCTTATCCTTGGGGCCGATGGAAAAGCCCGAAAATCCTGACTCCGAATCTCCATTCCCAGGTAAACTATGGATTGGGAGGGAATGAGCTGGGACTTTTCTAAGTTGACTAACAGACCCAGTTCCTTGATCAAGTCCAAAGTCCAGTTGAGACTCTCCAGACAGCGACGACTCGTGGAGGCTCTCAACAGCCAGTCGTCTAAATAAAGGGAGGCTCTGATGTCCGATAAGTGGAGGAATTTTGCAATATTCCTCATCAGATGCGTAAACACCATAGGAGCTGTGCTTAGGCCAAAACACAGGGCTTGGAATTGGTACACAACCTTTCCAAAAACGAATCTCAGGAAAGGTTGGGAGTCTGGATGAATAGGAACGTGAAAGTAAGCGTCTTTCAGATCCAACGAGACCATCCAGTCCTCCTGCCTGACCGCTGCTAGGACCGACTTCGTCGTCTCCATAGTGAACGTCTGCTTGGTGACATAAGCATTGAGCGCGCTGACGTCCAGCACCGGTCTCCAACCTCCTGTCTTCTTGGCCACCAGAAAGAGACGGTTGTAGAAGCCCGGGGATTGATGGTCCCGGACTATAACCACTGCCTTCTTCTGTAACAGGAGCGACACCTCCTGGTGTAACGCTAGCCTCTTGTCCTTTTCCTTGTAGTTGGGAGAGAGGTTGATGGGAGAAGTGGTAAGAGGGGGTTTGCGGCAGAATGGTATCCTGTAACCCTCCCTGAGCCACCTGACAGACTGGGCGTCTGCACCTCTTCTTTCCCAAGCTTGCCAGAAGGTCTTGAGTCTGGCTCCTACTGCTGTCTGGAGAGGAGGAGAGTCAGTGTTTGCCTTTTGAAGTCTTGGGACCTTTCCTAGACCTGCTCCTGGAAGAGTCTGGACGGGAGCTTCCTCGGCTGGGGGCTCTGCCACGAAAGGGCGGAATAAACCTTGTAGCAGGAGTATCAGCCACTGGGGTGCGGTAAGTCCTGGGAACTGAGGGAGCAACCTTAGCCTTACGAGCTGAAGAGGCCACAAGATCATGAGTGTCCTTCTGAATCATGGCCGCAGACAAATCCTTGATAAGCTCTTCGGGGAACAAGAACTTAGAAAGCGGAGCAAAAAGGAGTTGAGACCTTTGACAAGGTGTGATGCTGGAAGAAAGAAAGGTGCAAAGTTGCTCCCTTTTCTTAAGAACTCCTGAAACAAACATTGATGCAAGCTCGCCAGACCCATCCCGAATAGCTTTATCCATGCAGGACATTAAAAGCATGGCTGAGTCCTTGTCCGCAGGGGAGGTCTTCTTGCTCAAGGCCCCCAGGCACCAGTCTAGAAAATTGAAAATCTCAAAGGCACGAAATACACCCTTTAAGAAGTGGTCTAAATCGGAAAAGGTCCAGCAAACCTTAGAGCGCCTCATTGCTGATCTACGAGGAGAGTCGACCAAACTTGAGAAGTCAGCCTGGGCAGAGGCAGGGACTCCCAAGCCTGGTTCCTCTCCTGTGGCATACCATACGCCCGCCTTAGAAGTGAGCTTAGTAGGTGGGAACATAAAGGAAGTCTTCCCTAGTTGCTGTTTGGACTGCAACCACTCCCCTAATATTCTTAAAGCTCTCTTAGAGGACCTAGCAAAGACGAGCTTAGTATAAGTTGACTTAACAGGTTGCATGCCCAGCGAAAACTCAGATGGAGGAGAGCGGGGGGTAGCAGAAACAAAATGGTCCGGGTATACCTCTCTGAAAAGAGCCAGGACCTTACGAAAGTCAATGGGTAGAGGAGAAGACTTGGGTTCTTCCACGTCTGAAGAGGGATCCAGGTGCGCAGCTTCCTCCTCAGAAACCTCATCACCAGAGTGTAGCGAAGTGAGAGGTAATGTAACAGCGGTATGCTGAACAGCAGAATCTGAACAAGCGGGTGCATAAACACTTGTGGTTTCATCCTCAAGTCTCTGTTGCTGAGTTAAAACCTGAGGTTCAGGCTGCAAAGACTGGTCAAGAAGAGTAGAGGAAGGTAGGCGCATGGGTTGAGGTGGCTGACTCCTAGCATGAGTTTCTTGTCTCAAGAGTTGCGCTTGCTGTAAGGGTTGCGGATGCGCAGTAGCAGGTTCCTGAGGAACGAGTTGAGGTTCCTGAGGTGTGAGCTGCGAGAGTTGAGGTAGCGGCTGCGCAGAACGCAGTTCCTATCTCGCGAGTTGAGGTTCCTGAGGTGCTAGCCTAAGGAGTTGAGGCTCTCGCCTTGAGGAGGGTTGAGGTCGCTGCAGCGAGTGCTGAGGTGGCTGGCTCATGGATGGAAGAGGTTGTCGTACCTCAAGAGGTTGTTGCCTCGCTGGTTTAACCGCAAGAGGAAGCGGAGGAAGTAAGGCATAAGACTCCTGCTCCCATTGCTGAGGTTGCCTTAAGGAAGGCGGAGGTTGCTGCACACCGCTGGTAACTGGCAACTCAGAACGCGGTAAGGTAGCCTGAGGAACCTCAACTTCGTACGCCTGGCAGACTGGACTGCGGTGAGGCGGAGCGCTCGCAGGAGGAGGTGTAACCTTCTCAGCCTGAAACTCACGCATTAAGACCGCAAGCTGTGACTGCATGGACTGCAGCAAAGTCATCTTGGGGTCAACAGACGCTAAGGTCTGCTGAGGCAAAGCCTTAACAGAAGATGAGGTCTGTTGCGGCATCACCTTACCTCTCTTAGGAGGTGTGCAGTCACCTGATGACTGCGGAGAGTCAGAGCTAATCCAATGACTGCAACCAGGTTGTAGAACTCTTGAGGTCTGGACTTTGCGTTTGAGAGGTCTTGAGACCTGAGTCCAGCGTTTTCTCCCCGACATTTCTTCTGCAGACGAGGAAAATAAGGGCTCAATCGTCTGCGGGTGGGAGTGACGGTCTCTGTAAGACACGCCCGCAACCACCGAGGATACTTCTGTGCGCCGATCAAGGCCTGCCGAAACCTTTTGCCCTTCGACATTGCTTCTCCCCTGGGCTTGGGAGCTTGCAAGAGGTCCCGGACTGGGAGGACGACTGACACGCACAGAAGTACCCTCACGCACAACACTGACACTGACACTAGCACTTGGCACCGCACTGACACTAGCACTTGGCACAGCACTGGCACTATCACCTCCCACTGCACTTTTGACCTTAAGTTCTTTGACTTCTGCCATAAGAGACTTATGGTCACTAACCACCGATTCCACTTTGTCACCTAAAGCCTGAATGGCACGCAAAACATCGGACATATCAGGTTGAGCACAAATAGTAGGTTCGGGGGTAGCCACTACAGGGGGAGGAAAAGGTTGAGGATCATGAGGTGAGGAAAAAAGCGAAGAGCGAGAAGAACTCCTCCTAACTCTCTCTCTCTCTCTAACTTGGTTGAATATTTAAGGAATCGAACAAATTCAAGTTCCGAAAGTCCGGCGCATTCCTCACATCGATCTTCCAACTGACAGGGTCTTTCCCTACAGTCAGAACAAGCGGTGTGAGGATCAACCGAGGCCTTCGGAATACGCCTATTACAAGACCTACATCGTCTATGGGGTGGGGCTTGTGAAAGGTCAGACATCTTGAATCAAAGAGCTAGTCAAGGGGGATTCCAAATCAAGCAAAAAGATCGTTAACCATTAATCAAAACCAAATAAAAGCTATCTAAGCTAATAGAGAAGTTTCCAGTATAGCGAAAGCCGAAATCTTAGAGAAATACTTCACCAAAAGCCGTGAACAATACTCCAAAATTATAAGCGTATCCCAGAACGTCTTGCCGAAAGCACGACAGAGGAAAAATTGGGGTGGTGTCAACAAGAAGTACTGCAGTACCTGGCCACAGGTGGCGCTGGTGAGTACACCCCCTTCTAGTATAGTGATAGCTGGCGTATCCCTCCCGTAGAATTCTGTCGGGCAACGGAGTTGACAGCTACATGATTATTGGGTAAGTTTAATATTGAAAAACTCAAAATCATAATGTATTGATATAAAGAGAACAACAAACTATGAATAAAACATGATTTTGCAATTCACGGCTGCGGACCGATTGTGGCACTGTCGGAAAGTTACCCTATATAAAACGACGAAGAGGGACCCCACAAGGGAGCCTTATCTGACATTCAGGAGGAGTTAGAGGGAGGATGCGGAGCTGCAGACTCCTTCCGACCAACATGAATCGACCGTGAAGGTGGTCTCTTCAGAATCTTGAATTTCTGCAGCTTGCTTCTTTCCGCTCTCCCAGGCGAGCGTGATGTTCTGCAATTGCGGAGAGGAGAACGAGGCAACGGTGAACGATGGGGAGGAGACTTTCGTCTCTCAGGTGGGAGTTCCAGAGCTCGAGGAAGAGAAGGTCTTGCAGGCCTCTCTTCCCACAATCGACGTTGCTCAAATCAGCGCTGGAGATCTAACGAACGTTGGCACCTATCGGGGGGCTGGTTCTTGGAGCCGATATGACGTTTGCTTTCCTCTTTTGGAGAGCGACTAGTCGTCGTGGAACGACAGGAAAGAGACAGGTGTGCAGCCAAAGGCTGCTGATGAGCTGGAGAAGAACAGGCTGCTGATTTGCCAATCGACGAGCCCAGGGCAGGTATGCATGGCTGGCAGGGAAGGCACACACAAACTGAAAAGAAAAAGCAAAAAAGTGATTAGTAATAGCTGTCCAAATTGGTGAGGAGGAAGAGCAGCAACAACCGTTCTCCATTTGAGCCAAAAGCGAAGCAAAGTACAGTCACAGGTGTGTAGTTGAGAGAGAAAGCTACTAACACCCCCATCCCTCTGCTAACTAGCAGTATGGTTGGTTAACCCTCACTAAATTCTATTGGCTTTTCCTTTCAGCTACGCCGAAAGTAACACCCCTATATCTCCCCTATAAATAGCGTTGGTTTGTATTCCAGTTACGGAACCATTGTCATTTGTTCCAGTGCAGCATACAAACCTTCTTTTCTTCATGTAGGAGATTCACCTAAAGGTAGGTTGAACTAAAACCAACTGGCTGGCTACTGTCCCAAGATGAACTCATGTGCTTCATACGAGCTCCTCAAGAGGCAGCCTGACACCTCATTTTCCTCGTAGGATGACAGCCTCGCCAATCAGTGCTGGAAAGAGTAAAAGATTTCAATGGGAGGTGAATAGACAAGTACACAGTAGGGGGTGAGCCCGTTCATAATCTATACATTGCCCGACTCCACCTCATTTGGAGAAAGGGGACATAATAAATATGACAAATTTCTCAGTAATTTGTATTTTTCCTAACGATACAAACCTTGAGCTCTTTGTTAGGGATATAATTTCGGGGAAGCTAGAAGACTAGTCATAAGACTTTTAGCTAGGTGTAACTACCTCCCCACTAGTTAGCGGGGGTGGAGGGGTAGCCTGCTACCCTGCTCACACACACCTGTGTTGTCTCGTCACTTTTGATTGCAAGCAGAACTTACAAGGGTACAAGTAATGGTGGGCCAAATAGCTTAAGGTTTGTATCGTTAGAAAAAATGTTATTTTCATTAGTAAAATAAATTTTTGAATATACTTACCAGATGATCATATAGCTGTCAGCTCTGCTGCCCGACAGAAAAACCTACGGGCGGAATACGCCAGCGATCGCTATACAGGTGGGGGTGTACATCAACAGCGCCATCTGTCAAGTAGGTACTCAAGTACTCGATGTCAACACAGAACCAATTTTCTCCTCTGTCCACTGGGTCTCTATTGGGAAGGACGGGTGGGTCCTTTAATTTATGATCATCGGGTAAGTATATTCAAAAATTTATTTTACTAATGAAAATAACATTTTTCAATATTAAACTTACCCGATGATCATATAGCTGATTCACACCCAGGGGGGTGGGTAGAGACCAGCATTACATGTTGACATTATTATGAGCTAAGTATTCCGTATTTCATTTTAGCAGTTATTCAAAATAACAAACATAAAATAAATAAGTACCTGGTAAGGAAGTCGACTTGAACAATTACTCTGCCTTTTTAAGTACGTCTTCCTTACTGAGCCTCGCGATCCTCATAGGATGCTGAGCGACTCCTAGGAGCTGAAGTATGAAGGGTTGCAACCCATACTAAAGGTCCTCATCAAAACCTCTAATCTAGGCGCTTCTCAAGAAATGACTTTGACCACCCGCCAAATCAAGTAGGATGCGAAAGGCTTCTTAGCCTTCCGGACAACCCAAAAACAATAATAAAACATTTCAAGAGAAAGATTAAAAAGGTTATGGAATTAGGGAATTGTAGTGGTCGAGCCCTGACCACTACTGCACTCGTTGCTACGAATGGTCCCAGAGTGTAGCAGTTCTCGTAAAGAGACTGGACATTCTTAAGATAAAAGACGCGAACACTGATTTGCTTTTCCAATAGGTTGCGTCGAATATACTTTGCAGAGATCTATTTTGTTTAAAGGCCACGGAAGTTGCGACACCTCTAACTTCGTGTGTCCTTACCTTCAGCAAAGCTTGGTCTTCCTCATTCAGATGGGAATGAGCTTCTCGTATTAACAGTCTGATAAAATAGGATAAAGCATTCTCTGACATAGGCAAAGATGGATTCTTAACCGAACACCATAAAGCTTCAGACGGGCCTCGTAAAGGTTTTTAAATAGAACTTAAGAGCTCTTACAGGACATAATACTCTTTCCAGTTCATTTCCAACCATACGATAAGTTTGGAATATCGATATTGGTCAAGGCCGAGAAGGCAGCTCGTGTTTGGCTAGAAAACCAAGTTATAGAACATGTAGCCGTTTCGGATGAGAATCCGATGTTCTTGCTGAAGGCATGAATCTCACTGACTCTTTTAGCTGTGGTTAAGCATATCAGGAAAAGAGTCTTAAAGGTGAGATCTTTCAGGGAGGCTGATTGAAGCGGTTCGAACCTGTCTGACATAAGGAATCTTAGTACCACGTCTAAATTCCAACCAGGTGTAACCAAACGACGCTCCTTCGTGGTCTCAAAAGACTTAAGGAGGTCCTGTAGATCTTTATTGTTGGAAAGATCTAAGCCTCTGTGACGGAAGACTGATGCCAACATGCTTCTGTAACCCTTGATAGTGGGAGCTGAAAGAGATCGTTCTTTCCTCAGATATAAGAGAAAGTCAGCTATTTGAGTTACAGAGGTACTGGTCGAGGATACGGAAACTGAATTGCACCAGTTTCGGAAGATTTCCCACTTCGATTGGTAGATTCTAAGGGTGGATGTTCTCCTTGCTCTAGCAATCGCTCTGGTTGCCTCCTTCGAAAAGCCTCTAGCTCTCGAGAGTCTTTCGATAGTCTGAAGGCAGTCAGACGAAGAGCGTGGAGGCCTTGGTGTACCTTCTTTACGCGTGGCTGACGTAGAAGGTCCACCCTTAGGGGAAGTGTTCTGGGAACGTCTACTAGCCATCGAAGTACCTCGGTGAGCCATTCTCTCGCGGGCCAGAGGGAAGCAACTAGCGTCAACCTTGTCCCTTCGTGAGAGGCGAACTTCTGCAGTACCTTGTTGACAATCTTGAACGGAGGGAATGCATATAGATCTAGATGTGACCAATCTAGTAGAAAGGCATCTATATGAACTACTGCTGGGTCCGGGATAGGTGAGCAAACTATTGGGAGCCTCTTGGTCATCGAGGTTGCGAAGAGATCTATGGTTGGCTGGCCCCAGGTGGCCCAAAGTCTCTAGCATACATCCTTGTGGAGGGTCCATTCTGTTGGAATTATTTGTCCCTTCCGACTGAGACAATCTGCTATGACATTCAAGTTGCCTTGGATGAACCTCGTTACTAGTGAAAAGTCTAGACCTGTTGACCAGGTGAGGAGGTCCCTTGCGATCTCGTACCATGTCAGAGAGTAGGTCCCTCCTTGCTTGGAGATGTACGTCAAAGCCGTGTGTTGTCCGAGTTCACCTCCACCACTTTGCCTTGAAGGAGAGACCTGAAGCTTTTCCAGGTCAGACGTACTGCCAGTAGCTTCTTGCAGTTGAAATGCATTGTCCTTTGACTCGAGTTCCATAATCCCGAGCATTCCCTACCGTCTAATGTCGCACCCCAGCCTACGTCCCATGCGTCCGAGAAGAGAACGTGGTTGGGAGTCTGAACAGTCAGGGGAAGACCCTTTCTAAGGTTGAAAAAGTCCTTTCACCAAGTCAGACCAGACTTTATCTTTCCGGAAACCGGGATCGAGACCGCTTCTAGCGTCTTGTCCTATTTCCAGTGAAAAGCTAGATGGTATAGAAGAGGACGGAGGTGTAGTCTTCCTAGTGACACAAATTGAACCACGGATGACAGTGTCCTAACCAGACTCATCCACAGCCTGACAGGGCAGCGTTCTTTCTTCAGCATCTTCTGGATGGATAGCAGGGCTGGGGGTTGATCGTCTTGTTCAGCAACGTCCTCATCAGAGGGTTCCTCATCCGAAACTGATGAGGAAACGGCAACGGAGTGGGCAACGTCTGACTCGCTGAATCCGGTCGCACTGGTGGATGCGTGACGGAGCCGGACGCAATATCATGGTACTGCTGCACAGTCTGTGAACTGTCAACCATGGGGACGCGAGGAAGTACAGCGTCAACCCGAAACTGACTAGACTGTCTGGGTTGTGCAGTCAACACCCTACCGGGTTGCTGAGGTTGACGCACTGCGTCACAACCAGTCACCTCTGCTGGTTGTTGAACGTCTTCCTAGTGACACACTGAACGTCAACAACCACCTCCGAGCGTCGCTTAACGTCAACGTGCGACTGGCAACCCACACTGGGTCGCATCGGTGGAGGAACCACCTCAACTGGCGGACGCGAGTAAGATACCTCAGCGTCAACAGGGCGCACAACCAACCGGTAGGAAGGTTGTTGGCCAGAAGGTTCTTCTCCGTATTAAGTCCTCTATCAAGGACACAAGCTTGGACTGCATGTCTTGCAGCAAAGCCCATTAGGGTCCACGGGAGCAGGTGTGGCAACAGACGAGGTTAGCGACTGAAGCGGAGCCATTTACCATCCCTGGAAGCCTTGTTATGTGTGACATAATAGTACAGCAAAACTTCAAAGGCTCGACAAAAGTTGAGAAGTTGACCTGTAAACAACTGGAGCGTCTCCTGGCTATGCGCCTGGCCGAGTCTACCAGAATTGAGAAGTCTACCTGGGCAGAGGCATGAACTCCCAAGCTGAGAACTTCTCTCGTGTCCTATCAGACTCTCGCTCTATAAGCCAGATAAAAAGAAGGGAAATCAAAAGGCTGTATCCCTAAAACTCCTCCTGGTGCAAAAACCAGTCGCCTAGCCGACGTAACGCTCTCTAGGAGAGCGAGAGAGCACTAGCTTAACAACAACGGCTTCGAAGTAGCTAGGCCTAGTGTAAGTTCTGACGTGAGGCGAACGAGGAGCAGCAGTTACAAGAGGACATACAGCACTGGTGCATAAGTAGCAGACCAGAAGGCAACGTTATGTAACTGCTTGACAGTCTGTGAGCTGGCAACAACCAAAGCTGTGAGGGGAAGCCTCAACTCCTGACTGACTAGTCTGCTGCGGGCGAGTGGCGGTAACCACAGTGGGTTGCGGAGGCTGACGCACCGTGTCAAAACACGGCAGCTTAACTCCCCCCTCCTGTTGTTGTGGTAGCACACGCACGTCAACGGAGTGCTCCGAGCGTCTGTGGGAGTCAGCATGCGTCTGGCAGGGTCGACTGCGCATGGGTGGAGGAGCTCTCACAGCCAGAGTGTGGGAGCAGGCAGCCGCAGCGTCTGCTGGGCGCACAACCGTGGCAGGTTGTAGGCAAACGGGTGCATCGTCAACCTTCTCCGCAGTCGGAGTGTGGGAGCAGGCAGCCTCAGCGTGAGCTGGGCGCACAACCGTGGCAGGTTGTAGGCTAACGGGTGCAGCGTTAACCTTCTCCGCACGAAACTCCTGCAAAACCGCAGCTAACTGAGTCTGCATAGACTGCAGTAAAGACCACATAGGGTCTACAAAAGCGGCAACAGACGGAGCTACTGTCCGTTGTGACTGAGGGTCTAAAACAGCGGGTGCGGCAACAGACGGAGTTACTGCCTGTTGCGGTACCACCTTGCCTCTCTTGGGAGGTGTGCAGTCGTCGGATGACTGCAGCGAGTCCGAACTAACCCAGAGGCTACACCTGGGCCGTTGGACTTGCGCGGAAGGGACCGACTTGCACTTAATAAGCTGCGAGACCTTGGTCCAAGGTTTCTTACGAGAAACCTCTTCCGCAGACGAGAAGAAAATGGGCTCTCTCGTCTTTGTGTGGGTGGGGCGATCTTGGGTAGATACGCCCGAAACCACGGAGGGAAAAACGTCTGTTCGTTGATCAAGGCCTGAGGAACCCATAAGTCGTTCGACATTACTTCTCCCCTGGGCTTGGGAGCTTGCAAGAGGTCCCGGACTAGGTGAACGACAGGCACGAACAGACGAACCCTCGGACGCAACACTGTAACACTTTGCGCACATCACTTTATCACTTTAATTTTCTGTTTTGCACTTATTTCACTGAAATCGAAACTTTTACTGATTTCTACCTGAAACACGCAATCCTACCCTTCATTAAAAGGTAGTAATTGCGAAAACAGTCTTATAATGCAACAGAAAACATATATAAAGATAAAGAATTCAGTGGTTGGGAAAGAGACTAAACACTAGATCAAATAAACTACGTTTACAATCTCTCACCGCACATAGCCTGGGAACAAGAAATAAAACCCTAGAAACGTTTTACCTTCTTCCCCTACAGCGACTAGGGAGGAGAGTAAAACGAGAACAACGTTACCCGCTTGAACGAAACGTTTTTATCTCCTCTCTCTCCCTCCGTCTCTATCTCTCTCTTTCTCTCTAGATTTCGCACCTGAGAGAAGAGCCCAATTATATATCGTCAAAACATGATATTTGCTAAAGGAAAAAAACTGAAAGGTTTTCCAAATAAAAAGTTCCTTTAATTTAAACCATTTAAGCTAAGAAAGAACGAACGAAACGCTAGAATCGGTTTACTCTTACTGCAAAGTGAAACCGTGATACACTCTCTCTCTATCGTAACGATAGAGCGCATGTTCAACGTCCTGAACGCCAACAACTGCGTAGACTAAAAACTAAACGTTAGTTCATCTTTGAAAACAGTACGAGACTATCAAAGAAATTCTTTCATAAAACATTAAATTTAAAAAGTTTTAAATTCTTTAAAGGTTAAATACGATATAACGGGCTCAACGTTGATTAACTTCGGTTCCAAGTCAGGACCGCCTACTATCAGGAAAGGTCGCATATAAACAAAACATAAAAATTTATTTTTATATGTTTATAATAAAAGGAAAGTTAATCGAAGAGGCCTAATAAAGGCGGAGAGATATAAAATATAGATCTATAACGTGTTAAGCAAAATTACTAAAAACCTAAACACACTTCCGTCTAAGGGAAGGGTCGGCCATTTAAAAGTGAAAGAGAGTCCATACTCTCTTTGTCACCATAATTAAAACTATCCAAAACGAGTTCAAGTTTTGAAATGAAGATAAAACCCCTGCATAGCGAAAGCTCAAAACTGGAATAGTGTACTTCACCAAATAGTTGTGAAAACAAATCCAGTTGGTAACAGCGTATTTAGTAGGTCTTGCCAGTGGCACGACAGAGAGAAAATTGGTTCTGTGTTGACATCGAGTACTTGAGTACCTACTTGACAGATGGCGCTGTTGATGTACACCCCCACCTGTATAGCGATCGCTGGCGTATTCCGCCCGTAGGTTTTTCTGTCGGGCAGCAGAGCTGACAGCTATATGATCATCGGGTAAGTTTAATATTGAAAAATGCAAATTACTTTCAAATGTCATTTGTTCTGACACTAAATACAAAGCATTTTGCTCTTTATTAGGGAAGAATCACCCTTTAGGAGGGTGGAAGTCCAAACCAACTGGCTGGTGTTTGACCCAGGGTTTTTCCCCGTACATGCTCCGCATGTAACAGGGAGAAACCCTGATACCTCACTAAAATCTGTGCAAAACCTGCTTAGCTGCCTAAACAATCTGTGTGATTGTGTGAAACTAGCAGTGTGACTAGTCTAGGTAAGATTTCTCAGAAACATAGGACTCTTTGAATCAACCATAGACGTTACCCAATCCCACCTCGCCAGGGGGTATGGGGATGCAACAAGCATTATTTCTATGTTTGGTTACACAAGGAAATGGTTTTACCTGCAGACAGATGAGGCCAACTTGCAGAGGACCGTAGGTGCTGTTCCCCAAGAGAGGGAAAATGAAAGAGACAAAGAGCCAGTCATTCTTAACATTCATCCCAGACTAATCCTGGGTAACCTTTCCCCTTAACCATCTGCTACTTGTTCCTCAAGAAGCCTAAGGTATTTAGCCTAAACCACTTGTTGTGCAGCCACCACAGGGCCAATGGAGAACGTCTCCATGTTCATGTGGGGCACATCTTACAGGTAGTGGGGGTGAAGGTCTTAAGACACTTCCACAAGCCCGCTTGTAAGACCTGCATCACGGAGTACAGTAGTTCTTCTTGAACGCTAGGGACGTGCTGATGCCCTTAACGTCATGAACACTGGGTTGTCTCATCTGTGGAGGAGGATCGAGATTCAGGGCCAGGTCAGTCACCCTGCGAATCCAAGCAGAGATGGTGTTTTTGGTGATCTTCCTCTTGACCTTCTCCGTGCTGACACTTGGGGGCGAGCTGCTGCTGTTCTCTTGAGAGAGTACCTCAAACTCCTCACTGAACAAAGTAACAGTTAATCTTGATCATCAGTTACGTTATGAAGACTCCCAATCCAGAAGAGCCTAAATCTAGGCTACGCTACTCCCAGATTTTAAGTGTAGCCGATAACCTCAGGGACGAAGCCAAGCATTACCTCCCCCCATTCCCTTGCGTGGGAGACGTCGTATGAAAGACTTTGAAATTCGCTAACACTCTCGGCCGAGGCCAATGCACATAAGAAAACTGTCTTCAGAGTCAGATGGGGATCTGATGCCAGGCGTAATAGTTTGTAGGGGGCACCCTTCAGGGACCAAAGGACAAGAACCACATACCATGGAGGTGGTATAACTTTCGACTGAGGGCAGATAAGCTCGAAACTGTATGAGGAGGGAAAATTCCAACGAAGAGGAAATATTAACTACTTTCAGCCTTACTGAGAAGTAGCCTTTCACCGCCGAGACCGAGAAGAGTTTTTCTTCTTGAAGGTAAACAAGGAACTCCACTATTGCTGGAATAGTGGCATCAAGGGGAGAGATACCCCTTTCCATGATACCAACCACAGAAGAAAGTCCACCTGGCCTGGTAGACTGAAGAGAAAAACCTTCGAAGGTATCCAGACATCCTTTTCACAACCTGTTGCAAAAAGCCTCTCTGAGGGAGGAGATGATGGATAATCTCCAGGCGTGGAGTCACAGGGATACTATGGCTTTGTGAATGATGTTCACATGTGGTTGTCTGGGTAAATTGTGAAGTTGAGGGAACTCTCTCCGAACCTTCGTCAGGATATGAACAAGGTCCAGGAACCATTTGGCGTGATGATATAGCGGAGCTATGAGGGTCATTGACAGGTTCTTAGATGATCTGGTCTTGTTGAGAACCCTTCTCATCAGACAGAACAAGGGAAAGGTGTAAACGTCGATGTTGTCTCACCGTTGCTGGAATGCACTTTTCCAGAAAGCCTGAAGAACCAGAACTGGGGAGCAGGAGGGAGGGAGCCTATTGTTCAGGGATATCGCGAACAGATCCACAGTTGGAGAACCTCACAAAGTTAGGACTGTTGGCTACTAGGTCATTCAAAGACCACTCGATGCCCATCATCCAGGTCACTCTGCTTAGATTGTCTGCAAGCACATTCCTCTAGCCTGGAATGAAGCAGGCTGATAGGAACAATGAGTTGTCTTCTGCCCATCTTAGCATCTCCACTGCTAGATGGCAAAGGTGCTGCCTAAAGGTACTGCCTTGCTTGTTCACCTAAGCCACGACCGTCATGTTGTCAGTCATCAACACCACAGAATGACCCGCCAGTAAATGATGGAACTTCTGTATGCCTAGAAAGGTTGCCCTCATATCTACAAGATTTATATGCTGGTACCTTTTGGACTCTAAACTAGAGCCTGGAGGCCATGTGGTGTAGTATGTGGGACACCACCTCCTTTTGACGCATCTGAAAAAAGCATCAACTCTGGGGGAGGAACGAGAAGGTCGACCCCTTGGCGGAGATTCTCGTCTGCTACCCTTCAGCTGCTCGGGTACCACGGGGACCAGCGTATCCAGGGAGTCCTCATCTTAAACCCACCTGCATTTTAGCTGCCACTGAAGAGATCAAATCCAGAGGCAGCTATTCACAACTAGATAGACCAGGTATGACAGGGGACCTAGAAGACGTAATCACCGGTAAAGCGTCTCGTTGAAGGAATGTGCTTACCACTTTCCTCAGCCTCTGGATTCTGTAGTCTGATACGTAGACTTTCTGCTGGCTGGTGCCGATGATCATTTCCAGGTAAACCAATCTTTGAAAGGGTAGCAGGGATGACTTCTCAAGATTTACCTCGATCTCCAGATCTTGGCAAAAGGCAAGGGGTTTGTCTCGATGTTCAACAGTTGTCATCAAGTCTGCTAGTATCAGCCAGTCGTCCAGGTATCTTAGGAGGCAGATGCCGATCCTGTGGGCCCAGGTTGACACTAAGGCAAAAACTCATAAAGACATGAGGTGCTATTGAAAGACCAAAGCACAGTACCTTGAACTGGTATTACCTGTTGTCATGTAAGATCCTTAGATATTTCCATGAAGGTGGATGGACTGGGATCTGAAAGCATGCATCCTTGAGATCCAGTGTGCACGAGAAGTCTTGAGGTCTTACCACTTGTCTGACTGTCTTTATGCTGAACGGAGTTTGTAGAACAAATGTGTTCAGAGCTGAGAGATCAATGACAGGCCCCCACCCTCCAGACGTCTTTTTCACAAGAAAGAGTCGACTGAAGAATCCTATGGACACGTCGACGACCTCCTGGAGAGCGCCCTTCTCCGACATAGTCTGGATTTTGGCCTGGAGGGCCAGCTCCTTTACAAATCCCTTCATATTGGAGCTCAATGGAACTGGATTCTGAGTCAATAGAGGGAGAGATTGAGTGAAAGGGATGCAATACCCAGAATGAATCACAGATTTTGTCCAAAGATCCGCCCCGTGCAGCAGCTGTAGTGGTTTGCACACTACGGACAGACATAACACGCACACTGCCTAGTGTCCAAATGCCCACCACAATACACCTTTTCACTAAACAAAAACTATAAGGTGGAATACCCAGAGATTTGGGCAAAAGGTAAGTCAAAAATGAACTGGGCACTGGGCACCACCCCTTGATTTTATACTAGGCAAGGGGACCCAGCTACAACCTTAGAATTTCTCATCTTTTTTAGAGTTTACCGTCCCTCTGCTTGGTAATGTATTTTCAATAAAGAAGAACCAAGTTGTTTTTTTTTTTTATTTTGGTAGGTGTTTCTTAATTTCAAGTAATAATGACATGACAAAATCAGAGATAATTCTTATTTTTTCCTAAAGATACAAACCTTTAGCTATTAATAAGGAAGATAAGAAGGAAGTAATGTTCTAGCTGGGTCCCTTTGCCCAATATAAAATCAAGGGGTGGTGCCCAGTGACCAGTTCTTCCTTGATTGTTTACCTTTTACCCAGATTTATGATTATTCTACTGTTTTATCTTTTTGTGTAGTGAACGTTGGAGTGTGGTCGGCATTCGAATACTAGGCGGTCTGCGTTCTATATCTGGCCACAGTCTGCAAACCCCTGCAACACTGATGTGCTGGAGAGCGTGGACACGCTGGGGAGCACTGACGTGATAGAGAGCGCTGGCACACAGGAGAGTGCTGCTGCGCTGGAGAGAGCTGGCGCGCTGAAGAACACTGGAGAGCTGGAGACTGCTGGCGCGTAGGAGAGTGCTGGCGAGCTGGAGACTGCAGGCGCGTAGGAGAGTGCTGGCGAGCTGGAGAGCACTGACATTCTGGTGAGTGCTGTCGTATTGGCGAGCTGGCAAACGCTGATGCGCTGGAGAAGGTGGACCCGCGGAGAAGCACTCACACACTGGAGAGTCCTGGCGTGCAGGACAGTTCTGGCCAGCTGGAAAGCGTTGGCGTGTAGGACAGTGCTGGCAAGCTGGAGTGTGCTGACAAGCAGGAGAGCGCAGGTAAGCTGGAGAGCGCCAGCGAGCTAATAGACACTGACATGCTCGTGAGTGCTCTCGTGCTGGTGAGCGTTGGCGTGCTGGAGAGAGCTAACGCTTTGATGAGTGCTGTCGTATTGGCGAACGCTGGCATGCTGGCGAGCTGGCAAACGCTGATGCGCTGGAGATTGGACGTGCTGAGGAGCGCTGACACACTGGAGAGCACTGGCGCGCAGGACAGTGCTGGCAAGCTGGAGAGAGCTTTCGCGCTGGACACTGCTGGTGAGCTGGAGAGTGCTGGGAAGCAGGAGAGCACAGGCAAGCTGGAGATCGTTGGCACACAGGAGACAACTAGCAAGCAACAGAGCGCTGACGTGCTGGTGAGAGCTGATGCGCTGGCACACTGGAGAGCACTGGTGCGCAAGAGTGTCCTAGCGCACTGGAGAGCACTCGCGAGCAAAAGAGTGCTAGATCGAAGCTAGCAAGTGTGCAGGAGAGTGCTGCCAAGCTGGAGAAAGCAGGAGCTCAGGAGAGTATTGGCGAGTTAGAGAGCACCGACGCACAGGAGAGCGCTGCAGAGCCGGAGAGAGCCATAGAGCGCTGGTGCATAAGAGAGCGCAAGCAAGCTGGAGAGCGCCGACATACTGGTAAGTGCTGTGGTACTGGTGAGCACTAGAGAGCTGGCTAACACTGATATGCTGGAGGGCGTGAATGCGCTGGGGATCGCTAACGCGTTGGAGACCAGTGCCGATCCAGAGGGTGCTGGAGCGCAGGAGAGTGCTGCTGAGACGGAGAGAGCTGGCGCGGAGGAGAGTGCTGGCAAGCAGGAGAATGCTGGCAGGCAGGAGAGCGCCGGTGAGGTGGAAAGCGCTGACGCACAGGAGAGTACTGGCCAGCTGGATAGCTCTGCCATGCAGGAGAGCGCTGGCATGCTAGAGTGTTAGCAAGCTGGAGAGCACAGGTGGGCTGGAGAGCGCTGATGAGCTGGCAAACACTGATGCAATGGACAACATGGATGCGCTAGGGAGCGCGGACGCTCTAGAGTGCTGACGCGCTGGAGAGAACTGGTGCCCTTGAGAGCGCTGGTGCACAAGAGAACACTACCGAGAAGGAGAGCACTGGCGCGGAGGAGAGCCCTACAGAGACGGAGAGCACTGAAGCACAGGAGAGTCATGCCGAGAATAAGAGCGCTAAAGCGCAGGAGAGTGCTGGCTCGCAGGAGACCCCTGGCCAACTGGAGAGAGCAGACTTCCTGGTCAGCTGGCAAACGCTGATGCGCTGGAGAGCACTGACCCGCTGGAGACCAATGGCACGTTAGACAGCACGAGGGAGCTGGAGGGAGCTGGCGCGCAGGAGAGCGCTGGCGAGCTGGAGAGTGCTGGCATGCAAAAGAATGCTGACACGCTGGAGAGAGCTGGTGCGCTAGAGAGCGCTGGCGAGCACCGACGTTCTGATGAGTGCTGGCTAGCTGACAAACGTTGATGCGCTGGAGAGCGTGGCCTATGCTGAAGAGCACTAGCAAACTGTAGAGCGCTATTGAGCTACAGAACGCTGACGTGCTGGCGAGCTAGCAAATGCTGAGGCGATGGAGAGCGATTATACACTGGAGAGTGCTGACACGCTGAAGGGGGCTGGTACGCAGGAGAGTACGAGCACGCTGGTGAGCTGGAGAGTGCTGGGAAGCAGGAGAGCACAGGCAAGCTGGAGATCGTTGGCGCACAGGAGACAACTAGCAAGCAACAGAGCGCTGACGCGCTGGTGAGAGCTGATGCGCTGGCACACTGGAGAGCACTGGTGCGCAAGAGTGTCCTAGCGCACTGGAGAGCACTCGCGAGCAAAAGAGTGCTAGATCGAAGCTAGCAAGTGAGCAGGAGAGTGCTGCCAAGCTGGAGAAAGCAGGAGCTCAGGAGAGTATTGGCGAGTTAGAGAGCACCGACGCACAGGAGAGCGCTGCAGAGCCGGAGAGAACTATAGAGCGCTGGCGCATAAGAGAGCGCAAGCAAGCTGGAGAGCGCCGACATACTGGTAAGTGCTGTGGTACAGGTGAGCACTAGAGAGCTGGCTAACACTGATATGCTGGAGGGCGTTAATGCACTGGGGAGCGCTAACGCGTTGGAGAGCACTGCCGATCCAAAGGGTTCTGGCACACAAGAGAGCGCTGGCGCACAAGAGAGCTAAATAGCTCTGGCGTGCAGGGGAGCACTGGTGAAATGGTGCGAAGGAGAGCACTGCACTACTGAGCGGGAGAGCGATGGCGTATAATAGAGTGCTGGCGAGCTGGAGAGCGCTGCCGCACAAGAGAGTGCTGTCGCCCTAGCGAGCGCTGGCATATGCTGATGCGCTGGAGAGCGCTGGTAAAATGACAAGCATTGGCGCACAGGAGATTGCTAGCCGCGCTGAAGAGTGCTGGCGCACAGAAAAGCGCTAGCGCGAAGGAGAGCGCTGCCGAGCGGTAGAGAGCTGGGGGCACAAGAAAGTGCTAGCGAGCTGGATAGCGGTGACAAGCAAGAGATTGCTGACCAGTTGGAAAATGCTGGCACACAGGGGAGCGCAGGCACGCAATACAGTGCTGTCGTTCTGGCGAGCGCTGGCATATGCTGATGCGCTGGAGAGTGCTGGCACAATAAAGAGTGCTGGAGCGCAGGAGAGGGCTGGCACGCAGGTAAGCGCTCCCGAGACGGAGAGCGCCGGCGCACAAGAGGGTGCTGGTGAGCACTGGCGTGCAGGAGTGCACTAGCGAGCTGGAGAGCGCTGGCGAAATGGAGAGCGCTGACATGACAGTGGGTGATGTCGAGCTCACAAACACATATAAGCTATTGAGTGTGGACACGCTGGGAAGCGTTGATGCATTGGAGATTACTGGCAAGCTGGAGATTCCTCACGCGCAAGAGAGCACTGCCGAGCTGGAGTGCTGGATAGTGCTGGCGTGTACGAGAGCACTAGAAACCTGGAGAGCGCTGGTGAGCTAGGTTGCGCTAACATGCTAGCGAGTGCTGTTGTGCTGACGAGCACTTGTGTTCTGGCAAGCTGGCAACAGCTCATGCGCTGGGTAACGTGGACTCGCTGGAAAGTGCTGGCGCGCAGGAGAGCGCTAGCAAACAGGATAACGCTGATGTGCTGGCAAACGCTGATGCAGTGGCGAGCGCTTCAGCGCTGGGGAGCGCTGGATATATGGCACTGGCGCGCAGAATACAGGCGAGCTGGAGGGCCCTGACGTGCTGGTGAGTGCTGTGGTGCTGGTGAGCACTGGAGAGCTGGCTAACACTGATAAGCTGGAGTGCGTGTACGTGCTGCGGACCGCTGACACGCTGGAGAGCACTAATGCGTTGGAGAGATGGATAACAATGATGTACTGGAGGGCGTGGACGCACTGGGTAGCGCTAACGGGTTGGAGAGCACTGCCGATCCACTGGGTTCTGGGGCTCATGAGAGTGCTGGCGAGACGGGGAGAGCTGGCGCGCAAGAGCACTGGCGGGCTGGAGAGCTGGCAAACGCTGATGCACTGGCCACCATGGAAGCACTGACGCCCTAGATACTGCTGACGCTTTGGAAAGAGCTCGTGTGCAAGAGAGCACTATCAAACCGGAGGGCACTAGTGCGCACGAGAGTGTACTGGTGAGCTGGAGAGCACTGGCGCACAGGAGATACCTGCCAAGACGGAGAGCTCTGAAGAGCAAGAGAGTCCTGCTGTGACGGAGAGCGCTGAAGCGCTGAAGAGTGCTGGCGAGCAGAAGACCCCTGGCGAGCTATTGAGCGCTGGCGAACTGGAGAGCGATGACGTCCTGGCGAGCTGGTAAACGCTGATATGCTGGAAAGCACCAACACGCAGGAAAGTGCTGGAGCGCTGGAGACCGCTGGCACGTTGCAGAGCGCTGGCGAGCTGGAGAGAGCTAGTGGGTAGGAGACCGCTGGCATGCAGAAAAGTGCTAGCGCGCTAGGCAGAGCTGGCCTGCAGGAATTCGCTGGCGAGCTAGAGCGCGCTGACGTTCTGGTGATTGCTGTCGTGCTGGGGAGCGCTGTCGTGCTGGGGTGCGCTGGCCTGCTGGTAAACGCTGATGCGCTGGAGAGTGCTGGCTACCTGGCGTGCAAGAGAGCACTGGTGGGAAGGAGAGCGCCGGCAGGCAGGACAGCACTGCCGAGTGGGAGAGGGATGACACACAATAGAGTGCCGGAGCGCAAGCGAGTACTGGCACCCTGGCGAGCGCTGGCATATGCTGATGCGGTGGACAGCACTAGCGTAAAGGAGAGGGCTAGTGCACTGAAGAGCTCTGCCGAGCAGGAGAGCGCTGGGGCACAATAGAGTCCTGTCATCCTGGCGAGCGCTGGCAAGCTGGCATATGCTGACGCGCTGGAGAGCGCTAGTGCGCAGGAGAACTCTGGCGTGAAGGAGTTTGCTGGCAAGCTGGAGAGTGCTGGCGCAATAAAGAGCGCTAGTGCCCTGGAGGGCGCTGGCAAACTCTTGTGTACTGGAGAGCGTTGGGGCGCCGGATAAATGGCACTGGTGTGCAGGAGAGCGCTGGCACACAGGAGAACACAGTTAAGCTGGAGAGCCCTGACATGCTGGTGAGTACTGTGGTGCTGGCTAACACTGATGTGCTGGAGGGCGTGGATGCACTGGAGACCGCTGACACGCTGTAGAGCGCTAATGCGTTGGAGAGCATTGTCGATCCGATGAGTCCTGGGGCGCAAGAGAGTGCTGGAAAGCTGGAGACGCTGATGGGCGGGAGAGTGCTGCCGAAATGGAGAGAGCTGACACGCAGAAAAGTGCTGGCGCGCTGGACAGAGCTGTCCCGCAGGAAATCGCTGGCGAACTAGAGCGCGATGACGTTCTGGTGATTGCTGTCGTGCTGGGAACCGCTGGCGTGCTGGCAAACGCTGATGCGCTGGAGAGCGTGGAAGCGCTGAGGAGCGCTGACATGCTTGAGATTGCTGGGGAGCTACAGAGCACTGGTAAGTTGGAGAGCGATAGCGAGTTAGAAAACACTGACGTGCCAGCGAGCTGGCAAACGCTGAGGTGCTGGAGAGCGTAGACACAATTGAGAGTGCTGGTGCACTGGAGAGTATTAGCATGCTTGAGAGCTGGAGAGCACTGGCCAGCTGGCGAGTACTGGCGAACTGGATTGCACTGGCGCGCAGGAAAGTGTTGGCAATCAGGACAGCGCTGGTTCGCGGGAGACCACTGGCGTGCTGGCAAATGCTGATGCGCTGGAAATCATTGCACGCTGGGGAGTGCTGACTCGCTGCAGAGCGCTAACGGACTGGAGAGCGCTGACATGCTGGTGACTGCTGTCGTGCTGGTGAGTGCTACTGCGCTGGTGAGGTGACAACCCCTGATGCGCTGCGGAGTGTGGTAGCGCTGGGGAGTGCCGAGGCGCTGACAAGCTGGACAGCGCTAGAGCGCAGGAGAGTGCTGGCTACCTGAAGACGCTGGCGCTGAGGAGAGCTGGATAGTGCTGGCGCGCAAGGGAGCACTAGTGGGAAGGAGAGTGCTGGCAAGCAGGACTGCACTGCCGAGTGGAAGAGGGATGGCGCACAATAGAGTGCTGGCGAATTGAAGAGCGAGTACTGGCACCCTGGCGAGCGCTGGCATATGCTGATGCGGTGGAGAGCGCTAGCGTGCAAGAGAGGGCTACCGCACTGAAGATCGCTGGCGCAGGAAAGGGCTAGCGCAGTGAAGAGCTCTACCAAGCAGGAGAGTGCTGCAGCGCAGTAGAGGGCTGTCGTCCTGGCAAGCGCTGGAAAGCTGGCATATGCAGATGCGCAGGAGAGCATGGATGCGCTGGCACACAGGAGAACACTGCCGTGAAGGAGGTCGCTGGCGAGCTGGAGTGTGCTGGCGCAATAAAGAGCGCTAGTGCGCTAGGGGGCGCTGGCAAGCTCTTGTGTACTGGAGAGCGCTGGATAGATGGCACTGGCATGTAGGAGAGCTCTGCCGCGCAGGAGAACACAGGCGAGCTGGAGAGCCCTGACGTGCTGGTGAGTGCTGTGGTGCTTGCGAGCACTGGAGAGCTGGCTAACACTGATGAGCTGGAAGGCGTGGACGCACTGGAGTCCGCTGACACGCTGGAGAACTTTGCCGATCCGATGGGTCATGGGGCGCAGAAGAGTGCTGCCGAAACGGAGAACTCTGGCGCGCAGGAGAATGCAGGCATGCAGGAGAGCGCTGGCGCAAAGGAGAGCGATGATGTTCTGGCGAGCTGGTAAACGTTGATGCACTGGAAAGCACTGACATGCTAGAGAACGCTGACGTGCAGAAAAGTACTGGAGCGCTGGAGACCACTGGCATGTTGCAGAGCGATGGCGAGCTGGAGAGAGCTAGTGGGCAGGAGAGCGAGCGCTAACGAGCTGGAGACTGCTGGCACGCAGAAAAGTGCTGGCGCGCTGGACATAGCTGGTGCGCTGGACAGAGCTGTCCCGCAGGAAATCGCTGGCGAGATAGAGAGCGATGACGTCCTGGTGATTGCTGTCGAGCTGGGGAGCGCTGTTGTGCTGGGAACCGCTGGCGTGCTGGTAAACACTGATGCGCTGGAGAGCGTGGAAGCGCTGAGGAGCACTGACATGCTGGAGAGTGCTGAGGAGCTAGAGACCACTGGCAAGTTGGAGAGCGATAGTGAGTTAGAAGACGCTGAAGTGCCAGCGAGCTGTCAAACGCCGAGGTGCTGGAGGGCGTGGACACGCTGGGGAGCGATGATGCACAGGAGAGTATTAGCACGCTTGAGAGCTGGAGAGCACTGGCCCACAGGAGAGTGGTGGCGCGAAGGAGAGTACTGGCGAGTTGGAGAGCTCTGCCAGGCCGGAGAGCGCTAGCTTTGCAGGAGAGTACTGGCAAGCTGGATTGCTTTGGCGAGATTGAGAGCGCTGGCGCGCAGGAGAGTGCTGGCAAACTGGACGGAGCTGGTTCGCACGAGAGCGCTGGTGAGCTGGAAAGTGCTGATGTACTTGTGACTGCGTTCGTGCTAGCAAACGCTGATGCGCTGGAGAACACTGATGCGCTGTAGAGCCCTGAAGGGCTGGAGAGCGCTGACATGCTGTTGAGTGCTGACGTGCTGGTGAGTGGTACCGTGCTGGCGAGGTGACAAACCCTGATGCACTGCGGAGTACTGAAGCACTGGAGACCGCTGACAACCTGGACAGCGCTAGCCCACAGGAGAGTACTAGCTACCTGGAGACGCTGGTACTGAGGAGAGCTGGAAAGTGCTAGCGTGCATGGGAGCACTGGTAGGAAGGAGAGCGCTGGCAGGACAGCACTGCCGAGTGGGAGAGGGATGGCGCGCAATAGAGTACTGGCACCCTGGCGAGCGCTGGCATATGCTGATGCAGTGGAAAGCGCTAGTGTACAAGAGAGGGCTAGCGCACCAAAGAGCGCTAGTAAGCGCTGGCGCGCTAGTAAGCGCTGGCGCGCAGTGAAGAACTCTACCGAGCGGAAGAGCGTTGGGGCGCAGTAGAGTGCTGTCGGCCTGGCGAGCGCTGGCAAGCTGGCATATGCTGATGCACTGGAGAGCATGGACGCGCAGGAGAACAATGGCGCGAAGGAGGTCGTTGGCGAGCTGGAGAGTGCTGGGGCAACAAAGAGCGCTAGCGCGCTGGAGGGCGCTGGCAAGCTCTTGTGCACTAGAAAGCGCTGGCGCGCAGGAGAGTACCGGCACGCAAGAGAACACTGGATAGGTGGCACTGGCATGTAGGAGAGCTCTGTCTTTGAGTACCAAAGACACGGTCTAGGATAGTGTCTTTGCTGTCTCGAGGAGGGATCTCTGGGTCGGAAAACCCGTCGAGAGCCCTCATTAGTGTCAGAACTTGCCAAAACGCATGTGCTGACTTTTGCTGGTCTCAACCTGCTGTAGGACTTGCAGCGAAGTCTCCTTCTATCCCCAAAGGCTCTTCTTGGGGAGAGTCGCGGACATTCCCTGAGTGGCTAGTTGGCTCCATCCTAATCCTAATAGAGGACTTAGGCAATGTTTTGGAGTCTTTAGATTCCTTCCTGGGAAGGATGTAAGACTCCAACATTGACGAGGGTGGCATGTTCCTTCCAATACCTGACTGAGTAGACCCCTTGGCGCGAAGAGAGGTTTCCTCCAATGGTGGGATAGGGGGAAAGTCTCTCCTCGCGTGATGCCAGACATACCCTTTGAAGGGAAAGGGATTGAAGGATCCCTGGGAGGAGTCACTATCATTGGTGGGTTCGACTGTGGTAGCTTTGGGATCCTGGACCCCTCTGGAAGTTTCCCTTCTCCCACAATGTGCGGTGGTATGCGCTTGCAGGGAGGGGAATGAGGCGATGGCGGCCTTGTCGTACGTCGTTCAGTAGTCTCGCGCACGGGAGGATATTGACGCTCGGGCGAGGGAGAATAATGGCGCTCGCGCGAGGGAGAATATTGGGGCTCGCGCGCGGGAGACTGGTGGCATGCGTGCGGGCACGCAGGATTATCACGTTGAGTGCGCAGGCGAGAGGGAGTATTCGAGCGTGTCTGTGCCGGCCGTAGAGCGCGCACACAGGAGAAAGTTCCTTAGCGCGAGGGCCCGCAGTAGAATCATGTGGAGCGTGCGGAAGCACAGGAGAATGTTGGCACGTATCCCTTAGAGAGGATGGGCAAGTGTGCGCAGGGCGCAAGCGCGTATCATTGTGGATGCGCGCAGAAGAGGGCTGGCGCGCAGGTGAGCGCTGGCGCGTTGGTACTGGTTGGCGCATGAGAGAAGACAGCATTGCTGACTTCCCGGAAGTCCTGCTATCTGTTGACAGTTGGCGCGCAGGTTTTACCTGGCGCGTAGGATGATGCGTAGCATGGCGCGCCGGAGTGTTAGATGTTGGACGCGTATGCGCGCAGGCAGGAGAATGTTGGCGCACGGGAGAGCGCTGACGTGCACGAGAGCGCCATTGCGCAGGAGGTTGATGGCGCGCAGGTGAGTATTAGCGCGCAGATGGGAGCGGGCGCGTAAGCGCAGATGGGCGCGGGCGCGTAAGCCCAGTTTGCGCAGGAGAACGTGGGCGCATATGCGCATGAGGGCGCGCATAGCGCGTGATGGAGCTATGCTCCTGTTGGAGCGTATGAGCGTGTTGGCGCGTACGCTCTTGATGCCCTGTGTTAGGGTTATGGTGAATATCCACGCATAGTGATGGGGCCTGACGAGCTACTAAAGAGCGCTCATCAGGTCTCGTGGGCGCGTATGTTATTGGCGCGCAACAGCGTGCTTGGGTGGAGCCTTGTTAGGCCCAGGTAGAAACGGCGACGGCAGGTCGACGTGTCCTTTAAAAGGACAACCTTCCACTGAAGGAGATTGCGAACGATCTGCAGAAAGGTCCAGGCTCCTCTGCGGGGGACTGCATCGAAGATGTTGAACCAAAGAGGCGCCTCCTCACCGCAGGTGAAGGAAGGCCTCTAAGGCGAAGAGGAAGGCGAGCCTTCCGACGAATGCGCCCTCTGGGGGCCATTGGATCAGCAACCTGACCACCTGCAGTCCTCTGAAGAGGAGTCTCTGTAAGTAAACTCCCCCGAGGGAAAGATAGACTAGCAGAAGAGACTGACGATGGACTTAGTTTCTCCCTCGTAGGTTGAACAGGAATGGAAGAAACTAAGCCATCAGCTACCGTAGAGTTTGGAGAGGAAGAGGTGATGGGTGATACCGCATTGGATACCTCTGACACTACAACGTCGACAAGAGACAGAGGATCAACCTCTGATGGTGACGACGAATGCTTGACAGCAGCGCCCATTCGGATGTAGTTGAGCAAAACCTCCTTGGAGGGCGAACCTCGGAGGAGGTTTGGGCAACGGAAAAAGCAGCCTTGGATTTTTCTCCTTTCGAAGCAACCTTCGAAAGAGAAATATCCCGTTTGGACTTCTTCTTCCGCCGTCGCGAAAACCTTTCCCACTGGGAGGCAGACCACTCCCTACACTAGTTGTTACTATCACACAGTTGGCCCTTACAAGAAGGACAAAGGGCGTGAGGATTAGTCTCGACCACCGACATGAATGTTCCACAGGGGCAGTCGGGAAACCCAGGGCAGGTGCGCATGATCACAGAGGCCAACTTCACATGTACAGAACTAGTAAAAGAGAGAACAAAAGCAATTAAATGGCTGCCAATATGACGGCGAGGATGAGAGCGGACACGTCCAACGACCATCCGAGCAGAGAGCAAAGTGAGCTCAAGCACAGGTGTGTGAGAGGGGGGTAACAAGCTACCCTCCCCTACCCCTGCTAACTAGCGGTGGGGGTAGTAAACCCTCGTTAAAAATTAATGGCTTGTCATTTCAGCTACGCCAAAAGTAATACCCCTAATAAATAGCGTGGTTTGTATTCCAGTTACGGAACAAATGGGTAGTTAACCCTCACTAAAATTTAATGGCTCGTCCTTTCAGCTTTGCCGAAAGTAATACCCCTAATAAATAGCGTGGTTTGTATTCCAGTTACGGAACAAATGGGTAGTTAACCCTCGCTAAAATTTAATGGCTCGTCCTTTCAGCTTTGCCGAAAGTAATACCCCTAATAAATAGCGTAGGTTTGTATTCCATGTATGGAACAAATGTTATTCTGATTGTTCATTACTTCTCTTGTAGTATATTTACAGTAATGTATTTCCTTTCCTCTATGGGCTATTCTCATAATTTATATGTAAAAGTGCTATTCTAAGGTTGTTACTGTTCTTAATATGTTATTTTCATTAGTAAAATAAATTTTTGAATATACTTACCCGGTGATCATATAGCTGTCAGCTCTGCTGCCCGACAGAAAAACCTAAGGACAAAATACGCCAGCGATCGCTATACAGGTGGGGGTATACATCAACTGCGCCATCTGTCAAGTAGGTACTCAAGTACTCCATGTCAACACAGAACCAATTTTCTCCTCGGCCCACTGGGTCTCTATTGGGGAGGAAGGGAGGGTCCTTTAATATATGATCACCGGGTAAGTATATTCAAAAATTTATTTTACTAATGAAAATAACATTTTTCAATATTAAACTTAGCCGGTGATCATATAGCTGATTCACACCCAGGGGGGTGGGTAGAGACCAGCATTACATGTTGACATTATTATGAGCTAAGTATTTTGTATTTCATTTTAGCAGTTATTCAAAATAACAAACATAAAATCAATAAGTACCTGGTAAGGAAGTCGACTTGAACAATTACTCTGCCTTTTTAAGTACGTCTTCCTTACTGAGCCTCGCGATCCTCATAGGATGCTGAGCGACTCCTAGGAGCTGAAGTATGAAGGGTTGCAACCCATACTAAAGGACCTCATCAAAACCTCTAATCTAGGCGCTTCTCAAGAAATGACTTTGACCACCCGCCAAATCAAGTAGGATGCGAAAGGCTTCTTAGCCTTCCGGACAACCCAAAAACAATAATAAAACATTTCAAGAGAAAGATTAAAAAAGGTTATGGAATTAGGGAATTGTAGTGGTTGAGCCCTCACCCACTACTGCACTCGTTGCTACGAATGGTCCCAGAGTGTAGCAGTTCTCGTAAAGAGACTGGACATTCTTAAGATAAAAAGACGCGAACACTGATTTGCTTTTCCAATAGGTTGCGTCGAATATACTTTGCAGAGATCTATTTTGTTTAAAGGCCACGGAAGTTGCGACAGCTCTAACTTCGTGTGTCCTTACCTTCAGCAAAGCTTGGTCTTCCTCATTCAGATGGGAATGAGCTTCTCGTATTAACAGTCTGATAAAATAGGATAAAGCATTCTTTGACATAGGCAAAGATGGATTCTTAACTGAACACCATAAAGCTTCAGACGGGCCTCGTAAAGGTTTATAAATAGAACTTAAGAGCTCTTACAGGACATAAGACTCTTTCTAGTTCATTTCCAACCATACGATAAGTTTGGAATATCGAACGATATTGGTCAAGGCCGAGAAGGCAGCTCGTGTTTGGCTAGAAAACCAAGTTGTAGAACATGTAGCCGTTTCGGATGAGAATCCGATGTTCTTGCTGAAGGCATGAATCTCACTGACTCTTTTAGCTGTGGCTAAGCATATCAGGAAAAGAGTCTTAAAGGTGAGATCTTTCAGGGAGGCTGATTGTAGCGGTTCGAACCTGTCTGACATAAGGAATCTTAGTACCACGTCTAAATTCCAACCAGGTGTAACCAAACGACGCTCCTTCGTGGTCTCAAAAGACTTAAGGAGGTCCTGTAGATCTTTATTGTTGGAAAGATCTAAGCCTCTGTGACGGAAGACTGATGCCAACATGCTTCTGTAACCCTTGATAGTGGGAGCTGAAAGAAATCGTTCTTTCCTCAGATATAAGAGGAAGTCAGCTATTTGAGTTACAGAGGTACTGGTCGAGGATACGGATACTGACTTGCACCAGTTTCGGAAGATTTCCCACTTCGATTGGTAGACTCTAAGGGTGGAAGTTCTCCTTGCTCTAGCAATCGCTCTGGTTGCCTCCTTCGAAAAGCATCTAGCTCTCGAGAGTCTTTCGATAGTCTGAAGGCAGTCAGACGAAGAGCGTGGAGGCCTTGGTGTACCTTCTTTACGCGTGGCTGACGTAGAAGGTCCACCCTTAGGGGAAGTGTTCTGGGAACGTCTACTAGCCATCGAAGTACCTCGGTGAGCCATTCTCTCGCGGGCCAGAGGGAAGCAACTAGCGTCAACCTTGTCCCTTCGTGAGAGGCGAACTTCTGCAGTACCTTGTTGACAATCTTGAACGGAGGGAATGCATATAGATCTAGATGTGACCAATCTAGTAGAAAGGCATCTATATGAACTGCTGCTGGGTCCGGGATTGGTGAGCAAAATATTGGGAGCCTCTTGGTCATCGAGGTTGCGAAGAGATCTATGGTCTCTTGCATACATCCTTGTGGAGGGTCCATTCTGTTGGAATTATTTGTCCCTTCCGACTGAGACAATCTGCCATGACATTCAAGTTGCCTTGGATGAACCTCGTTACTAGTGAAATGTCTAGACCTTTTGACCAGGTGAGGAGGTCCCTTGCGATCTCGTACCATGTCAGAGAGTAGGTCCCTCCTTGCTTGGAGATGTACGCCAAAGCCGTGGTGTTGTACGAGTTCACCTCCACCACTTTGCCTTGAAGGAGAGACCTGAAGCTTTTCCAGGTCAGACGTACTGCCAGTAGCTTCTTGCAGTTGAAATGCATTGTCCTTTGACTCGAGTTCCATAATCCCGAGCATTCCCTACCGTCTAATGTCGCACCCCAGCCTACGTCCCATGCGTCCGAGAAGAGGAGTCTGAACAGTCAGGCGAAGACCCTCTCTAAGGTTGATATAGTCCTTTCACCAAGTCAGACCAGACTTTATCTTTCCGGAAACCGGGATCGAGACCGCTTCTAGCGTCTTGTCCTTTTTCCAGTGAAAAGCTAGATGGTATAGAAGAGGACGGAGGTGTAGTCTTCCTAGTAACACAAATTGATCCACGGATGACAGTGTCCCTACCAGACTCATCCACAGCCTGACTGGGCAGCGTTCCTTCTTCATCATCTTTTGGATGGATAGCAGGGCTGGGGGTTGATCGTCTTGTTCAGCAACGTCCTCATCAGAGGGTTCCTCATCCGAAACTGATGAGGAAACGGCAACGGAGTGGGCAACGTCTGACTCGCTGAATCCGGTCGCACTGGTGGATGCGTGACGGAGCCGGACGCAAAATCATGGCACTGCTGCACAGTCTGTGAACTGTCAACAACCATGGGTGCGCAAGGAAGTACAGCGTCAACCCGAAACTGTCTAGACTGTCTGGGTTGTGCAGTCAACACCCTACCGGGTTGCTGAGGTTGACGCACTGCGTCACAACAAGTCACCTCTGCTGGTTGTTGAACGTCTTCCTAGTGACACACTGAACGTCAACAACCACCTCCGAGCGTCGCTTAACGTCAACGTGCGACTGGCAACCCACACTGGGTCGCATCGGTGGAGGAACCACCTCAACTGGCAGACGCGAGTAGGATACCTCAGCGTCAACAGGGCGCACAACCAACCGGTTGGAAGGTTGTTGGCCAGAAGGTTCTTCTCCGTATTTAAGTCCTCTATCAAGGACACAAGCTTGGACTGCATGTCTTGCAGCAAAGCCCATTTAGGGTCTACGGGAGCAGGTGTGGCAACAGACGGGGTTAGCGACTGAGGCGGAACCATTTACCATCCCTGGAAGCCTTGTTATGTGTGACATAATAGTACAGCAAAACTTCAAAGGCTCGACAAAAGTTGAGAAGTTGACCTGTAAACAACTTGGAGCGTCTCCTGGCTAGGCGCCAGGGCGAGTCTACCAGAATTGAGAAGTCTACCTGGGCAGAGGCATGAACTCCCAAGCCGAGAACTTCTCTCGTGTCCTATCAGACTCTCGCTCTATAAGCCAGTTTAAAAGAAGGGAAATCAAAGGCTGTATCCCTAAAACTCCTCCTGGTGCAAAAACCAGTCGCCTAGCCAACGTAACGCTCTCTAGGAGAGCGAGAGAGCACTAGCTTAACAACGGCTTCGAAGTAGCTAGGCCTAGTGTAAGTTCTGACGCTAGGCGAACGAGGAGCAGCAGTTACAAGATCCGGACAAAGATCCTTAAAAAAATCATCATGATTTAATTAAAGTCCATAGGAGGCTAAGCAGCTTAAGGCTCCTCTCCAAATGACAGAGTCCTCAAAGGAATATCAGTAGGAGGGAGAACAGCACTTTCTCATCTACAGGAACCTTGTCCGAGAAAAGCTAGGTTATCTCAGTGAGGGTCTTACTGGTGCATTAGCAGCAGACCAGAAGGCAACGTTATGTAACTGCTTGACAGTCTGTGAACTGTCAAAAACTGAATTGTCAACCACAACAGGTGCGTGAGGACATACAGCACTGGTGCATTAGTAGCAGACCAGAAGGCAACGTCATGTAACTGCTTGTGTGAGCTGGCAACAACCATAGCTGTGTGGGGAAGCAAAGTCTCTACTCCTGACTGACTAGTCTGCTGCGGGCGAGTAGCGGTAACCACAGTGGGTTGCGGAGGTTGACGCACGGCGACAAAACAAAGCAACTTAACTCCACCCTCCTGTTGTTGTGGCAACTCGCGAACGTCAACGGAGGGTAGCGTGCGTCTGTGAACGTCAACGTGCGGCTGGCAGGGTACACTGCGCATGGGTGGTGGAACTCTCACAGGCGGAGTGCGGGAGCAGGTAGCGTCAGCGACTACTGTACGCACAACCGTGGTTGGTTGTAGGCTAACGGGTGCAGCGTCAACCTTCTCCGCACAATACTCCTGCATAAAAGATGCTAACTGTGTCTGCATAGACTGTAGCAAAGACCACTTAGGGTCTACAGCAGCAGGTGCGGCAACAGACGGTGTTACTGCCTGTTGCGGTACCACTTTGCCTCTCTTAGGAGGTGTGCAGTCATCGGAAGACTGCAGCGAGTCCGAACTGACCCAGTGGCTACACCTGGGCCGTTGGACTTGCGCGGAAGGGACCGACTTGCGCTTAATAAGCTGCGAGACCTTGGTCCAAGGTTTCTTACGAGAAACCTCTTCCGCAGACGAGAAGTAAATGGGCTCTCTCGTCTTTGTGTGGGTGGGGCGATCTTGGGTAGATACGCCCGAAACCACGGATTGAAAACGTCTGTTCGTTGATCAAGGCCTGACGAACCCATAAGTCGTTCGACATTACTTCTCCCCTGGGCTTGGGAGCTTGCAAGAGGTCCCGGACTAGGTGAACGACAGGCACGAACAGACGAACCCTCAGACGCAACACTGTAACACTTTGCGCATATCACTTTATCACTTCGATTTTCTGTTTTGCACTTATTTCACTGAAATCGAAATTAATACTAGCAAAAACAGAAAACATATATAAAGATAAAGAATTCAGTGGCTGGAAAAGAGACTAAACACTAGTTCAAATAAACTACGTTTACAATCTCTCACCGCACATAGCCTGGGGACAAGAATAAAACCCTAGAAACGTTTTACCTTCTTCCCCGTACAGTGACTAGGGAGGAGAGTAACACGAGAACAACGTTACTCGCTTGAACGGAACGTTTTTTCTCCTCTCTCTCCCTCCGTCTCTATCTCTCTCTCTCTTTCTCTCTTGGTTTCGCACCTGAGAGAAGAGCCCAATTATATATCGTCAAAACATGTTATTTGGCTAAAGGAAAAAACTGAAAGGTTTTCCAAATAAAAAGTTCCTTTAATTTAGAATTTAAACCATTTAAGCTAAGAAAGAATGAACGAAACGTCAGAATCGATTTACTCTTACTGCAAAGTGAAACCGTGATACACTCTCTCTCTATCGTAACGATAGAGCGCATGTTGAACGTCCTGAACGTCAACAACTGCGTAGACTAAAAAACTAAACGTTAGTTCATCTTTGAAAACAGTACGAGACTATCAAAGAAATTCTTTCATAAAACATTAAATTTAAAAAGTTTTAAATTCTTTAAAGGCTAAATACGATATAACGGGCTCAACGTTGATTAACTTCGGTTCCAAGTTAGGACCGCCTACTATCAGGAAAGGTCGCATATAAACAAAACAAAAATTTATTTTTATATGTTTATAATAAATGGAAAGTTAATCGAAGAGGCCTAATAAAGGCGGAGAGATATAAAATATATAGATCTATAACGTGTTAAGCAAAATTACTAAAAACCTAAACACACTTCCGTCTAAGGGAAGGGTCGGCCATTTAAAAGTGAAAGAGAGTCCATACTCTCTTTGTCACCATAATTAAATCTATCCAAAACGAGTTCAAGTTTTGAGATGAAGATAAAACCCCTGCATAGCGAAAGCTCAAAACTGGAATAGTGTACTTCACCAAATAGTTGTGAAAACAAATCCAGTTAGTAACAGCGTATTTAGTAGGTCTTGCCAGTGGCACGACAGAGAGAAAATTGATTCTGTGTTGACATGGAGTACTTGAGTACCTGCTCGACAGATGGCGCAGTTGATGTACACCCCCACCTGTATAGCGATCGCTGGCGTATTTTGTCCTTAGGTTTTTCTGTCGGGCAGTAGAGCTGACAGCTATATGATCACCGGCTAAGTTTAATATTGAAAAATATTATTTTCATTGTTCATTTCTTTTCTTGTAGATTATTTCCTAATGTCCTTTCCTTACTGCGCTATTTTACCATGTTGGAGCCGCTGAGATTATAGCATCCTGCTTTTCCAACAAGGGCTATAGCTTAGCTTGCTATGATAATAATAATAATAATAATAATAATAATAATAATAATAATAATGGGGTCGTATGTACACTTGCAAACAGGTCGTTAATTCATCCTATTCCTGACCTATTATAACATTTGCTACGAAGGATGGGCATTGGCCAGGATGTATTCTGTACTGAACAGGTATACTGTACTGTATAGGCAAGGGCAGAGTAGGTATATATCAGCTGTATATTAGGTTAGGTGGCAATAGCCTACATTAGGCTAAGGCAGGAGCCTTTGTAGTAAGTTGGGACAGACTGCAAGTAATATTTCGGGGTGTATGTATGATAGCGGCCAACTGTATGCATGATGACAGCCGACTAAGAATAGGGCACTGTTAGGGGGTGGTGTCAAAGGAGGGCTAACATAAGGTAAGTAGGTAAGGACACGGCTTGTAGGTTAGGTTAGGGGTGAGGAAGTTCACGTTAGTTAGTGTTCATTTTTAATGCATGCTGGGGGGGGGGGGGGGGGAACTAGCCGCTAATATGAAAAGGCTCTAATATTTTAAAAAGATATTTTAAAAAGGGAAACAAAAATAAGGACATCAGCCAACCTAACAAAGGAGCTGTATCCTTCCCTACCACGGGGGAGAGGGGGGTAGACCCCATTACACTGCCGTAACTTTACCCTACCCTAAGACAAAGTCTCAACTCTGTGCTTGCTTCCCAACTGGATTCACTCCTGGCAAGGTAATACTGAATTGTATTCAGCAAATTCAGGTACTTTGTGTACTACCTCGTCTGACTACATTGGCACCGCTTTATTTCCTCGTTGCTCTCTCCACAACACTGAAATTCCTCGTTGCTCTCTCCACAGCACTGTGATTGTGGGCACACTACTAGAAGAGGAGTAGAAGGTGCTGCATTTTCCTGCTTTTTAATACTGAATTATAATTAGTATATTGTAAAAATGGCTTTATATAATCTTATTTCAGTCAGAAATTTTTCCCCTAATGAGTTTATTTGATATTAGGATATATCACGCTCTTTCTAACTACATTCACCCCTATATTCAAAAATACATTTAAATATTAACAATAAAGCACAGATTCATTGTTGATATAAACTTACTTTAGTTGGAAATAAAAGTAAAATTGCTTTAATGTAAGATATCATCATAAAGTAATTAAACCATAGTGGACATTTCGATGAATGACATTGCTTAGGTATGGGAAAAATGTCGTACAGATTCAAATTTGGTATACTGATATCTACGTAAAACTACATTTAGACTGTATCTATATAGGTTTAAAATGTAAACTATACATAGCTGTATTCATTTCATCTTATCTTTAGAATCTAATATATTGTTAATAAAGATTTTAAAAGTTAATACTTTGGTCGTACGTCTGACAGTGAAATTCTAATGTTTTGATTCGGCGTTTTTTCAAAGAAAACGTTTCATGGCAGACTTCGAGAGAGAGAGAGAGAGAGAGAGAGAGAGAGAGAGAGAGAGAGAGAGAGAGAGAGAGAGAGAGAGTAATAATAATAATAATAATAATAATAATAATAATAATAATAATAATAATAATAAGCTTTATTCCAATATTTACATTGGCTATTACAATAAATACAAATTACATTGTAGTTTACATTTAAAAATTAGATATTTACACGTGCCTTCATAAAAATTTACATCATTAAAAGACATAAAAATATAGATTTACTTTTTGGGCTCAAGCCATGGCGTCCTGATGGAAGGTTCCTGTTTGGTAGCTTCCTTGGGTATAAGACTACTAAGATATTCCCAGAGAATTTAACCACAGGTTATCACAGAATTCTAACTTCTGGAGCGAGTATCTCAAAGGTTTCCCTTTAAGACATCGTAATACAACAGGGGACACGCATGTCTGAACGTGCCACATAGCTATCTCCACCCCGAACAGAGTTAATGCTTCGGTGTGTAAGGGCTGAGAATAGCTGGGAGCCGTTCCACAGCTAATCTCACTCGTGGCTACTACTGATACTCGAGACGTAAACAAACGGACGCCATTGCTCTAATGACGTCACGCGCGTCTTCATCCTTTGTTTAGTAGCTGCCCTACTTAGACGGATTTTCCCTTGTGTTAACTTTATCGTTTTGCATCTTCGCTATGTCGTTACCTTCAGCCTCGCCTTCTTCTGGAAAGTTGAGTACAAGGTTCCAGTATTGTTTAATTAAGCTCTGGCCGTAAAGTAAATATTATTTTGCGAAATAATTGATGTTTTGTGGCAGAGCTGTGCCTCTACCGGACCCGCCATTTTATGGCGTCGTTGTTGTTTTGCATGTCTTATTTAGTTAGCCACAACAACGCTTCCGGCATTATATACTAATCGAATACATTAGTTTATTTAGTCTTCATAGCTAGGAACTTTTATATCGTGTTTAGACGCTTTTTATCGGTCATCGATTGACCTCATACCAGTCGGCTACTATAGCCCCCAGGCCAGGAGCCTACATACAAGTGTTCATGCATGATTTATTAGTGATCCTAGACTAAGTTATGAAGATAGTGGCATTATTATTTTACAATACTTTTGACAGTGATGCAAACGTTTTCGCCTTCAGGGACCATATAGGGGATAGGCTAGTCAGTGATTCTTTCTAGCCTAACCTAACCTTAGGACCCCTATATGCTTCCTTCATCCCCTGCCTTGGCATTCCCTCTATTTAGCCTTGATCTCTTTTCTGAGTAAAGGGATTAATTGTCTAATAGAGTATATATCGCCTCTCGGTCCTCCCTAAAGGAATGAACCCCCTTTAGGATTGCGTCTGAGAGTGAGGTTAGGCTAGCCTACCTCTATGGCTAGGATTGTCTATGACTTTCCTGCGATAGCGATATGTCTTCTTCCTTGCCTAGTTCAGGACTTTTAGCCCTGTTCTAGGTCGGGTTAGGAAGGTTTCTCTGTTCCATGCTGAAACTGTACTCTTGCACCGTTTTAGCCGATCAGCCTGATCTTAGGTTAGGGAGTGTCCTCCCTTCCCTTAGTGGCCGCTCTGGTACAGAAACCCTTCCTGGGAAGACCTCTCTCTTCTCCCTCCCCACCTATCTCTTGTATAGCCTAGCCTATGCTTAGGTTAGTTTATACTCATCTGTCCCCTGTCCTACAACTCCTCCTTAGGGTGGATGAGTAGGGCTACCCGAGCTTCCCTGTGCAGTCCGCTCTGGTACATATACCTTCATAGTGTCCTATAAGGTTAGTTACTAGTTTAGTTCTGCATAGGGGAGTCTCCCCCCCCCCCTCTTGGGTGTTCCCTAGCCCTCCCTTGGGCTACCTAGCTCCCGGTCCCTAGTGACCCCTGCTTATGGATGTTAGAGCCTGCCTCTATCATGGGTACACCCTCTCAGGGAGGGGGAGGGATGTCTGGAACCCTGACGGTACTTCCTGCATCCCTTCCCCCCTCCCCCTGTCTCTCTATCTATCCGGGTTCCGGTCTCTTGCCGCCTCTACTGTCGGCAATACCTGCCTCCCTCTTGGTGACTTCCCTACCCTTGCCGCCAGCCCCCCGTGTACCGAGGGACTGCCGGCTGCCGCCGGCTACTACCGGCGGCTTTCCTACTCCTATCTAATCGTCCGCTTGCCGGTCGATCACCGGAGTGCCGGCATATACTGCCGGCAACCCGATACTACCTGTACCATCCTTATCCCAGTCACCAACCTGGCATCCTCCGACTGCCGGAGCCGCCGCTTCCTGCCGGCGTGCCGCCGTTGTGCCGGCGGCCGCCATCCTGGTATCTAACTGACTTTTGAAAATTGTCTGTTCTAATGCCAGAATCTATGCGGGAGCGAGCTCCGGCATGCCGGCGGCTTGCCGGATGCCCCAGAGGCGTCAAGAATACTTGAACCCCCTCACTGTAGCTATCATAAGACTAGGATAGCCCTACATAGCAAATAGATAAGCTGCTTTGCTTTTAAGATCAGTACCTAGTACTGCTCTATTAGTGATCATGCTGTCTCTTTGCATTCTTCTAAATTCCAGCATGCTATGTGCATCTTAGCACGGCTGGTTGCCAGAAGCAGTTACCTTTATTGAGGCCTTCTGGCTCTTAACTGGGAACCGAATGAATTCGATCCCAATCTTGTCCTTGGCTTTCCATGGAGTTCCAAAATAATGGGAATCCTAGGAAACTATATCCAATGATCTCGGTCATTTGGATTATCCCAGGACCAAGCTTATGGTAACCAGCCGGGCGAGATGCATGGAGCGTGTTCTCCTTTACTGTTTTCATTCTCTATGCATCACACCTTCTTTAAGTTAAAATTAATGATTAATATTAACTTAGTTTAAGAGCCATTCTTATGACTCCCCCATACTCATTTTCTCTTTCTTCCACAGGAGGAGCAGATGAAGTGTGACTTCGCCTTCTGCGCTGTGAAACGCCCGCAGTTTTACGGGCATACGGCTTGCAGGACTCACGCCCCTTGTGCAGACAAGAAAGGGGATTTGAAGTTCTGGAATCCACTGGATTGTACGGTCTGCCAGGCCCACCTAGTTGAGGCCTTCCATAACCCTCCCTCAGCGGAGGTTAGAGACATTTCTCGTGAAAAGCTGCGCAAGTGGGTGCGTGGCTTTCAGAAAAATGCTACCGGACCGTACCTGGCCACCGAAGAACTGAGGTCCCTGTTGTTCCCTAAGGCCTCCCCTGACTCAGTGGTTCCAAAAGAAGCAATCCCCACTGTCCAAATTACGGTGGAACCTGATGTGGTCATGGCTCAGTCCATGCATGAGTGTCGTTTAGATTCCGAGGATGATGAACAGATCTCTGACGTCTCGGAAGACACGGAGAAGACGCTTATGGCTCAAGGAGCCGAAGAGGACGAAGACAAGGTGGAATACACCGAGTCGGAGCTTGGAGCTCCTCCCTCATCCATCCCTCCGCCTACTCCTACACCGACGGATGTGTCCATTCCGTCTACCTCCTCGACCCCGGATCCTTCTTCTTCTACCCAAGAACTGATCCGGCTGATTAGAGCTGTCATGGACGACAGACTGAAGGAGAACCAGGAGTCCATCAGGTCAATGATTGGATCCAGAGAACCGAAGAAGATTTCGGTTAAGGATCTCCCAGCTTGCTCTCATGCCAACCCGTGGAGGTATGCAGAGCATATGGTTATTGCGACCGGCAGGATCTTTGTTAGTGACAAGATCGGCACGGTCCCGTTGGAAGATGTGGAGTTCTTCCCAAGCTTCGAGGCCTACCCGGACTGTTACGTCCGGCTTCGTTCCGAACCTGCCTCGAAGGAAGAGACCGAACCTAAAGAAGAGATAGTGTTCGATCTCGCAAAGGCCCAGGCTATGCTAGCCTCCGCATTTAAGAGCAGGGGCTTTACCTGCTCTAAGCTTCCTGCCTTGAGCAAGAAGCATCCTACATACGTCGCACCTGACACTGCGGTTCTTCCTTTCTTGGAAAAGGCCTTAGCTGCATGCCTTAAAGCGGCGGAAGAAGGAAAACCCTGCCCTGCACTGGAGGAGTGCAGACCCTTCTCCATCGTGACCCCCCCTGACGCTCGACACTGGAAAGATGTTCAACATACTTTCGTCGTGGGTAGGCTCGATCCTGACGTCGCCGGACGTCAGTTTAATGAAGACCTCCCTAAGCTCAATGATCACCTCCTTCGCCGGGAACAAGACACGAAGGAGAGGCTTGCGGCATCTCTTTCTCATCAAGTCCAACTGGAAGTGATGGCCTGTGACACAAGAGTACCTGATCACTACATGGTACTAGCCAAATCCCACTTACTTACAGTAATGAAGGACTTGTACCATTTCATAAAGGCTCGTAGAGCCTGTCGTGAATTCGTGTTTGTCGGTGCCACCGTGAAACACGAACCCCGGAGGCTGATTTCCTCCAACATCTGGGGAAAGCACCTGTTTCCTTCTGACCTTGTCAAGGAAATAACTGACAGAGCCGCCACGGAGAATAGGAACCTTCTCCACAAGTGGGGCATGTCCAGAAAAAGGAAACCCTCTCAGGACGATGGACCTCAGCCTAAGAGGAAACCACAAAAGCCAAAACCCCAGCAACGTCAGCAACGACGTCAGTTTCCGGGACCCGCTACCTCCCAAGTGGTTGCCCAACCACAGCAGACCTTTCAATTGGTCCCCCAACCGGTGTTGTCACAGTCACCGGTCTTCACCCCTGCCTTTGAGCAACCATCCACTACCTTTCATGCCAAAGGTAGAGGCTCGTCCAGGGGTGCAAGCAGAGACGCATCTCGTCGTCCCTCCAGAGGTAGAGGAGGAAAGGGAGCTAGCGGCCGAGGCAACAAGTCCTCGGGACACCAGAAGCAATGAAGTGCTTCCGGTGGGAGGAAGACTCCGCCAATTCCAGGATCGTTGGACCTTCGATCCCTGGGCACACAGCATCATCAAGAACGGTCTAGGCTGGAGTTGGATGCAACCACCCCCAATCTTCCAGCGGTTCTTTCAACAATCGACCCCCATTCTGGAAGAATATGTTCTAGACCTCTTGAACAAGAAGGTGATAAGGAAGGTAAAGTCCACCAGGTTCCAAGGGAGACTGTTTTGCGTTCCCAAGAAGGACTCAGACAAACTCAGAGTCATTCTGGACTTATCCCCCCTCAACAAGTTCATAGAGAACAACAAATTCAAGATGCTGACGCTTCAACAAATAAGGACCCTTCTGCCTCAAGGTTCCTACACGGTCTCTATAGACCTGGCGGATGCCTATTGGCACATTCCAATGAACCATCACGCTTCCTCCTACCTAGGATTTCGACTCCAAAGGAAAAGCTACGCCTTCCGGGCCATGCCATTCGGCCTCAATGTGGCCCCTCGGATCTTCACAAAGCTGGCGGATGCCATAGTACAACAGCTCCGCCTAAGAAACGTCCAGGTGATGGCCTACCTCGACGACTGGCTAGTCTGGGCTCCATCGCCCGAAGAGTGTGCAAAGTCTTGCAACGAAGTTACCCAGTACCTAGAACACCTGGGATTCAAGATCAACGAGAAGAAATCTCGCCTCTCTCCAGCTCAGAAGTTTCAGTGGTTGGGAATCCACTGGAATCTTCAGTCACACCGCCTTTCCATCCCCCAGAAGAAAAGGAAGGAAATAGCAGGGTCTGTCAAGCGACTACTGAAATCCAAACGCATTTCAAGACGACAGCAGGAACGAGTTCTAGGCTCTCTACAATTCGCCTCAGTGACAAACCCAGTGCTTCGCGCACAGCTAAAGGATGCCGCGGGAGTCTGGAGACGCTCGGCATCCATCGCTCGAAGAGACCTCAAGAGACGGCTTCCAAACAGACTTCGACGCCTCCTAAAGCCGTGGTCGGAAGCAAAGGCCCTGAAAAGGTCCATTCCTCTCCAACACCCTCCTCCATCACTCAACATCCACACGGATGCCTCACTGGAAGGCTGGGGAGGTCACTCCCACCTGAAACAAGCTCAAGGGACCTGGTCTCCACTATTCAAGACGTTCCACATAAACATCTTGGAGGCCATGGCGGTCCTTCTTACTCTGAAGAAGTTATCCCCGCCGCCCTCGATCCACATCCGTCTAACCCTAGACAACTCGGTGGTAGTTCGTTGTCTCAATCGCCAAGGCTCAAGATCGCCCCAGATAAATCAGGTGCTTCTCCCAATCTTCCGTCTGGCGGAGAAGAAGAAGTGGCACCTGTCTGCAGTTCACCTACAAGGATTCCGCAACGTGACAGCGGATGCTCTATCTCGGACAAACCCGATAGAGTCGGAATGGTCTCTAGACGCAAGATCATTCTCCTTCATCTCTCATCAAGTCCCAGAACTTCAGATAGATCTCTTTGCAACGAGCGACAACAATCAACTTCCTCTGTACGTAGCCCCGTACGAGGACCCCAAAGCAGAAGCGGTGGACGCCATGTCACTGGACTGGAACAGATGGTCCAAGATATACCTGTTCCCTCCCACCAACCTTCTGTTGAAAGTCCTCTCCAAACTGAGAACCTTCAAAGGGACAGCGGCCCTAGTGGCTCCCAAGTGGCCCCGGAGCAACTGGTACCCCCTGGTCCTGGAGCTGCAGCCCAAGCTGATCCCTCTCCCGGGCCCAGTTCTCTCTCAACAAGTACAGAAGTCGACTGTCTTCGCTTCATCATCGAAAATCAAGGACCTTCATCTCATGATTTTCTCTCCCTTGCCGCAAAGAAGAGGTTTGGGATCTCGAAGAAAAGTCTAGACTTCCTAGAGGAATACAAGACCGAATCCACGAGACGGCAATATGAATCATCCTGGAGGAAATGGGTCTCCTTTGTCAAAGCAAAAAATCCTAAAGAAATCACCATTGATTTCTGTATGTCCTTCTTCATTCACCTTCATGGACAAGGATTAGCAGCCAATACGATTTCAACCTGCAAATCGGCTTTGACTAGACCAATTCTATATGCTTTCCAAATTGATCTGTCCAACGACATCTTTAACAAATTACCAAAAGCATGTGCTCGCCTACGCCCAGCACCTCCTCCGAAACTGATCTCCTGGTCACTAGACAAGGTACTCCATTTCGCCTCTAACTTGGACAATAATTCATGCCCCCTCAAGGATCTGACTCAGAAAGTTATATTTTTATTTGCTCTCGCCTCGGGAGCTCGAGTCAGCGAAATAGTGGCATTATCAAGAGAAGAGGGACACATCCTGTTTGCTGATTCAGGAGAAGTGACCCTCTCCCCTGATCCGACGTTTCTCGCTAAAAACGAATTACCCACCAAAAGATGGGGCCCTTGGAGAATATGCCCCCTGAAGGAGGATGTCTCTCTATGTCCAGTAGAGAGTCTCAAGGTCTATCTTCGCAGAACTTCGAACTTTGGTGGAGGCCAACTCTTCAAAGGAGAAACATCGGGCAGCGACCTGTCACTGAAACAATTAAGAGCGAAAATCACCTACTTCATTCGCAGAGCGGATCCGAACAGTACACCCGCTGGTCATGATCCTAGAAAAGTGGCATCGTCTCTGAACTTCTTTCAGAGCATGGACTTTGAGAGCCTTAAAAACTTTACGGGCTGGAAGTCCTCGCGAGTTTTCTTTAAACATTATGCGAAACAAGTGCACGAAGTCAAACATTTTGTGGTAGCCGCAGGTAGTGTTATGAAACCTGCACCTAACTCTGCGTAGAACAGTGAGTTACTTGGGACTCTAACTCTTCGGGTGCCTATGTTGACCCTCGAGCGATTCATAGTGATGTCTAAAAACACTTAGTGCTTTTATAACTGTTCTTATCCCAGGTGAAATGTCATAGTGTCACACAAGTGCCGCATGCCTTGAGCATGATGTGTTGTTTAAAGACTTGCGTTCCTCGAGAACGAGTACCTACTAATCCTGAAATTCCTTTTCAGATTCAAGAGCAAGCCTTTATTTCTATGTACATTATTATTACTGTAAATGAACTTTACTTCTGCTGTAAATTATTTAATTTCTGCATTGTGAAATAAAATTTCTATTTTATTACTTATGCGTCTCTTTCAGCTCCTACCTACTATGAAATACATACTGTCATAGTTTTATTTATTCCTCCTCTCTTATGGTCATGAAGAATTTAAGATGTCTAATCCTAAATTATATTCACCCTGTCTCAGTAAGGTTCCTACACGAATACTTACTTCTGATAACCAGGAGATGAACTCTATACACAGTGCCCAACCACCACTGGCCTAATTCAGAATGTTCCTATACAAATATCAAACATTCTGCTTCATCTCTAAGTTCTTAAAAGTTCTTCTGTCAGGATGAATAGCCCTTCAATACCACTTTGACGTCGGCATAGCCCATGGGAACTTCCTACCAATGGGGGGCAGGATACTTCGTTCCTATGGTTCTTTACCTAAGATTACTTTGCTGTTTTGTCAATGCCTAGGCACTTAATACTGGGGGAAAATCTACCACGATACATTGATTCTCTGGTACTCTTCCATCAGGACGCCATGGCTTGAGCCCAAAAAACGGATTTTGAGCGAAGCGAAAAATCTATTTTTGGGTGAGATAGCCATGGCGTCCTGATGGACCCTCCCTACTACTTCGTCCAGTTTTGTTCCCACCCTACACAATTGTATCATGGTGATGGGCAGCAACTGGCGTCAGGATAAAGACGCGCGTGACGTCATTAGAGCAATGGCGTCCGTTTGTTTACGTCTCGAGTATCAGTAGTAGCCACGAGTGAGATTAGCTGTGGAACGGCTCCCAGCTATTCTCAGCCCTTACACACCGAAGCATTAACTCTGTTCGGGGTGGAGATAGCTATGTGGCACGTTCAGACATGCGTGTCCCCTGTTGTATTACGATGTCTTAAAGGGAAACCTTTGAGATACTCGCTCCAGAAGTTAGAATTCTGTGATAACCTGTGGTTAAATTCTCTGGGAATATCTTAGTAGTCTTATACCCAAGGAAGCTACCAAACAGGAACCTTCCATCAGGACGCCATGGCTATCTCACCCAAAAATAGATTTTTCGCTTCGCTCAAAATCCGTTTTATACGACTTTAAGAACAATAAAGAAATTGTGACATCATAAAAGTATTTAAGCATTGAAAATTTTTTATATAAAATATGAATCTTTTTAAAATAGTAATTGAGGCTCAATAAAATTCTTACCTTGATAAAATATTTGCTATAAAAGTTACAGCATATCTCTCTATGATATCAAAATTATCTTTAGTATGATTATAACATTTCGATTTCAAAATTGCTTATGAAACACAGGTACTTGTAAAACTAGAGTTATGAACACTTGTCTTAAAATAGAATCTAAAATTCATAAATAGTCTGCTAAAATGGAGTAAAAGTTTAAAAGAGCTCAATCAAAATATCTATAAAGTTTTACTATAAAATTATTTGGACAATAGATACTTTTTCAAATTCAGTTTAAAAGAATTAATGTTAGTTAATGCTCATAGTTGGTTTGGCAGTTTATTCCACACTGATGGACCCCGCACAACAAATGCTCTGCTTCCTAGATCAGTGTTGGTTCTTGAAACAAAAAGGTCATCATCAAATCTAGTTTGTCTGTTACGTCTATCTCCAACTCTTATTAGATTAAAAAGCCATGGTGGAATTAGATTATGTAAAATTTTAAAGATCACGACACATAAATCAAAATCAATCTTCTGTTTGATTGTCAGCCATTGCAAGTTATTTAAAATTGGAGTTGCATGATCATACTTCTTGGCTTTCCCATCAATTACTTTTGCTGCAAAGTTTTGAAGCCTCTGTATGCTTAGTTGTCGAGCCCCAGATCTCTAAACAGTAGTCAAGAATGCTCACGGCAAGAGACCGAACGACCATTCCCCGCATTTCACTATCAAATCGGTCCTTAATTCTATTCAAGTATATTAAAGTACCGTTTACCTTCTTACAAACTTTATCTATATGACCGTCAAATAGCATATAATGGTCAAAATATACCCCAAGATTTTTTTACTTTAATGCTTTTCTCAATTGCAAATCCATTGAAATTTATTTTTGTGTCTTCAGGAATTTAGGATATGAACTGCCTAGAGCCAATGAATATACATTTAGTTTTAGACTCATTAATATTTAATCCATTAATTTGAAAATAACATCTCGCCATTTCTAATATTCTCTCTGCTCTTACTATCAAGTTATTTAGTTCATTTATAGTTCCAGTCATTATGAGTTGACTGTCATCTGCGAATTGAACCAAGATGCAGTCTCGCAAAGCAGTAGCCATATCATTTATATAAATAAGGAAAAGTATTGGCCCCAAGATAGATCCCTGTGGAACTCCAAATTCTACTGGTTTAGGGGAGGATATAACATCGCCTAATCTCACTGACTGGTAACGATTTTCTAGATAGCTTTTAAACCAGAGAGGGTCAATTGTGTACATTTATGAAGTAAAATATTGTGGCTAACGCTATCGAAAGCTTTAGAAAGATCCAATAGAATAAGTAAAGATATCTTTTTGTCGTCGATATTTCTATAAATAGTTTCTGTAACTTTCAATAATGCAGTTTCAGTAAAGAGATGAGACCTAAATCCATGTTGAGTGTGAGACAGTAAATCATTTTCCTCGAGATATTTTATGAGTTGAATTGACACAATCTTTTCTAGAATTTTAGATATGATGGGCAAAAGTGATATTGGTCTGTAATTTTCTACATTATCTGCATCACCACTCTTATAAAAAGGCAGAACTTGGGGCAACTTCCAATCACATGGAGAAATGCAAGTCACTATAGAGGTATTTACAATGACAGTTAAGTAAAACGCAATTATCGGTAAGGCGTCCCGAATGAAACGGAGGGATATCAAATCAGATCCATAGGCTCCCGTGTCATTAAGGTCCCCAACTACTAAAATAACTGTTTCGACATCAACTGGCTGTGACCTAAAAAAGTCATTATAATTCTCATTAACTATATTCGACTCATTTCTTAAAAGTTGTGAATTATTGTTCCTATCTAGATTTTGCTGAGATTTTTCAAATGCTGTCCTACCAACACTTGAGAAATACTGGTTGAACTCTTCTTCTTTCTCCTTCTTATCATTATAATCAGGTAAAAGGGCATTATTATTTTTGGGGATCATTTCCCGAACTATTTTCCATTTATTAGGCACATTGCCATTACAGTTACGAAATTTATCTCTAAAGTGTTCCGACTTACTAGCTTTAATCAAAGTATTAACCAGTTTCTTTCCGTTTTTGTGATGATCTTGTAGTGTTTCGTCCTGTATATCTGTTTTTAGCTCTCTTTTGTAGGTCATCTCTAGCTTTCGTTTCCGCTTTAAGGTTATTGATTTCTTGGGTCACAAATGGTGCACATTCATCCAGGCAGCAAACAAAGGTTTTGGTAGAAATATTAACCTGTACATCCACATTATCAGTTTTTAGAATACAATTAAAATCTGGAGCCTTACTTAATAAAGAACTGCAAAAACTATCCTGACTGTAATGCTTAAGACAACGAAAGGTTCTTTGAACAGGTATTCTCCTGGGCTTAGAAATATCCATTTGTAAAGTTTCTAGCTCATGATCAGCAATGGGACAGGAAATCACATCTGAATATGCAATCATTTGTTGTTTGTTTGTAATGACAACATCCAATAATGTCGCGGACGTGCTTGTTATTCTAGTTGGCTTAGTTATTGTTTGATACAGATTTAACTGATGTATTATTTTACTTAATTTGGTGTTAGGAACAAGCATATCCTCATTTAGATCACCCAAGATCATCAAAAGAGGATGACAAAGCCTTTGGATGCCGGTAGACACACCCAACAATAAAAGATGGTAATTTCTTATGCTGTATACTAATCCAGACGTCCTCAACACATTAGCTTTCTCTACATCTGTCAATATTCTATTAACCTTCAAATCATTTCTTACATATACTAATGTTCCTCCCCCTTTTCCATAGTCACACCTATATACATGAAAATTCTTAACATGAATGAACTTATCTTGAACAGACAAATCTAACCAGGTTTCACTTACACAAAGAATGTCTATGTTTCTTTCCAGTATTAACAGTTCTATTTCATCAATATGGGCTAATAATGACTGTGCATTTATGTGTTCTATAGTTAAATGATTATACGTAATCCCCTCCTTACAGTAGACACTTCTATAGTATCACCTGTGGCACATTCTTCTTGGCCACTTTCCTACTGAACATAGCTAGAGCATATACGCCCTTTGTGTTCCAATCTGTAACAAATCCTGCACTTAATTCTGTGGTCGTATCTGCATTGCCCTTGACGGTGGTTAAATTCACCACAATTGTAGCATCCAGCTGGTCTGTGTTGATAACGTTGGTTATGTTCGTCTTTTAACCCTTCTTCAAAA
>NC_090749.1:100677212-100679712 GCF_036898095.1 Palaemon carinicauda | reverse complement strand
ATATATATATATATATATATAGTTAATCTGTGTGCGTTAAGCTGCAGTGCAAACAAATAATTCTCAACTTGTTGGATTTATTGTTGACTCCAAAATAGCATCTCAGGAGGAATTCTAGTCAATAAATCAAGATTTCCTCGAAAATTGCGGTCTTTATTTCCCATAGCCAAGGATGAATGTGTAATAGGTATTACCCACACCAAAAATAATAATAAGAAAACTCTTCAAGAGTGGAAATTATCACTCTGGAAATCACTCTGGAAAGTCACTCTGGAAAAGGGCTTTGCTCAGGATTCGTGATAATGAACGAAATATATTCAGATGACAGGAGACCTTCAGGTTATATTAATCTCATATATGTTTTCTAAACATTTATTATGTTCGTAATATCATAGATATAAAAAATAAATAAATCTTGCATATGGACATTACATTATGTATATTGTTTATCATACTCTATATTATAAAAGTATATATATATATATATATATATATATATATATATATATATATATATATATATATATATATATATATATAAATATATATATATATGTATGTATATTTATAAATGTATATATATATATATATATATATATATATATATATATATATATATATATATATATATATTATATATATATATTCATACATATATATACATATATATATATAAATATATATATATATATATATATATATATATATATATATATATATATATATATATATATGCATATATATATTCAGTAAAGTCATTATTGTTTAGTTTCCATCAATTGAAAAGGCAGTATAATCACTGAAAATATCTCAAAATTAAATGCAAAGTACCTTACTATCACGGAAAATAAACAAAGCAGTAAAATTCTATTTACTTTCAGAAATAAATATCGAGCAAAATTATGTCCATTCAATTACTAATAGTTGTCTTTATATAACGAAATAGTAATTCATATTAACCCAATTTAGATTTACAAGGCCTGATATATCTGTAACGTCGAAAAAAAAAAAAATTCATAATTGGTATCTTGAAAAGTCAATAAGTCACCCTTATTGTCATCTATAAGATTCAGGCCCTTCAATTATTGCAAAGACTAAATACTTTCATGATCCCTTCTTTCTTTCTTTCTTCAACTCTTCCTTTGACGTAACAAACTTACCTGAAATAAAGATAAAGTTATTAATTAAATATTGTAGGTTTCGTTAGCTGCGATTTAAAATACAGAATATCTTTTTTATTTTTTCTGTAACTCTTTACTGAAATGGGTATTATAGGATATTTGAAGGTTTTAAGTAGTTGGTTTATATTTCAGAACATTGGGACCTTTATTATTATTATTATTATTATTATTATTATTATTATTATTATCATCATCATCTAAGCCAGTGTTATCATTTTACGACAAAATGGAACAGCAATATAAAATTCTACAAAGAACTTCCTTCTATTGTTATTATTATTATTATTATTATTATTATTATTATTATTATTATTATTATTATTATTATTATTATTATTATTATTATTATTATTACTTGCTAAGCTACAACCTTAGTTGGAAAAGCGGGATGCTATAATCCCAAGGGCTCCAACACGGAAAATAGCCCAGTGAGGAAAGGAAATAAGGAAAAACTACAAACGAAGTTTAAGAACAATAACATTGAAATAAATCTTTCACACATATTTTAAAGTTTTTCATATGTATCTTATTTAATTCATTCGCTTTTTTATATTTACTCTTGCTGTTGTTATGGGGCTGTAATGCGTGACAGGATATGCGTAGAAATACATCAAGGGGACATGGCAGATCTTGTTATTAATGACTATATAACAAGTGAAGTAGCAATGCAATAGGTTTAGTTTACGGTATTTGCCTAAGAGATTCAAACATACCAAGCTGGAATTACCGGCTTTTGTTGTATATAAACCGACTGGTAAAGCAGTTATAAAACACAATATTTTTACTTTACTACCTTAAATCCAATAAGTAAACTGTGTGTGGTGATCGATAAGCAAAGTGAACTCTGCGTCATTAAAACATTGTTCAACGGCCCTTTGTCATGATTTCTGAACACGGTAACCAGTAAATATCCAATTAAATTGTTAAATGAAGTTCCTAGTTTCTTTTCTTCATGAAGAAACGGCCAAGCAGGCCATAACTCATGGCAAGAGGGTACGTTGTTTATTTCTATTAAAACCTTGCAGACTGAATGATGTAAAAAATGCAGGAGATTGAGAACTCGACAGAATTCCAATACCTACACAGGCTTGTTAGTTTCGGTAATAACTTTTAAACTATTAAAAAAAAAATCAAAAACTCATCAATAGCACGACCAGAGGTATATAGGTTTTCCCTGAGGTGCTCAAACCATTACAGTTACTAATAGTTTCTAGATAATGCATTTGCATAGTATGATCCGGTAAAACATAATAATTAGCCCACTGATACTTTATTATTATTATTATTATTACGAGCTAGGCTATAACCCCAGTTGCAAA
>NC_090749.1:100662212-100672212 GCF_036898095.1 Palaemon carinicauda | reverse complement strand
AATGCATTTTTTACTTCGATGTTGGATTCATTTCTTTTCTTTCTGTTTAAATCCTTCCTTTCCTTTATGCCTTTTCTTATTTCATCGTTCATCCAGGGTTGCTCATGTACCTTTTCTTCATCAAGATCTTTCCTTTTATATATTCTTGCCAATTTTTCTTCTGCGGCCTCTTTTATTATCAGATCCATTCCTTCTATTCTGTCTATTTGTCTATCTCTTACAATTTCCTCTACTCTTGTTGTATATTCTCTTAAACTATATTCATCTGTCTTAAAGTATTTTACTTCCTCCCACCTTCCTTTATTAAAATTTTTGTTCTGTTCACTCATGAATTCCAGTTCTATAGTGATCAGATTATGATCTGAGATGTCAAAATTCAATTTTTCGTCGTCTATAATCATTTCCCTAAAGTGCTTATACATTTGTTCGTTTACTAGTACGTAGTCTATTACACTTTTTTGTTGCCTTCTTTCCCACGTATATATACCTTTACATCTTAAATCTCCATTCAATAGGACTAACCCATGGTCATTCATCCAATCGAGAATCATTTCCCCGTTCCTGTCTAAATTCTGGTAACCTAAAAATCCTACATGTCCGTTGAAATCCCCTAATATCATCAATGCCTCTTCTTCATTTAGATTTCTAATAATTCTTTCACATTCCTGTTTTATTATTTTATCCCTACTTTTGTCTTCTTCAGTATTCCCTGCTGAAAAATAAACCAACAATAATCTAAATGTATGCTTATAAGCATTACACTTAACATGCAATAGGTCTTTACTATTAGTTTCTATCTTTTCCAATTCTAGACTGTCACTATTTCTATAAAGTATCATCAAACCTCCTCCTTTTTTATCATCCATGTTCCTCATATTTTCTACTTTTATAACACCCTTACTTAAATTTAATCTATCTAACTTTTGGTGTGTTTCTGTCAAGCAAAAAAGTTTATTTCTACTATTTAATTCCTTCTCAACTTCCATCAGTTTTTGTTTTGTTAAGCATTGTATGTTCAACAAGTAAATCTTAAAGTTTTCTTTAATTTTGTGTTTATATTCTTCTTCTTTCCTTAAAGTTCTTGCGTGTCTTCCTCGTTCCGACGAAAATTTTCCCTTCTGTGCAATTTTCCTTTCTTTATGAACCATCCATCTTCACCATTTTGTCTCTTTGTTTGTAATTCTTCCCTTAAGCACCTATCTTGCTCTCTCTCTCTCTCAACGTTAGATCTGGCGCTACAAAGATTCTACTTTCTCTTGTTTCTGGACAATTTCTAAGGTTCTTAGCCTTTCCTATAATTGTCCACTTCTCTCTTTCACTTTTCATTTTTACTAGTAATGGCCTAGGTTTATTTCTTTGGTTTCTAACCTCTTGGCTATCAGTTGGTCTGACGAAATGTCTTGTTTACAAAACTACTTCTTTTACTTCTGGGGCGAGAATTGAGAATCCAGGTCTGTGGAATTTTCAAAATTTGCCCTTAAATTTCCCCCCAAAAAAGCAATAATCTTACTCAATAACACTATGTGGAAACGTATTTATCTCAGATATATGATTATCCATATATATTTTATAATTTGGATTAAAATCTATCAGATTATTGGCTAAAATTGGTTCCAAATTTACCAAAAATAAGCAATAATCGTACACAAAAACTCCATATGGAAATGCATTTATCTCAGATATATGATGATTCATACATTTTGTTATATTTGTGTTAAAATCTATCAGATTATTTGCTAAAATTTCTACTAATATTACGGTCCACCCGTATTGAAAATCAAGCATTTTGAATACTTGAAAGATTGCTTGGTTGATAGAAACTGCTCTGTACAAACTAGAAAATCTTATCTATTATATGAATAATTAAACAGAGGGGTACCCCAGGAGGAGTTTACTGGGCCCTGTTTTATTCTGAATCTATGTTATAAGTCTATGAAAAGTACTACAGGAACATGAACTGAAGTTTAAACTATTTGAAGACGATACGTAATTTTACTGAAAGGGTGGACAAGCTGATAAAGATTATGGAATTTATTAAGTTAACATTTCAAACATTGATGGACCCAAAAGTATAGAAAATTATACATACTGATAAAATCAATGGAAAAATCTACTAGTAATTTAATAAACTAGAATCACTAACAGGAAATATGATGTTGAATATGCACTAAAGATTAAACCAATTCTCAATACGAGGTCAACTTCAAATGGAAATGTTGTTGTTGTGAACTTTACTGGTGAAAAGATCAGCGAGGAAGGAGTAAACAAGATTGGGAAATTGTAAAATTAAAAGCTAAAATAATGATTATGCAATGTATACGATGATGAAGATGGTGTAGTAAATTCTTTTATTTAAAGTGATTGTAACCTAGACCAGATTTGAATTATAGAAGCAGGGTTGCCAGATTATTTCGACTGGATTATCGTACATGAGCCTTAAAATTGTCGTTTTTTTTTTTCAACCAAAATTATTGTACATAGTTTCAATATAATTATCAAGGAGTGACATGATTAACTTATTTCAAAATATTTTAGTATAATTGTTGAATTCAACACACACACACATATATACCTAAGGTATATATCGTACATCGTACATCGTACTGGACCTAAAATAATCGTATATGTAGGATAATTATCGTACGACAGGCACCACCGTATAGAAGAGAAGGTAAGTTTGATATTCAAGAAATATGCTGTAGGTTGGACAACCCACTACTTGTTGAACATTGATCCTGAAGTTCTGAAGGCTAATCATGATAAATGAGATGAATTCATGTTGCGATGTGGTACTTATAATATGTGATATGTGCCACATAATCAAATATCACTTACAAGGGTATGAACATTTTGAAAAAGATTGCAATTTTCAAGACTGATGATAAAGTGAGCGAGAAATGTTCATGAAAACCTACAAATGGAAGTTATAAACTGATGATCATATATTGGTCAAGAAATTGAAAAGCTTATGATTTGGAATTGAAGAAATTAGCATAAATAGTGTCTATGTAAATATTTAATCTGTTATAAAAACAATTCATATCAAATTGATGAATGATAAATAACTTGTTCAATAAGAAACTGAAACTTTATTGTTCTCTAAGTGTTACAGTAATGTGGGTTTGACAATAAACACCAGTTTTGCAGTGTGATATGCAACATTATTATTATTATTATTATTATTATTATTATTATTATTATTATTATTATTATTATTATTATTATTATTATTATTATTATTACTCGCTAAGCTACAACACTAGTTGGAAAAGCAGGATGCTATAAGCCCAGGGGCTCCAACAGGGAAAATAGCCCAGTGAGGAAAGGAAAACTGGAAAATATGAAATATTTTAAGATGAGTAACATCATTAACATAAATATCTCCTCTATGAACTATAAAAACTTTAACAAAACAAGAGGAAGAGAAATAAGATAAAGGAGTGGGCTCGAGTGTACCCTCAAGCAAGAGAACTCTAACCCAAGACAGTGGAAGACCATGGTACAGAGGTTATAGCACAACCCAAGACTAGAGAACAATGGTTTGATGTTGGAGTGTCCCTCTCCTAGAAGAGCTGCTAACTGAAGCCAAGGAATCTCTTCTACCCTTGTATACAATAAACTGATTTTATAGGTCCTATAGGATGGAGAGTTCCTCTTAATAGGCCCCCCCAAAAACAGTGCTCAACGTAAATTATGTAAAAATTGTAATAAACAGAAGAGCTAGACTGATAAAAGGTGTCCCACCTAGAGAAAGGATTTCTCCTACACTAATTGATTTACACTGGCTGCCTATTAAAGCGAGAATAGAGTTTGAAATATGTACAATAGCCCATCAAGTTAATAGAACCGGACGTCCAAAATATCTAAGAGAATTGCTACATGTGCAGAGAAACAAATCGTGTTGACATGAGAATAGTTACAGATGGCTTCAAACTGTTGGAACCTAGATTTATGTCTACTTTAGGCTCCAGAGTCTTTAAATATGCTGCCAAAATATCTAAGAGAATTGCTACATATTGTGCAGCCAATAAATCGTGTTGACAAGAAAATAGTTACAGATGGTTTTAGATTATTGGAGCCTAGATATACGTCTACTGTAGGTTCTAGATCTTTCAAATATGCGGCCACAAGACTATATAATAAGCTCCCACTAGACATTCGAAAGACTGAAGATATTTAAGGCTTTCAAGAAGAAACTGTGGACTTTCTTATTCTCTGGGTGCTTCGATAATGTGGATTTGGCAATTAACGAGTAATATGAGATTGAATACTATGATAAAGTGATGTTATGGATCATGTAAGGCACAGGAATCCCCGCGTGATAGGACCAGAAAAACAGCCTTTAAAGTAAAGTAAGTAATACTGTGTGATTAATGTTGTTACTTGTTCAAAAACTATTAAAATTTTACGTAACAAGAGCAAATGTTCAATGGTACTTTATTAAAGTCTTCTAATATACTGAACTGTCCCTCTAAACTTGAACTCTGATCATAGATTGCCATAAGATACAACTAGAGGTACCTCTCTCTCTCTCTCTCTCTCTCTCTCTCTCTCTCTCTCTCTCTCTCTCTCTCTCTCTCTCTCTCTCTCTCTCTCTCTCTTCACCGTCACCCTGTTGGAGCCCTTATAATAATAATAATAATAATAATAAATGCTAAGCTACAACCCTAGTTGGAAAAGCAGGATGCTATAAGCCCAGGGACCCCAACAGGGAAAATAGCCCAGTGAGGAAAGGAAATAAAGAAAATCCTTATAGGGCTTGTAGCATCCTGCTTTTCCAACTAGGGTTGTTGCTTAGCTAATAATAATAATAATAATAATAATAATAATAATAATAATAATAATAATAATAATAATAATAATAATAATAATAACAGAAGTTAAGCCTAAATAGCCTTGAGAAAAAGCTTACACTAAAACAGAAAAAAAAAAAAAACTTGAAGCAAATTCTAAGATTGTTATAAAAATAAACTCAAACTACAGTATGTAATTTAAGGCACATTTATTCAGTATGATGATTTAGTTGTGACACATACAGCTATAACGTCACGCACATACGCACACACGTCTGAGGAGGGGCGCGAAGAGAGTGCTAACAGCTATGTGCCCTTTTTACCCTCTTGAACTTTGACCTCACCTATTGAACTTTGACCTCTCATGGTGGTGTCTCTGGCGAGAGACATAAACAAGATGCTATTATACTTTCAACTACTATTATTATTATCATTATTATTATCATTATTATTATTATTATTATCATTATTATTATTATCATCATTAATTGCTAAGCTACAACCCTAGTTGTAAAAGCAGAATGCTATAAGCCCAGTGGCTCCAACGGGGAAAATAGACCAGTGAGGAAATGAAGCAAGGAAAAAATAAATACTTTAAGAATAATATTAAAATAAATATCTCCTATATAAACTATAAAAACTTTAACAAAACATGAGGGAGAGAAATTAGATAGAATAGTGTGCCCGAGTGTACCCTCAAGCAAGAGAACTCTAACCCAAGATAATGGAAGACCATGGTACAGTGGCTATGGCACTACCCAGGACTAGAGAACAATGGTTTGATTTTGGAGTGTCATTCTCCTAGTAGAGCTGCTTACCATAGCTAGAGAGTCTCTTCCACCCTTAACAAGAGGAAAGTAGCCACTGAACAAAAAGGGTTCTCTCCAGGTTGAGGTGGTGAATTTTCCCAATTGTTTATTTCTTTGCTAAAAGTCTTCCTTTTACCTATCAGAAGGCCGTGATATGTGTAGAATTCATCTCCAGCCTCTATAATGCCCCCCCCTGGTCATCAACGCCCCCCTTATGTTAATAGAAAAAATACGAAATATCATTAGTAATTTTCTAATTTTTATAGGTTACCCCTTTAAAACTGTTCAAATACGTTTTCTGATATCAGTGATATCAAAGAAAATGGGCTCAGGGGAGACTATGATTTTATATCCAATATTTTCGTCATCAGACAAAAATCGTAATTTCTCGTTTTTTCTTTTTCGGGAGAGGGGTGTATTTCTTTGCTTGTCCTGCTCTTATGCCTTAAGTAATATAATATTTAGATGTTTTAGGCTATTAAGTGACATAATACCTAGAAAAACACAGAAGGTTTTTTCCCTAAATCGAAATTTTGATTTTTGGTGAATATTTATTTCTAGGTATCCCTCCATCACCAGCCGGGGTTTCACTACCTAACCTAACCTAACCTCCTCGTTTTTTTCTTTCTGTGTGCTTATTTACTGTTCGATTTTGATAAAACTTGGTCTGCTTGTTCCATATGGATAAACAAACATAATTACAGAGCGAATTTCAATTCAAGACATTAGTTTCTCACTGGTCACCAAACAACTTTAAGTCGCTAGCTCCAATTTTCACATTTTTATTCATAAAATCTTTTATTTTCCCTGTAGGATGATAAAACTTACAGAGGATATGCCTTATTATAGTGCTAATAATGCCTCAAAATTTCATTAGCCTGTCTTGATTAGTGTCTTTTTGGCAAATATTTTTACAATTAGCACCCTCTCAACCCGGAGCCTACCCTAGTGCAGTAGTTAACCTCTTGGGTGAACAAGAATTGTTGGTAATCTCAGTGTTGTCAGATTTAGGAGGACAGAGGAGAATGTGGAGAGAATAGGCCAGACTATTCGGTGTATGTGTAGACAAAGGGAAAATGAGACGTAGCCAGAGATAGGATGCAATGTAGTACTGTCTGGCCAGTCAAAGGACCCCATAACTCTCAAGCGGTAGTATCTCAAGGGGTGGTTGGTGCCATGGCCAACCTACTACCTATAAAGGACTGAAATATTTCTACAAATTAAGCACTAATTCTGTAACATAATTCCTGCCTGAGATTTCGCAACGGCAGATCAATTGATCAATCAATTCTATAAGTCAAACAAGAAATAGATCTTTGGGATAGAAGTGAATGCACAAAACTATCGTATCAAGTTATGGCGAGATGATCTTCTCAAGGCGAACATGTTTTTAACGTGTTATCTCAAGACGAACGTGTTTTGAATGTGTTATCTCAAGACGAACGTGTTTTGAACGTGTTATCTCCAGACGAACATGTTTTGAGCGTGTTATAACAAGACGAATGTGTTTTGAACGTGTTATCTCAAGACGAACGTGTTTTTGAACGTGTTATCTCAAGACGAACATGTTTTGAACGTGTTATCTCAAGAGGAACATGTTTTGAACGTGTTATATCAAGACGAACATGTTGTGAACGTGTTCTCTCAAGACGAACGTGTTATCTCAAGACGAACATGTTGTGAACGTGTTATCTCAAGACGAACATGTTTTGAACGTGTTACCTCCAGACGAACATGTTGTGAACGTGTTACCTCAAGACGAACATGTTTTGAACGTGTTACCTCAAGACGAACATGTTTTGAACGTTTTACCTGAAGACCAACATGTTTTGAGCATGTTATCTCAAGACGAACATGTTTTGAACGTGTTATCTCAAGACGAACATGTTTTGAGCGTGTTACCTCAAGACGAACATGTTTTGAACGTGTTACCTCAAGACGAACATGTTTTGAACGTTTTACCTCAAGACCAACATGTTTTGAGCATGTTATCTCAAGACGAACATGTTTTGAACGTGTTACCTCAAGACGAACATGTTTTGAACGTTTTACCTCAAGACCAACATGTTTTGAGCATGTTATCTCAAGACGAACATGTTTTGAACGTGTTATCTCAAGACCAACATGTTTTGAGCATGTTATCTCAAGACGAACATGTTTTGAACGTGTTACCTCAAGACGAACATGTTTTGAACGTTTTACCTCAAGACCAACATGTTTTGAGCATGTTATCTCAAGACGAACATGTTTTGAACGTGTTATCTCAAGACGAATACGTTTTGAACGTGTTACCTCAAGACGAACATGTTTTGAACGTGTTATCTCAGTGTTTTTGAACGTGTTATCTCAAGACGAACATGTTTTTAACGTGTTATCTCAAGACGAACGTGTTTTGAACGTGTTATCTCTAAAATGGTGTTGTAAGGTACCATAGTGTAAAGGTCTTGTGTAGACCCCTGGACTCACTGATCAGAAGTAGGACTTATCAATTAGCATCATCCAATTATATTCGTCAATTAAAAACACCCAATATTATAATAATAATAATAATAATAATAATAATAATAATAATAGAAACTTACATATCAGGGGAAGGAAGAGAAGATGATGAATTGACGAGCTGAGAAAATTTTCCGATATAGACTGACATAGAAAGATCATGCATAGATGCGTGTGGAAGGGCGTGTCTGAGGCCTTTGTCCTGCAGTGGATTAGTTGGGACTAATGATATATATATATATATATATATATATATATATATATATATATATATATATATATATATATATATATATATATATATATATATATAAAAAAACAAATGCAGCCCTTTCTAATTCACTGCAGGAAAAAGGCCTCAGACATGTCTTTATTCATTTCTAGGGGTGTGCCCAGTTTCATCATCACACTGGCCACTGCAGATTGATGATGGTGGGAGACTTGAATGATCACAACAAACCAACCTAGTATGGGTGGCCTTGGCTAGCACAGCTTTACTTTATAATAGTTGATTCTTAACTTACGTATTATATTTCTCCAGTTTCCAACACGTTCTGCTTGGACAGGAAACTTAGGGACAGGCGATTTGGACATGTCTGATTCCTCTGACTGACTGAGAGTGACTGATGCTACAATCAGCTGTTCAGTGACTCTGGGAGTCAGGAGGCGGGGCTAAGAGTCAGGAGGTGGGGCTAAGTGTCAGGGGGCGGGGCTAAGTGTCAGGGGGCGGGGCCTATTACATCAAGGAAGTCTTCTAGGGGGAGAAACTGATTATCAAGTCAGCAAAAACATTGTTTTTTATCTCTCTTGTTTTGATGTTTTGTGTTTTAGTCTGATATGAATAATTCCTTCTAAAGTGTAGATTAAAATAAAGAAAATTATAAAAAGCTGTTAATTATTGAATACAAAAAACTAATGGGTATGTAAATAGTTTTTTTAAAGTGTGGGACACGCACTTATGAACACACACGCTTCTCTTCTTTATTTTTTGTTTTATAGTTTTGACCTTTGACCTCTTCTGATTGATTTTATATAGTGGCTGATGTAAACATGTTATGTAGTGTTCATAATAAGATTATCAAGAGTATATATGTATATATATATATATATATATATATATATATATATATATATATATATATATATATATATATATATATGATAGATTTTTTTTGCACATTTAAACGTGTTTCTTTCATATTTCAAATAAGCCATATATATTAATACATTAAAGTCTGGATTCTCTTAACGACCTCGGGATCAGAGCCCAAGGCGGAACCGCCCAAAGACTATGATACCGGACCGGCGGGGATTTGAACCCTCGCCAGGATATCTGTATGCCAGTGACCATACCACTCCGCCACTCCTTCGTGGCGGAGTGGTATGGTCACTGGCATACAGATATCCTGGCGAGGGTTCAAATCCCCGCCGGTCCGGTATCATAGTCTTTGGGCGGTTCCGCCTTGGGCTCTGATCCCGAGATCGTTAAGAGAATCCAGACTTTAATGTATTAATATATATGGCTTATTTGATATACATATATATATATATATATATATATATATATATATATATATATATATATATATACATATATACAGTCTATATATATGCATATATATATATATATATATATACATATATATATATATATATATATATATATATATATATATATATATATATATATATATATATATATATATATATATATATATATATATACATATATACAGTCTATATATATGCATATATATATATATATATATATATATATATATATATATATATATATATATATATATATATATATATATATATATATGCATATATATAGACTGTATATATGTATATATATATATATATATATATATATATATATATATATATATATATATA
>NC_090749.1:100652212-100657212 GCF_036898095.1 Palaemon carinicauda | reverse complement strand
AAGTCATCAAGTGACGAGGTAGGAACAGAGGACAACATCTCTTCAGAAGAAGATTGCATCGGAAACGAAGCTCTTCAGACCGAAGAGATAATTGATGGTGTTGGTTTCGAAGAAATAAATGACGAAATTTGCACGGATGAGGATAATCTCTCTAAAGAAGAGGAAAACATTGACTTCGAAGAAGATCTCCAGAGCAAAGAAATCATTGATGGTAAAAGTGAAGAAAAAGACAACTCTCAGCAAGAAATCATAATTAGTGAAAGTGTTCAAGAAATAGTGAATGAAAACGTCAGATCAGAAGAAGATGGAACTGATAAAAAGCTTCAGTGCGAAGAAACGCCTGAAGCCAGTTGTGTGGAAAGAGCGGAAGAAGATCTTGCTGCAGAAAAACGTGTTGAAGAAAAGACTCTGGAGAGAGTAGGACCTAATTTGTATGAATTCAAAGTGTCAAAACTTGAATGGCAGATTCTAAACGGACGCCAAAGACGAGACGAAGTTTCAGAATTTTGCCAATTCTACAACGTGAAACTCATTTTCCCTGATCAAGGAAAGAAAGGAGTTGGCTTGTTGGAAGGAGCTGCTAATCGAGTCAAGAAGGCCTTGGATCACATGCAAGAAATTCTCAACGAAGACAAGATGGATTATACTAACGAAGAAGAGCAGGAATCAATCTTTCTTCAACTGGAATCAGGAGAAGAAAAAGAGAATCCTGTGCAAGATGTTCAGGAAGAATTTGCAGCAGAAAATACAAGTTTTGCTGCGATGCTCAAAAAGAATCTGAACGAGGATCAGCCTGGACGAGTCTTCCACTTTGGGATAGTGAAAAGAACAGCTGTGGCAGAAACACAGCTACAGGGAGAAGAAGAAGAGGAGGAGATGATGCAGCGGCTGTGGGAGGAGAAAATGGAGCTGTGGGAAGAGGAGATGCTGAGGGGTGATTATGAGATGGATGATGTAGACGTCGAATATGGCAGAAGGAACACGTCAAAGAAGATTGTCTTCTCTGGGGTCCAATTTGTAAGGGATCATCAGGATAAGGATCATAAAGGAATGACTCTTTTGCCTCTCAAGGATGAAGAAAAGTTCTTCCTTCAAGAGGAGTAAAAAAAAAAAAAAAAAAAAAAAAAAAAAAAAAAAAAAAAAAAAAAAAAAAAAAATGTATATGTATATATATTTTTCCACTTTTGATTTGAAAAGGATATTTTTTAAAAGGAACATAAGTTAAGTTAAGTTCAATTTCGGTTTATTTTCTGAGGAAAAAGAGAATCGGACAAGTTTTTCAAGACCAGAACTTCAAGGACGCTTGGATGGACGGCCCAGCTTGAGGAATGCAATGCTTAACTCTCCAACTTGGACGATGCTTGGAATAACCTGGTAGACTGGTGCTGCTGATGGAAGAAATCTGGCTGATTTCAGAATGCTCTGTACCTTGATGGGGTGTACAGGACCTTTGTCAAGTGTACAAATGGTCGGGTATCTAGATCTATTCTTTTGGATACCAACCTTCGGGTGGTTCTGGGGGAATAATCTAGAAGACCGGCTCTGCATAAAGATGAAGCTGGGTTTCTTCTATTATGCAGTCTTGTCCTTATAGGTTGGCCCAGGATAGTTCCGCTAGGGAAGGAAGCTGCGTCTCTGGTGAGGTGCTCATCCGATGGCTGCTGATGGAGGACTGGGAGCAGAGTCAGTTCTGGTTCTGAGGATGCTTGGCTTAATTGTCCGGTTTCATGTTTCTTTGATTAAAGACTTGGCTTAATTGCCTGGTCTAATAAAGCTTGGCTTAAATGTCTGGCTTCATGCTTTTTAAATTCAAGGCTTGGCTTCATTACCTGGCCCCAAAGAAGCTCGGCTTCATCGCCCGGCTTCCTGCTGCTTGGACCTTATTGAAGGCTTGGCTTCATCGCCTGGCCCCAAAGAAGCTCGGCTTCATCGCCCGGCTTCCTGCTGCTTGGACCTTTTTGAAGGCTTGGCTTCATCGCCTGGCCCCAAAGAAGCTCGGCTTCATCGCCCGGCTTCATCGCCCGGCTTCCTGCTGCTTGGACCTTATTGAAGGCTTGGCTTCATCGCCTGGCCCCAAAGAAGCTCGGCTTCATCGCCCGGCTTCCTGCTGCTTGGACCTTATTGAAGGCTTGGCTTCATCGCCTGGCCCCAAAGAAGCTCGGCTTCATCGCCCGGCTTCCTGCTGCTTGGACCTTATTGAAGGCTTGGCTTCATCGCCTGGCCCCAAAGAAGCTCGGCTTCATCGCCCGGCTTCCTGCTGCTTGGACCTTATTGAAGGCTTGGCTTCATCGCCTGGCCCCCAAAGAAGCTCGGCTTCATCGCCCGGCTTCCTGCTGCTTGGACCTTATTGAAGGCTTGGCTTCATCGCCTGGCCCCAAAGAAGCTCGGCTTCATCGCCCGGCTTCCTGCTGCTTGGACCTTATTGAAGGCTTGGCTTCATCGCCTGGCCCCAAAGAAGCTCGGCTTCATCGCCCGGCTTCCTGCTGCTTGGACCTTATTGAAGGCTTGGCTTCATCGCCTGGCCCCAAAGAAGCTCGGCTTCATCGCCCGGCTTCCTGCTGCTTGGACCTTATTGAAGGCTTGGCTTCATCGCCTGGCCCCAAAGAAGCTCGGCTTCATCGCCCGGCTTCCTGCTGCTTGGACCTTATTGAAGGCTTGGCTTCATCGCCTGGCCCCAAAGAAGCTCGGCTTCATCGCCCGGCTTCCTGCTGCTTGGACCTTATTGAAGGCTTGGCTTCATCGCCTGGCCCCAAAGAAGCTCGGCTTCATCGCCCGGCTTCCTGCTGCTTGGACCTTATTAAAGGCTTGGCTTCATCGCCCGGCCCAAAGAAGCTCGGCTTCATCGCCCGGCTTCCTGCTGCTTGGACCTTTTTAAAGGCTTGGCTTCATCGCTTAGCCCCAAAGAAGCTCGGCTTCATCGCCCGGCTTCCTGCTGCTTGGATTTTTTTAAAGGTTTGGCTTCATCGCCTGGCCCCAAAGAAGCTCGGCTTCATCGCCCGGCTTCCTGCTGCTTGGACCTTATTAAAGGCTTGGCTTCATCGCCTGGCCCCCAAAGAAGCTCGGCTTCATCGCCCGGCTTCCTGCTGCTTGGACCTTATTAAAGGCTTGGCTTCATCGCCTGGCCCCAAAGAAGCTCGGCTTCATCGCCCGGCTTCCTGCTGCTTGGATTTTTTAAAGGCTTGGCTTCATCGCCTGGCCCCAAAGAAGCTAGGCTTCATCGCCCGGCTTCCTGCTGCTTGGACCTTATTAAAGGCTTGGCTTCATCGCCTGGCCCCAAAGAAGCTCGGCTTCATCGCCCGGCTTCCTGCTGCTTGGACCTTATTAAAGGCTTGGCTTCATCGCCTGGCCCCAAAGAAGCTCGGCTTCATCGCCCGGCTTCCTGCTGCTTGGACCTTATTAAAGGCTTGGCTTCATCGCCTGGCCCAAAGAAGCTCGACTTCATCGCCCGGCTTCCTGCTGCTTGGATTTTTGTAAAGGCTTGGCTTCATCGCCTGGCCCCAAAGAAGCTCGGCTTCATCGCCCGGCTTCCTGCTGCTTGGACCTTATTAAAGGCTTGGCTTTATCGCCTGGCCCAAAGAAGCTCGGCTTCATCGCCCGGCTTCCTGCTGCTTGGATTTTTTTTAAAGGCTTGGCTTCATCGCCTGGCCCCAAAGAAGCTCGGCTTCATCGCCCGGCTTCCTGCTGCTTGGATTTTTTTAAAGGCTTGGCTTCATCGCCTGGCCCCAAAGAAGCTCGGCTTCATCGCCCGGCCTTCCTGTTGCTTGGACATTTTTTGAAGGCTTGGCTTCATCGCCTGGCCCCAAAGAAGCTCGGCTTCATCGCCCGGCTTCCTGTTGCTTGGACATTTTTTGAAGGCTTGGCTTCATCGCCTGGCCCCAAAGAAGCTCGGCTTCATCGCCCGGCTTCCTGCTGCTTGGACCTTATTAAAGGCTTGGCTTCATCGCCTGGACGCAAAGAAGCTCGGCTTATTCGTCCGGCTTCCTGCTGCTTGGACCTTACTAAAAGCTTGGCTTCATCGCCTGGCCCCAAAGAAGCTCGGCTTCATTCGCCCGGCTTCCTGCTGCTTGGACCTTACTAAAGGCTTGGCTTCATCGCCTGGCCCCAAAGAAGCTCGGCTTCATCGCCCGGCTTCCTGCTGCTTGGACCTTATTAAAGGCTTGGCTTCATCGCCTGGCCCCAAAGAAGCTCGGCTTCATCGCCCGGCTTCCTGCTGCTTGGATTTTTTTTAAAGGCTTGGCTTCATCGCCTGGCCCCAAAGAAGCTCGGCTTCATCGCCCGGCTTCCTGCTGCTTGGATTTTTTTAAAGGCTTGGCTTCATCGCCTGGCCCCAAGAAGCTCGGCTTCATCGCCTGGCTTCCTGCTGCTTGGATTTTTTTAAAGGCTTGTCTTCATCGCCTGGCCCCAAAGAAGCTCGGCTTCATCGCCCGGCTTCCTGCAGCTTGGACCTTATTAAAATCTTGGCTTCATCGCTTGGCCCCAAAGAAGCTCGGCTTCATCGCCCGGCTTCCTGCTGCTTGGACCTTATTAAAATCTTGGCTTCATCGCCTGGCCCCAAAGAAGCTCGGCTTCATCGCCCGGCTTCCTGCTGCTTGGACCTTATTAAAGGCTTGGCTTCATCGCCTGGCCCAAAGAAGCTCGGCTTCATCGCCCGGCTTCCTGCTGCTTTGACCTTATTAAAGGCTTGGCTTCATCGCCTGGCCCCAAAGAAGCTCGGCTTCATCGCCCGGCTTCCTGCTGCTTGGATTTTTTTAAAGGCTTGGCTTCATCGCCTGGCCCCAAAGAAGCTGGGCTTCATCGCCCGGCTTCCTGCTGCTTGGACCTTTTTAAAGGCTTGGCTTCATCGCCTGGCCCCAAAGAAGCTCGGCTTCATCGCCCGGCTTCCTGCTGCTTGGACCTTTTTAAAGGCTTGGCTTCATCGCCTGGCCCCAAAGAAGCTCGGCTTCATCGCCCGGCTTCCTGCTGCTTGGACCTTTTTAAAGGCTTGGCTTCATCGCCTGGCC
>NC_090749.1:100622642-100651712 GCF_036898095.1 Palaemon carinicauda | reverse complement strand
AGACGGGCCTCGTAAAGGTTTTTAAATAGAACTTAAGAGCTCTTACAGGACATAAGACTCTTTCTAGTTCATTTCCAACCATACGATAAGTTTGGAATATCGAACGATATTGGTCAAGGCCAAGAAGGCAGCTCGTGTTTGGCTAGAAAACCAAGTTGTAGAACATGTAGCCGTTTCGGATGAGAATCCGATGTTCTTGCTGAAGGCATGAATCTCACTGACTCTTTTAGCTGTGGCTAAGCATATCAGGAAAAGAGTCTTAAAAGTGAGATCTTTCAGGGAGGCTGATTGTAGCGGTTCGAACCTGTCTGACATAAGGAATCTTAGTACCACGTCTAAATTCCAACCAGGTGTAACCAAACGACGCTCCTTCGTGGTCTCAAAAGACTTAAGGAGGTCCTGTAGATCTTTATTGTTGGAAAGATCTAAGCCTCTGTGACGGAAGACTGATGCCAACATGCTTCTGTAACCCTTGATAGTGGGAGCTGAAAGAGATCGTTCTTTCCTCAGATATAAGAGAAAGTCAGCTATTTGAGTTACAGAGGTACTGGTCGAGGATACGGATACTGACTTGCACCAGTTTCGGAAGATTTCCCACTTCGATTGGTAGACTCTAAGGGTGGATGATCTCCTTGCTCTAGCAATCGCTCTGGTTGCCTCCTTCGAAAAGCCTCTAGCTCTCGAGAGTCTTTCGATAGCCTGAAGGAAGTCAGATGAAGAGCGTGGAGGCCTAGGTGTACCTTCTTTACGCGTGGCTGACGTAGAAGGTCCACCCTTAGGGGAAGTGTTCTGGGAACGTCTACTAGCCATCGAAGTACCTCGGTGAGCCATTCTCTCGCGGGCCAGAGGGAAGCAACTAGCGTCAACCTTGTCCCTTCGTGAGAGGCGAACTTCTGCAGTACCTTGTTGACAATCTTGAACGGAGGGAATGCATATAGATCTAGATGTGACCAATCTAGTAGAAAGGCATCTATATGAACTGCTGCTGGGTCCGGGATTGGTGAGCAAAATATTGGGAGCCTCTTGGTCATCGAGGTTGCGAAGAGATCTATGGTTGGCTGGCCCCAGGTGGCTCAAAGTCTCTTGCATACATCCTTGTGGAGGGTCCATTCTGTTGGAATTATTTGTCCCTTCCGACTGAGACAATCTGCCATGACATTCAAGTTGCCTTGGATGAACCTCGTTACTAGTGAAATGTCTAGACCTTTTGACCAGGTGAGGAGGTCCCTTGCGATCTCGTACCATGTCAGAGAGTAGGTCCCTCCTTGCTTGGAGATGTACGCCAAAGCCGTGGTGTTGTCCGAGTTCACCTCCACCACTTTGCCTTGAAGGAGAGACCTGAAGCTTTTCCAGGTCAGACGTACTGCCAGTAGCTTCTTGCAGTTGAAATGCATTGTCCTTTGACTCGAGTTCCATAATCCCGAGCATTCCCTACCGTCTAATGTCGCACCCCAGCCTACGTCCGATGCGTCCGAGAAGAGAACGTGGTTGGGAGTCTGAACAGTCAGGGGAAGACCCTCTCTAAGGTTGATATAGTCCTTTCACCAAGTCAGACCAGACTTTATCTTTCCGGAAACCGGGATCGAGACCGCTTCTAGCGTCTTGTCCTTTTTCCAGTGAAAAGCTAGATGGTATAGAAGAGGACGGAGGTGTAGTCTTCCTAGTGACACAAATTGATCCACGGATGACAGTGTCCCTACCAGACTCATCCACAGCCTGACTGGGCAGCGTTCCTTCTTCAGCATCTTCTGGATGGATAGCAGGGCTGGGGGTTGATCGTCTTGTTCAGCAACGTCCTCATCAGAGGGTTCCTCATCCGAAACTGATGAGGAAACGGCAACGGAGTGGGCAACGTCTGACTCGCTGAATCCGGTCGCACTGGTGGATGCGTGACGGAGCCGGACGCAATATCATGGTACTGCTGCACAGTCTGTGAACTGTCAACAACCATGGGTGCGCGAGGAAGTACAGCGTCAACCCGAAACTGTCTAGACTGTCTGGGTTGTGCAGTCAACACCCTACCGGGTTGCTGAGGTTGACGCACTGCGTCACAACAAGTCACCTCTGCTGGTTGTTGAACGTCTTCCTAGTGACACACTGAACGTCAACAACCACCTCCGAGCGTCGCTTAACGTCAACGTGCGACTGGCAACCCACACTGGGTCGCATCGGTGGAGGAACCACCTCAACTGGCTGACGCGAGTAGGATACCTCAGCGTCAACAGGGCGCACAACCAACCGGTTGGAAGGTTGTTGGCCAGAAGGTTCTTCTCCGTATTTAAGTCCTCTATCAAGGACACAAGCTTGGACTGCATGTTTTGCAGCAAAGCCCATTTAGGGTCTACGGGAGCAGGTGTGGCAACAGACGGGGTTAGCGACTGAGGCGGAACCATTTACCATCCCTGGAAGCCTTGTTATGTGTGACATAATAGTACAGCAAAACTTCAAAGGCTCGACAAAAGTTGAGAAGTTGACCTGTAAACAACTTGGAGCGTCTCCTGGCTAGGCGCCAGGGCGAGTCTACCAGAATTGAGAAGTCTACCTGGGCAGAGGCATGAACTCCCAAGCCGAGAACTTCTCTCGTGTCCTATCAGACTCTCGCTCTATAAGCCAGTTTAAAAGAAGGGAAATCAAAGGCTGTATCCCTAAAACTCCTCCTGGTGCAAAAACCAGTCGCCTAGCCAACGTAACGCTCTCTAGGAGAGCGAGAGAGCACTAGCTTAACAACAACGGCTTCGAAGTAGCTAGGCCTAGTGTAAGTTCTGACGTTAGGCGAACGAGGAGCAGCAGTTACAAGATCCGGACGAAGATCCTTAAAAAATCATCATGATTTAATTAAAGTCCATAGGAGGCTAAGCAGCTTAAGGCTCCTCTCCAAATGACAGAGTCCTCAAAGGAATATCAGTAGGAGGGAGAACAGCACTTTCTCATCTACAGGAACCTTGTCCGAGAAAAGCTAGGTTATCTCAGTGAGGGTCTCACTGGTGCATTAGCAGCAGACCAGAAGGCAACGTTATGTAACTGCTTGACAGTCTGTGAACTGTCAAAAACTGAACTGTCAACCACAACAGGTGCGTGAGGACATACAGCACTGGTGCATTAGTAGCAGACCAGAAGGCAACGTCATGTAACTGCTTGACAGTCTGTGAGCTGGCAACAACCATAGCTGTGTGGGGAAGCAAAGCCTCTACTCCTGACTGACTAGTCTGCTGCGGGCGAGTAGCGGTAACCACAGTGGGTTGCGGAGGTTGAAGCACAGTGTCAAAACAAGGCAACTTAACTCCACCCTCCTGTTGTTGTGGTAACTCGCGAACATCAACGGAGGGTAGCGTGCGTCTGTGAACGTCAACGTGCGGCTGGCAGGGTACACTGCGCATGGGTGGTGGAACTCTCACAGGCGGAGTGCGGGAGCAGGTAGCGTCAGCGTCTACTGTACGCACAACCGTGGTTGGTTGTAGGCTAACGGGTGCAGCGTCAACCTTCTCCGCACGATACTCCTGCATAAAAGATGCTAACTGTGTCTTCATAGACTGTAGCAAAGACCACTTAGGGTCTACAGCAGCAGGTGCGGCAACAGACGGTGTTAATGCCTGTTGCGGTACCGCTTTGCCTCTCTTAGGAGGTGTGCAGTCATCGGAAGACTGCAGCGAGTCCGAACTGACCCAGTGGCTACACCTGGGCCGTTGGACTTGCGCGGAAGGGACCGACTTGCGCTTAATAAGCTGCGAGACCTTGGTCCAAGGTTTCTTACGAGAAACCTCTTCCGCAGACGAGAAGTAAATGGGCTCTCTCGTCTTTGCGTGGGTGGGGCGATCTTGGGTAGATACGCCCGAAACCACGGAGGGAAAACGTCTGTTCGTTGATCAAGGCCTGACGAACCCATAAGTCGTTCGACATTACTTCTCCCCTGGGCTTGGGAGCTTGCAAGAGGTCCCGGACTAGGTGAACGACAGGCACGAACAGACGAACCCTCGGACGCAACACTGTAACACTTTGCGCATATCACTTTATCACTTCGATTTTCTGTTTTGCACTTATTTCACTGAAATCGAAACTTTTACTGATTTCTACCTGAAACACGCAATCCTACCCTTCATCAAAAGGTAGTAATTGCGAAAACAGTCGTATAATGCAACAGAAAACATATATAAAGATAAAGAATTCAGTGGCTGGGAAAGAGACTAAACACTAGTTCAAATAAACTACGTTTACAATCTCTCACCGCACACAGCCTGGGGACAAGAATAAAACCCTAGAAACGTTTTACCTTCTTCCCCGTACAGCGACTAGGGAGGAGAGCAACACGAGAACAACGTTACCCGCTTGAACGGAACGTTTTTTCTCCTCTCTCCCCCTCCGTCTCTATCTCTCTCTCTCTTTCTCTCTTGATTACGCACCTGAGAGAAGAGCCCAATTATATATCGTCAAAACATTTTATTTGGCTAAAGGAAAAAACTGAAAGGTTTTCCAAATAAAAAGTTCCTTTAATTTAGAATTTAAACCATTTAAGCTAAGAAAGAATGAACGAAACGTCAGAAACGGTTTACTCTTACTGCAAAGTGAAACCGTGATACACTCTCTCTCTATCGTAACGATAGAGCGCATGTTGAACGTCCTGAACGTCAACAACTGCGTAGTCTAAAAAACTAAACGTTAGTTCATCTTTGAAAACAGTACGAGACTATCAAAGAAATTCTTTCATAAAACATTAAATTTAAAAAGTTTTAAATTCTTTAAAGGCTAAATACGATATAACGGGCTCAACGTTGATTAACTTCGGTTCCAAGTTAGGACCGCCTACTATCAGGAAAGGTCGCATATAAACAAAACATAAAAATTTATTTTTATATGTTTATAATAAATGGAAAGTTAATCGAAGAGGCCTAATAAAGGCGGAGAGATATAAAATATATAGATCTATAATGTGTTAAGCAAAATTACTAAAAAAACCTAAACACACTTCCGTCTAAGGGAAGGGTCGGCCATTTAAAAGTGAAAGAGTCCATACTCTCTTTGTCACCATAATTAAATCTATCCAAAACGAGTTCAAGTTTTGAGATGAAGATAAAACCCCTGCATAGCGAAAGCTCAAAACTGGAATAGTGTACTTCACCAAATAGTTGTGAAAACAAATCCAGTTAGTAACAGCGTATTTAGTAGGTCTTGCCAGTGGCACGACAGAGAGAAAATTGGTTCTGTGTTGACATGGAGTACTTGAGTACCTGCTCGACAGATGGCGCAGTTGATGTACACCCCCACCTGTATAGCGATCGCTGGCGTATTTTGTCCTTAGGTTTTTCTGTCGGGCAGCAGAGCTGACAGCTATATGATCACCGGCTAAGTTTAATATTGAAAAATCCTAGTAGGAAATGCAGGAGTCTATAAGCCCTATAAAGGTTCCAACAGAGAAATATAACCCAGTGAGGAAAGGAAATAAGAAAACAGAATAATGTGCTCGAGTGTACCCTCAAGCAAGAGGACTCTAAACCAAGACAGTGTATTTGGTGGTCTCTGAATTAACTATTTCCTCAACAAAGATTTTCATCTTAGTTCCCTGTCTAACTACTGTATCTTACTTAACCTGAATTCTTCTTTGTCTACAGCCTTTACTCACTGATTTGTATAAGCCTTCTCCATTATCTTCTATCCAGGCCCTCCTGTTCTCTTCATCCTTTTTCCCACATACCTTTGACCTTCCCTCATCCACCTCTCTTTCCATGACCCTTTAGCACTCCTAAATCCATACATAAAATAGTTGCTCTGTTCCAAGCTAGTCTACCATCATCTCACCGAAACAAGCAAAGATGTTGATGAAGACTGACTTTAGACTTCTCTCCTCTTCTTGAAAAGACTCCCGGAGATGGATACTGACTTTAGTTGTTCCTCTACTTATTCATAGGGTTAAGATCTTCAGTTATTGAATATTTAATTTGATATTAACATTATTGTCTGACGTCAACAAAGTTAAGGGTTGAAACTGTGGCATTTTATATTTGATTAGACTCAAATACCACGCTACCAACATCCCATTTTTGAAATTATAAATCTTAAAAGTATTTTGTGTTTTTCCTAATTATACAAACACAAGTCGTTTAGGTAGGATGGCTGTTGCATCTATAAATGGGCAGTTGAGCAACAAGTGGGAGCAGACCGAGGTGCTCCGGCCCCTCACCTGTGGGAGTTTCTTCGCTTCCTCTCAGCTCAGAACTGAGGGGAGTGGTTGAGGAGAGAAGTATAATCTAAAGGACTTAGGTTTGTATAGTTAGGAAAAGTAACATATTTGTGAATTGTAATTGTCCTAGCGATAAAAACCTGGAGCTCTTTACGCGTGGGTGTTTATTTTCGCGGAGCTGAATATAGCTGTTAACCCTTCTACCCGCCAGGCTATTTGGAACTTTCCCATCCTTAACCCCCAGGGGTTATTTTTTTTTTTCAAGCACATTTTGCAGTATGTATTTTTTAAATTGCTCTAACAGCCTTAATTTTCGTCATAGAGAGGTCAGGTTGGTCTCATTCTCTTGGAAAATGTCTGAAGTTTCTAAAAAATTTTTTAAAAAATATTGCAAAAAAAAATTGTAAATAACAGTTTTTTACAAGGACGTACCGGTACGTCCATGGGGGTAAAGGGATGTGTTTTGTGAAACGTACCAGTACGTCCTTTGCGGGTAAAAGGGTTAAAGCTTTTTCAAGGTGTGACCCCCCACCGCTAGTTAGCGTAGGGGGAGGGGATAGTGGGGTCAGCTAGCCACCCTGCTCTCACTAGCACTAGCGACTGACTGTCGCTTTTTATTTTGGCTCGGTAAAGACGTAGTATTTCTCACCCCTCAACCATTTTAACCGGTTTATGATTAAAAGCAACTTGCCTGATGCTTCATAAAATGTCTTTTTCTCTTTCAGAGCGACCTTCCTTGGGGCTCACGGGTTTCCCGTGCAAGGCAAGACAGCGAGAGGCCTTACGGTTGGGCACTCGAAGGGAGCAGACATCTGCCTAGACCAAACCTCCGGCGAGAGTCTGAAGGTCTTCGACTAAGAGTCTTGCGCCCGCTCAACTGTTCTGGCCTCGGCTTCTACTCGCCACGACGATCGCTCTGCTTCGGCAGGCAGGCGGGAGCAGTCACTGACAAGGACTCAGAAGAAATTAATTTACAATTTACATAATTCAACTAACAACTTATTACTCAAGTAAATAAGAAATGAATATGGACAGGCAGAGATGTATCATATCTTAATGGAAAAGGGATCAAGTGTTGATCATATGTGTACAGTAGATGGTCAGGCTCTAGGACATAGTCTCGTCCCTTGCCCCTGCCATTCATGAACGACTTTTAAACCTTTCAAATGTCCTTAGATAAACAAAGAATAAGTTCTTGACTGTTTAGCATCCAACACCACCTGGTCACTTTGCTCTACGATGTTCTACCTTCCTGGCTGATGTCTGCTCATGATTACCACCACACAGATAAGGCATTGCTTGTGGAATTCTCTGTTGATGCAACTCTAAATTCAAAATAGTTCTACTATCGTTAGATTTCAACCTGAAGGCCCGCTCGTAAATACGTTAGTCAATGCAGGTATTTAAAACTGAAAAATAACTAAAACATTCAACAACAGACAGATAACTGACATGTTTTTGTGGATGCCAACAGCAAGGAAAATCCGAAAGCATTTCAAACCGCAGTAGAACTTCAAAAGTTCAAAGTTCCAGCAAATGTTTTTATGTTGACCAGGCTGACATGAGTCTTTTTATAGTTTATATAAAACATATCTGTTTTTGACGTTATTAATAGTTTATATAGGACATATCTGTTTTGACGTTGTTACTGTTTTTAGAATGATTTATATTGTTAATTTATTCTCATCATTTATTTACTTCCTTATTTCCTTACCCCACAGGGCTATTTTTCCCTATTGGAGCCCTTGGGCTTATAGCATCTTGCTTTTCCAACTAGGGTTGTAGCTTGGCTAGTAATAATAATAATAATAATAATTCAAAAGTCTGTTAAATACATCGAGGTCAATCACACCAACATATTCAATATATCTTAAAAAAGCGATAAGAAAGTTCTAAAAAACTTAAAAGTAGCAAATCCTAACTGATATTGCGTTCAAAAGTCCTCAACTAACAATCGGCGTCAATGACCGTAGATGTCAGGATGCCTGAAAACTTTAAATCACTCAATCAATCTTCAACTAACGAACTTAATAGGTTCAAAGAAGATGTTTTAGTCGAAATTTGTTAAATTTTGTCCTAGGTTGGGGCTAACCTAACACACATGCCTACGATTTTCAGCTGCAAAGGTCAACAAACAACCCTGTTTCATATTAAAAAATGTCATCTTGCTTACTGCATTAGATTACATGATCTTGTGTTAACCCTTTTACCCCAAAAAGGACGTACTGGTACGTTTCACAAAACTCATCCCTTTACCCCCATGGACGTACTGGTACTTCGTTGCAAAAAACTGCTATCTATATTTTTTTTTTTATATTTTTGATAATATTTAGAGAAACTTCAGGCATTTTCCAAGAGAATGAGACCAACTTGACCTCTCTATGACAAAAATTAAGGCTGTTAGAGCAATTTAAAAAAAATATATATATACTGCAAAATGTGCTTGAAAAAAAATAACCCCTGAGGGTTAAGGGTTGAGAAGTTCCAAATAGCCTGGGGGTAAAAGGGTTTATACAGTATTTCATTATGAAATTTTGAAACAATATCAAAGATTTATAATTTCAGTTGGATTTGTGTTTTGTATCTCCAAATGTTTTAAAAGCTGAGATTGATTGATTGATTTGAAGTTCTCTGGCATCTTGACATCGAGGGTCATTGACGCCGATATCGTTTACTATAAATAAAGATTAAAAGAATATTTATTTAAAACCAGAAAAGCAAATGTTATAAAAGTTAAATAGCATTAAGCTGAGACCCTTCGACATGATTTATACTTTCAATCAAGAATTAGAACATTGCAACATCTTCAAGTTTCAAACGCAAGAAGCACTCACTCTGCCAGCTGCTTCCCAAGCATTCCTGTGTGCTGATTCAAACTTCGCCATGTCCTGGTATTCCACGCACGGCACGGCTCCGCCCGTGGGGTCGTCTACGACTATGCGCGGAGTGGGGACCCTCACTGTCCCCGTTGCTTTCATGGCCTTCGGACTTTTGAACTCTCCGTCGAACATCGCCCTCGCCTGACGAGAATTTGATGTTTTAACTGTGATGTCTGAAACAAGATAAAATTACAAACTGCTGGTAATAAAACCATCACTTATTTAATCATATAAATTGAAATTTAACTTAATGGGACATCTACAAATGATAAATAAAATTACTAACTGCTGGCAATAAAAACCATCATTTTTCTAATCATAAATTGAAGGTGTAAGTAATCAAAATCCAGGAATCAAATCATCCCTAGGATAATGTCTGATTATACAAACACAAGTCGTTTAGGTAGGATGGCCGTTGCATCTTTTAACGGGCAGTTAAGCGACAAGTGGGAGCAGACCGTGGTGCTCTGCCCCCTCACCTGTGGGAGTTTCTTCACTTAAGACCTCTCGGCTCAGAACTGAGAGGAGTGGCTGAGGAGAGAAGTATAATCTAAAGGACTTAGGTTTGTCTAGTTAGGAAAAGTAACAAATTTGTGAATTGTAATTTTCCTAGCGATAAAATCCTGGAGCTCTTTACGTGTGGGTGTTTTTATTTCCGCGGAGCTGAATATAGCTGTTAACCCTTTTACCCCCAGGCTATTTGGAACTTTCCAACCCTTAACCCCCAGGGGTTATTTTTTTTTTTCAAGCACATTTTGCAGTACTGTATATATTTTTTAAATTGCTGTAACAGCCTTAATTTTTGTCTTAGAGAGGTCAGGTTGGTCTCATTCTCTTGGAAAATGCCTGAAGTTTCTCAAATTTTTTTTAAAAAATATGCAAAATAAATTGTAAATAACAGTTTTTTGCAAGGATGTACCGGTACGTCCATGGGGGTAAAGGGATGTGTTTTATGAAACCTACCAGTACGTCCTTTGCGGGTAAAAGGGTTAAAGCTTTTTCGAGGTGTAACCACCCACCGCTAGTTAGCGTGGGGGGAGGGGATAGTGGGGTCAGTTAGCCACCCTGCTCTCACTAGCACTAGCGACTGACTCTCCCTTTTCATTTTGGCTCGGTAAAGACGTAGTCTTTCTCACCCGTCAACCATTTTAACCGGTTTAAAGCTTCATAAAATGTCTTTTTCTCTTTCAGAGCAACCTTCCTTGGGGCTCACGGGTTTCCCGTGCAAGGCAAGATAGCCAGAGGCCTTACGGTTGGGCACTCGAAGGGAGCAGACATCCTGCCTAGACCAAACCCCCGGCGAGAGTCTGAAGGTCTTCGACTAGGAGTCTTGCGCCCGCTCAACTGTTTTGGCCTCGGCTTCTACTCGCCACGACGATCGCTCTGCTTCGGCAGGCAGGCGGGAGCGGTCACTGACAAGGACTCAGAAGAAATTGATTTACAATTCACATAATTCAACTAACAACTTATTACTCAAGTAAACAAGAAATGAATATGGACAGGCAGAGATGTATCATATCTTGATGGAGAAGGGATCAAGTGTTGATCATATGTGTACAGTAGATGGTCAGGCTCTAGGACATAGTCTCGTCCCTTGCCCCTGCCATTCATGAACGACTTTTAAACCTTTCAAATGTCCTTTCAATGTCCTTAGATAAACAAATAATAAGTTCTTGACTATTTAGCATCCAACACCACCTGGTCACTTTGCTCTACGATGTTCTACCTTCCTGGCTGATGTCTGCTCATGATTACCACCACACAGATAAGGCATTGTTTGTGGAATTCTCTGTTGATGCAACTCTAAATTCAAAATAATTCTATCATTAGATTTCAACCTGAAGGCCCGCTCGTAAACACATTAGTCAATGCAGGTATTTAAAACTGAAAAATAACTAAAACATTCAACAACAGACAGATAATTGACATGTTTTTGTGGATGCCAACATCATGGAAAATCCGAAAGCATTTCAAACCGCAGTAGAACTTCAAAAGTTCAAAGTTAGAGCAAATGTTTTTATCTTGACCAAGCTGACATGAGTCTTTTTATATTTTATATAAAACATATCTGTTTTTGACATTATTAATAGTTTATATAGGACATATCTGTTTTGACGTTGTTACTGTTTTTAGAATGATTTATTGTTAATTTATTTCCTTATTTCCTTACCTCACTGGGCTATTTTTCCGTATTGGAGCCCTTGGGCTTATAGCATCTTGCTTTTCCAACTAGGGTTGTAGCTTGGCTAGTAATAATAATAATAATAATCTTGCTTTTCCAACTAGGGTTGTAGCTTGGCTAGTAATAATAATAATAATAATCTTTCTTTTCCAACTAGGGTTGTAGCTTGGCTAGTAATAATAATAATAATAATCTTTCTTTTCCAACTAGGGTTGTAGCTTGGCTAGTAATAATAATAATAATAAAAATTCGAAAGTCCGATAAATACATCGCGGTCAATCACACCAACATATTCAATATACAGTATCTTAAAAAAGCGATAAAAAAGTTCTAACAAACTTAAAAGGAGCAAATCGTAACTGATATTGCGTACCGAATTCCTCAACTAACAAACTTAATAGGTTCAAAGAAGATGTTTACAAGTCGACTTTTGTTAAATTTTGTCCTTACGCCTGCCATCAGGGAAACGCTCAGATGGAAGTACCCATGTCCAGAGATCCTTATAGAGGTTACTTAGACACTAAATAGTTTTTTGCGTAGTTTTCTCCAAGTCTCATATTCCGTTTTGGGTCAGGAGAACCTAGTCTCCTCTCTAGGTTCGATCTTATTATCCAGCCGGTCTCTCGGCCCGTAAGACCACCCCCGCCTCCTAAAGTATAAGTCTCCTAAGAAAGTAGTTCGAGGTAAGTACTCCGTGTTGGAACAAATCACACATTTTAACCCTTTTACCCCCAAAGGACGTACTGGTACGTTTCACAAAACCCATCCCTTTACCCCCATGGACGTACCGGTATGTCCTTGCAAAAAAATGCTATGAAATTTTTTTTTTCATATTTTTGATAATTTTTTGAAAAAATTCAGGCATTTTCCAAGAGAATGAGACCAACCCGACCTCTCTATGACAAAAATTAAGGCTGTTAGAGCAATTTAAAAAAAAAAAATACTGCAAAATGTGCTGGGAAAAAAATAACCCCTTGGGGGTTAAGGGTTGGAAATTTCCAAAGAGCCTGGGGATAAAAGGGTTAAGTAATTTGTATTTTTCCTAACAGTACTTACCTCGAACTACTTTCGGGTTATGGCCCGCCCATCCTTCCCCGAGTGTCTTACGGGACTTTGATACCATATCTATCATAAACTTACTGGTGACCGAGACCTGGCCACGCGCGCTCACTGACCCGGGTCGCCTCAGGGCGCGTATTCATCCGCTACAGAGGTACCCACTATAGAAAACGGAGATAGGGGAACTACATAAAATTCTGGTCGGTTGGGAGGAGAATCCCAGATACTCCTAAGAAAGTAGTTCGAGGTAAGTACTCCGTGTTGGAACAATTATAATTTCAGTTGGATTTGTGTTTGTATTCCAAACGTTTTAAAAGCTGAGATTGATTGATTCATTCGAAGTTCTCTGGCATCTTGACATCGAGGGTCATTGACGCCGATATCGTTTACTATAAAGATTAGAAGAATATTCAATTAAAACCAGAGAAGTAAATATATTATAAAAGTTAAATAGCATTAAGTTTAGAAACATCTACATTATTTATACTTTCAATCAAGGATTAGAACATTACATCTTTAAGTTTCAAACGCAAGAAGCACTCACTCTGCCAGCTGCTTCCCGAGCATTCCCGTGTGCCGATTCAAACTGCGCCATGTCCCGGTATTCCAAGCACGGCACGGCTCCGCCCGTGGGGTCGTCTACGACTATGCGCGGAGTGGGGACCCTCACTGTCCCCGTTGCTTTCGTGGCCTTCAGACTTTTGAACTCTCCGTCGAACATCGCCCTCGCCTGAGGAGAATTTGATGTTTTAACTGTGATATCTAAAAACAAGATAAAATTACAAACTGCTGGTAATAAAACCATCATTTATTTAATCATATAAATTGAAATCTAACTTCCTGTGACATCTACAAATGATAAATAAAATGACTGCTGGTAATAAAAACCATAATTTTTCTAATCATAAATATAAATTGAAGGTGTTAGTATCCAAAATCCAGCATTCAAATTATCCCTAGGATAATATCTAATGACTGGTATCTATAAGAAAAGCTATACAGTACATACATATTCAATAGATGATAAATGTTAACCCTTTAACCACCAAAGGACGTACTGGTATGTTTCACAAAACTCATTCCTTTACCCCCATGGACATACCGGTACGTACTTGCAAAAAACTGCTATTTACATTTCTTTTTGCATACTTTTGATAATTTTTTGAGAAACTTCAGGCATTTTCCAAGGGAATGAGACCAACCTGACTTCTCTATGATGAAAATTAAGGCTGTTAGAGCAATTTAAAAAAAAATATACTGCAAAATGTGCTTGAACAAAAAATAAAGGCAGGGGGTTAAGGGTTGGAAAGTTCCAAATAGCCTGGGGGGTAAAAGGGTTAAAATAGCAATGGACTGACAGCTCCCAATGCAAAACCTTTCTTGCTCATTAACCATTTCGTATGTTTTGCACAACGGCTCAAAGTATGCCTTGCACAAAGCACCATAAGGGACGGATTTACTTGTGCATCATATCCACGGTGATATGTCACTGTTTATGTAATGATACATAATTGAACATTTGCCTGTCGTAGGAGGCAATTACTGACGACATATCTCTATCAACATAAATAACTAGAATGGCACTCAGTCGAGAGCATGGCTTTGCCACACAAAGCATTCATACTTCATTCATAACTCCGATGCTTACTTATACTTCAACGTATTTTCTTCAAAATCTAATGGCTTTGTCCTTGGGTCACACCCCACATTATTATTATTATTATCAAATACTAAGCTACAACCCTAGTTGGAAAAGCAGGATGCTATAAGCCCAGGGGCCCCAACAGGGAAAATAGCCCAGTGAGGAAAGGAAACAAGGAAAAATAAAATATCTTAAGAACAGGAACAACATTGAAATAAATATTTCCCACAAAAACTATAAAAACTTTAACAAAACAAGAGGAAGAGAAGTTAGACAGAATAGTTAGCCCGAGTGTACCCTCAAGCAAGGGAACTCTAACCCAAGACAGTGGAAGACCCTGGTACAGAGGCTATGGCACAAACCAAAACTAGAGATCAATGGTTTGATTTTGGAGTGTCCTTCTCCTAGAAGAGCTGCTTACCATAGCTAAAGAGTCTCTTCTACCCTTACCAAGAGGAAAGTAGCCACTGAACAATTACAGTGCAGTTGTTAACCCCTTGAGTGGAGAAGAATTGTTTGGTAATCTCAGTGTTGTCAGGTGTATGAGGACAGAGGAGAATCTGTAAAGAATAGGCCAGACTATGTCCACCATGTTTCGTTGAAATTGTTCAGTAGTTTTTCCATAATGTTGTTCACAAATAAAACTAACACAACATTTGCGATCTACTTAGCATTGCAATTATTTTTAAAGTACGGCTGCATACTTGTACTTAGATGTACTTTATCTAAAATGTTAGGGTAGTTTGTAGCGCTACGGCCAAGTGCCCTAATTTGCTTATTATCGCTCCGACTGTTATCTTGTATCGAATAAAAACATTTGGAAATGGTCTATGGATCTTAAATATGTTGTGTAAGGGGGGGTCCAGGGGGCGCAGCCCCCCTGGGTAAGGACACGGCTTTTAGCATAGGTTAGGTGGGTTTTTTAAGTTAGCTTCTCCCGTCGTACTCGTAGGTAAGGAAACTGTTGTGTAAGGGGGGCCGAAGCCCCCCTGGGTAAGGACACGGCTTTTAGCATAGGTTAGGTGGGTTTTTTAAGTTAGTTTCTCCCGCCAAAATCGCTTTTAGAACGACGGCCACAGTTCAGAATATTCCCGTTTTCTACGGGATCTGGCCGTCACCCTACAAAGGCTCCAAATGTTACAGATTCATCCTTGGGTCAAACCAAACTTGACCACCAAGTTTGGCCAAAATCAGTATGACAGTTTTTCTGTAAAAGTTGCTTACATACAAACAACAGAGAGGAGTGACTGCATAACCTTCGCAAAATTTTGAAGGCCATTCACCTGCAAGAAATTCTATTTACCAACATCTGAGTTGCATCATTCAACCATAAGCATCGATAAAGCAGTACTGTACTGGTTCAATTAAAAGAAATTATATACATGTATAAAAATCGTCTTGGGTTAGAGTTCTCTTGCTTGGGGGTACACTCAAGCTCACTATTCTATCTTATTTCTCTTCCTCTTGTTTTGTTAAAAGTTTTTAAAAGGAAATATTTATTTTAATGCTGTTACTCTTCTTCAAATATTTCATTTTCCTTTCCTCACTGGGTATTTCCCCTGTTGGAGCCCTTGGGCTTGGAGCATCTTGCTTTTCCAACTAGGGTTGTAGCTCCGTAAGTAGTAATAATAATAATAATAATGATATCTTGGTAGGAGACCCTCCTTCAGGCAGGTGGAATTGAAAATAATGGCGGCTTCGGCAGAATTTAATTTTAGGTCCAATTTTTCTATTCTTCGGACTATTTGTTTGTCAGGGTTGCTACATATAGCTAGTAAGTGGGCGAAGTTCATCAGGTAGGATAAACAACAGGTTAAGTTTGGAGTAATTATTGCAGTAACAAATGATACTCGAAAATTACAGTAAGTCAAGTTAGGAGTTGCGACGATGATGATAATTTCTTTTTGTCATCCGAGATTTACTAATTCACAGAAAATGTTAATATGGCATACAGTATTATTATTCAATGGCCGCCAATATACCCGTAAGGGAAAGCATCATGCAGAGCAGCTGAGACTAAAAACAAACAAAACTATAAAGTTAACGTGTGTCGCTACCTAGAATTATCGAAACAGACAATTATAATACTCAACTTGGGAGCAGGGATCTCCAAAACGACTGACATCTTCAAAAACACCGAAACACAAAGTCTATGAAAGCAACACGTCCGAATCTCACTGGCGCTAGAAAAGGAATGAGGGAAGAAACGTGGGTAGTAGTAGGGGTGGGGGGGGGACGGTAGTCGTAGTAGAAGGCAGTGGTCGGATGTAGAACGGCACCTCGTAGTATCGGGGGATTTTGAGGAATGAGAGGACTAATTGGTAAGGGACCTCTGGTCGTGGTTCTAACACGCCCCAGTTACTATACCGACACTCTTTTAGAGTGAGTGAGCTGGGTATATTCCTGGCTCTCCCTGCAACTTTTTTCTCTGGTATATTTAGCAGTATTTATACCTTAGAAATGGTGCTATAAGGAGCATTTCACGGAGCAACACAGGTCGAGTGTTGATTGGCACCTCGCTGTGGCGGGGATTTTGAAGAGGAGATATCTAAATGGTGCGAGACCTCTGGTTGTGAATTATCACGCCCCAGTATTATATCGACACCTTATATAGGTGAGCGAGCTGGGTTCAACCTGGTATTCCTATGCAATTTTTTCTCTGGTAATATATAGCAGTTATATACCTTAGAAATGGTGCTAAAGGAGCATTTCACTGGGCGGCACAGCTCGGAGCCCAGAAAGGAGCAACACAGGTCGAGCCCAGAAAAACATTATCATCATTCCTTTTCTGTACTGTATGCTACTATTTATCCATTTAACTATAAATTTCTTATCGCATCGATCAAAACCATAAACCCCATGTATTTCAAGTAACCCCTTTCTTTTTCTATGAGATTTTTCCACCTTTCTATAGATGTCTCTTTCCAGCTATTCTCTCAAGGGGTTAACTACTGCACTGCAATCGTTCAGTGGCTACTTTCCTATTGGTAAGGGTAGAAGAGACTCCCTAGCTATGGTAAGCAGCTCTTCTAGGAAAAGGACACTCCAAAATCAAACCATTGTTCTCCAGTCTTGGATAGCGCCATAGTCTCTGTGCCATGGTCTTCCACTGTCCTGGGTTAGAGTTCTCTTGCTTAAGGGTGCATTCTTAAACACTATTCTGTTTCCTGACAGAGCTATTCTTCCCTAATGGAGTCCTTGGGATTACAGCATCCTGCTTTTTCCAACTAGGGTTGTAACTTAGCTGGTAATAATACTACGCCTATTAATATAAACTAGTCTTCATCTTTTGCCCAATATTCTTGAACATTAAAAACCAGAGGAATTACAGATGAGGGAGAAATTATATATAAAACAAGCCTCTTTAGTCCTTTCTAAGCTATAAAAATAGCACTACCAAGGAACATGATGAGAACTGCCTCAATAATAGCCCTACTGTCATCCCTAACCTGATCTTAAATGAACTGCTCATAAGTTTCGTAACTGCTGCTTTTCCATCAACCCATGCTGACCGACTTCAGGGCCCTGAACTTATCTGCTGCCCATCAAAAGTTTCACTTTGAAAATGGGGAACTAAACTATATAACCTTCGTACTGACAAATAGAAGTCTGGGAAGACTTTAAAGGAGATATTTCTTCATCACACTGTTAAAAAGAAAGAAAAAAAATACTGTATTTGTATAGGAAGACCCTGATGGTACGAAAACTGTAAATACGCAGCAAACACAATTTGCCCTATATCTATAGTGTACTTTTCTGTACTAAACCATTGAGTAGTAACCTCTACGTGGAGTCAGACATACAGATTTTTTTCACAGCTCCCTTGAATTCTAGGCAATTTAAGCCTAGATCTTCATTTCAACATATTTCACAAGGATCTAATGAGTCTTTCCATTTGTTGTCCCCCCACCCCAAACTCTTTCCAGTCTAATTCTTCTTTCCTTCTTTTGTCATATGTCTGATTCAAGCTCTTGACTTATAACAAATCAAAAGATAATGGTCATGTGTGGGGGAAAAATGCAGACAAGGGGAAGTGGGGTGAAGCACAACTGAAAATAATATGGACGACATATATATTCCAAAAATTGAGGTGATTAGGAAATTGGATAAGTCAATAAAGTGGTTCAAATGGAATTAAGCAGTGAATAACTTATATAATGGCTCAGAAAGCAAGGTAGAGAAGGGACATGTTATTGAAGAGAACTGTAACATAACTCGTTCATTTGAATCACATATAATTTATCAAAATACCGTTTGAAAAGACATAAGGATGAAATACCTTTTCCACGTACAGTACTAGAAGATTTTATATGAAGGAGTTAACGTACTTCAAATGCTGTACCTTTTCCTTGGAGCTTCTCTTCAGATAAACCTTTCTGTGATCCGCCTCATACACTTCCCCCTTGTTGATGCACCCGCCTCCAGTCTGACCAGTGGCGACGAAGCGCGACGTCTCCAGAGCCTGGCGTATGGCGTCGTACATTTTCGATGTCATGGCAAAAGCTCCTGAAATTGTCATGGAGAATATCAGCACATAATACAGTACAGTAATCAATAACATCTAATGTATAAAATACAATAATGTATCTAATCATGTACCCGACTACTGTAACATATAAGCATAATGCATATTAACCCTTTTACCCCCAGGCTATTTGGAAATTTCAAACCCTTAACCCCCAGGGGGTTGTTTTTTTCCCAGCACATTTTATTTAAATTGCTCTAACAGGATTAATTTTTGTCATAGAGAGGTCAGGTTGGTCTCATTCTCTTGGAAAAATGCCTGAATTTTCTCAAAATATTATCAAAAATATGAAAAAAAAAATTTTATAGCATTTTTTTGCAAGGACGTACCGGTACGTCCATGGGGGTAAAGGGATGAGTTTTGTGAAACGTACCAGTACGTCCTTTGGGGGTAAAAGGGTTATCTTCAGAGTAAAGATTCTTTAAACTAAATTGATTTTCATTTTACAATACTTTAGCTTTTTTGTATGAGCAGTTCAATTTCAGACGCATTCCCCTCGGTATCTGCACGACATCGATACCTCCAGTGGCATTAAAAGGCGTTCTCTACAAATCCTCACACTGGATGGCTAGAACTCAATAGTATTTTTACGAGGTTTTAAATTGATTTGTCTAACCAAGATTAAAAATGAAAAATTTAAAAATTTGTATTTTCCTAATTATACAAACCTGAGTTCATTACTCATAGGAGAAAGATAACAAAGAAGATGGAATACGGCAATTAAACCTTTTAATGAAGTATAAACCCCCAGCAGGTAGTTACTCCGAAAGGTTGTCTCCCCTTTAGCAAACTGTAACCTCAATTGGATTGCAACTGGCAGAAGGGGCGGGGCTTTCCCACCACTAGCAAGTGTCAACCGTCTACTGCCGACACCTATTTGTACGTTTTTAATTGCCAAGTTCATTCTCCCTTCAAAGAACGATGTTTGGTAATTGTGTAGGAAAAACTATGGGCTTCCACCAGTTTTATTAAAAACAGTAAATTCACCATAAAATACATCATTTGATAATCTTGTTTCCTCCATAACGGTAATTGTATTATTCTATAATTTTACCATAAATTTCCATCGATGCAGATACACAAGTATACAAAGATAAGATAGAGAAATACAGTACTGTAATAAAACAATATTATATCCTTTAATACAACAAAAAAAAAAAATTGTATTAACCCGATATCTATTTCATATGAAACCTATTTACCTAATGGGGGGGGGGTGCCTAATGACTCCCTGCCACTGCAATATTCTAAGACATAATAATACATACAGGTGGCCGCTATCGTACATACACCCCTAGGCCAAAATGTATCATAAATCGACTTAAAAAGTTTCTTGAAAGCAATTAAGTTCAAGGGGTGTATGTATGATAGCGGCCACCTGTATGTATTAATATGCCCAACTTAGGATACGGCAGTGTAAGGGGGGTCGCAGGGGGCGTAAGCGCCCCCATCAGGTAATTAGGTAAGGACACGGCTTGTAGGTTAGGTTAGGGGGGAAAGTTAAGGTTAGTTGATGTCCATTTTCAATGAACGCGTGAGAAACTTAGCGCTGATATACAAAGGCTCCAAGTTCAAGTTTTGGACCTTCTGTCTATTGAAATCTCGCTTTCTAACGCAGCTTAATACACATCTTTGCTTGTTTAGGTATTGTCCTTCTGTATCCCACTGACCTAACCTAATCTAGGATGCACATACTTTCTAAAAGTGGTTCCCGGAATCTCTGTACATCGTAAAAAGTATTGTTATACCAAACGTAAAATTTACTTGACCGGAATTTCATGCTATTTCCAAAAAAAGCTAGATATAAACACTAACGTACAGCTTAATTACTAGTTAATATTCATTTTCAATAGCTATCTTCACACCCAACTAGCTTAGGGTAGCCTACGCTAGTCTTCTATTCTTAGCCTTTACCTAACTGTGGCTATTAAATCAAATTATACTGTATATATACAGGTAATTGATTCGTAAAATATGTATAATATATATTTACGACTCATAAATATCTATATTTAATTAAAAAAAGGCCTCAGTTCGATTTAAACGTATTGTACGAGAGGCCTCTGATACCGTACGAGAAATCGTGTTTCAATATCGGTTAATATCTCAAAATATAACTAAAATTTAATGATTTTAATTTATATAATGACACCTATAACATTAAATAAAGCTTAAACATTATTAATTAAACCTTGACATACTTACAGAACGAAGTTAAATGAAGATATACATGATAAACTTCTTAGACGGGGTCTGACGAAATGTCTTGTTTACAAAACTTCTTCTTTTACTTCTGGGGCGAGAATTGAGAATCCAGGTCTATGGAATTTTCAAAATTTGCCCTTAAATTTTCCCCCCAAAAAAGCAATAATCTTACTCAATAACACTATGTGGAAACGTATTTATCTCAGATATATGATTATCCATATATATTTTATAATTTGGATTAAAATCTATCAGATTATTGGCTAAAATTGGTTCCAAATTTACCAAAAATAAGCAATAATCGTACACAAAAACTCCATATGGAAATGCATTTATCTCAGATATATGATGATTCATACATTTTGTTAGATTTGTGTTAAAATCTATCAGATTATTGGCTAAAATTTCTACTAATATTACGGTCCACCCGTATTGAAAATCAAGCATTTTGAATACTTGAAAGATTGCTTGGTTGATAGAAACTGCTCTGTACAAACTAGAAAATCTTATCTATTATATGAATAATTAAACAGAGGGGTACCCCAGGGGGAGTTTACTGGGCCCTGTTTTATTCTGAATCTATGTTATAAGTCTATGAAAAGTACTACAGGAACATGAACTGAAGTTTAAACTATTTGAAGACGATACGTAATTTTACTGAAAGGGTGGACAAGCTGATAAAGATTATGGAATTTATTAAGTTAACATTTCAAACATTGATGGACCCAAAAGTATAGAAATTATACATACTGATAAAATCAATGGAAAAATCTACTAGTAATTTAATAAACTAGAATCACTAACAGGAAATATGATGTTGAACATGCACTAAAGATTAAACCAATTCTCAATACGAGGTCAACTTCAAATGGAAATGTTGTTGTTGTGAACTTTACTGGTGAAAAGATCAGCGAGGAAGGAGTAAACAAGATTGGGAAATTGTAAAATTAAAAGCTAAAATAATGATTATGCAATGTATACGATGATGAAGATGGTGTAGTAAATTCTTTTATTTAAAGTGATTGTAACCTAGACCAGATTTGAATTATAGAAGCAGGGTTGCCAGATTATTTCGACTGGATTATCGTACATGAGCCTTAAAATTGTCGTTTTTTTTTTCAACCAAAATTATTGTACACAGTTTCAATATAATTATCAAGGAGTGATATGATTGACTTATTTCAAAATATTTTAGTATAATTGTTTAATTAAACACACACATATATGTAAATACCTAAGGTATATATCGTGCATCGTACTGGACATAGAATAATCGTACATGTATGATAATTATCGTACGACTGGCACCACCGTATAGAAGAGAAGGTAAGTTTGATATTCAAGAAATATGCTGTAGGTTGGACAACCCACTCCTTGTTGAACATTGATCCTGAAGTTCTGAAGGCTAATCATGATAATGAGATGAATTCATGTTGCGATGTGGTACTTATAACATGTGATATGTGCCACATAATCAAATATCACTTACAAGGGTATGAACATTTTGAAAAAGATTGCAATTTTCAAGACTGATGATAAAGTGAGCGAGAAATGTTCATGAAAACCTACAAATGGAAGTTATAAACTGATGATCATATATTGGTCAAGAAATTGAAAAGCTTATGATTTGGAATTGAAGAAATTAGCATAAATAGTGTCTATGTAAATATTTAATCTGTTATAAAAACAATTCATATCAAATTGATGAATGATAAATAACTTGTTCAAGAAGAAACTGAAACTTTATTGTTCTCTAAGTGTTACAGTAATGTGGGTTTGACAATAAACACCAGTTTTGCAGTGTGATATGCAACATTATTATTATTATTATTATTATTATTATTATTATTATTATTATTATTATTATTATTATTATTACTCGCTAAGCTACAACACTAGTTGGAAAAGCAGGATGCTATAAGCCCAGGGGCTCCAACAGGGGAAAATAGCTAAGCGAGGAAAGGAAAACTGGGAAATATAAAATATTTTAAGATGAGTAACATCATTAACATAAATATCTCCTCTATAAACTATAAAAACTTTAACAAAACAAGAGGAAGAGAAATAAGATAAAGGAGTGGGCTCGAGTGTACCCTCAAGCAAGAGAACTCTAACCCAAGACAGTGGAAGACCATGGTACAGAGGTTATAGCACAACCCAAGACTAGAGAACAATGGTTTGATGTTGGAGTGTCCCTCTCCTAGAAGAGCTGCTAACTGAAGCCAAGGAATCTCTTCTACCCTTGTATACAATAAACTGATTTTATAGGTCCTATAGGATGGAGAGTTCCTCTTAATAGGCCCCCCAAAACCAGTGGTCAACGTAAATTATGTAAAAATTGTAATAAACAGAAGAGCTAGACTGATAAAAGGTGTCCCACCTAGAGAAAGGATTTCTCCTACACTAATTGATTTACACTGGCTGCCTATTAAAGCGAGAATAGAGTTTGAAATATGTACAATAGCCCATCAAGTTAATAGAACCGGACGTCCAAAATATCTAAGAGAATTGGTACATATTGTGCAGCCAATAAATCGTGTTGACATGAGAATAGTTACAGATGGTTTTAGATTATTGAAGCCTAGATATATGTCTACTGTAGGTTCTAGATCTTTCAAATATGCGGCCTAAGGCTATATAACAAGCTTCCACTAGACATTCGAAAGACTGAAGACATTAAGGCTTTCAAGAGGAAACTGTGGACTTTCTTATTCTCTGGGTGCTTCGATAATGTGGATTTAGCAATAAACGAGTAATATGAGATTGAATAATATGATAAAGTGATGTTATGGGTCCTGTAAGGCACAGGAATCCCCGCGTGATAGGACCATAAAAACAGCCTTTAAAGTAAAGTAAGTAATACTGTGTGATTAATGTTGTTACTTGTTCAAAAACTATTAAAATTTTACGTAACAAGAACAAATGTTCAATGGTACTTTATTAAAGTCTTTTAATATACTGAACTGTCCCTCTAAACTTGAACTCTGATCATAGATTACCATAAGATACGACTAGATGTACCCCCCCTCTCTCTCTCTCTCTCTCTCTCTCTCTCTCTCTCTCTCTCTCTCTCTCTCTCTCTCTCTCTCTCTCTCTCTCTCTCTCTCTCTCTCTCTCTCTCACCGCTACCCTGTTGGAGCTCTTATAATAATAATAATAATAATAATAATAATAATAATAATAAATGCTAAGCTACAACCCTATTTGGAAAAGCAGGATGCTATAAGCCCAGGGGCCCCAACAGGGAAAATAGCCCAGTGAGGAAAGGAAATAAAGAAAATCCTTATAGGGCTTGTAACATCCTACTTTTCCAACTAGGTTGTTGCTTAGCTAATAATAATAATAATAATAATAATAATAATAATAATAATAATAATAATAATAATAATAATAATAATAATAACAGAAGTTAAGCCTAAATAGCCTTGAGAAAAAGCTTACACTAAAACAGAAAAAAAAAAACTTGAAGCAAATTCTAAGATTGTTATAAAAATAAACTCAAACTACAGTATGTAATTTAAGGCACATTTATTCAATATGATGATTTAGTTGTGACAACTATAACGTCACGCCCACATAGATTGCACGCACATACGCACACACGTCTGAGGAGGGGCGCGAAGAGAGTGCTAACAGCTATGTGCCCCTTTTACTCTCTTGAACTTTGACCTCACCTATTGAACTTTGACCTCTCATGGTGGTGTCTCTGGCGAGAGACATAAACAAGATGCTATTATACTTTCAACTACTATTATTATTATCATTATTATTATTATTATTATTATCATCATTAATTGCTAAGCTACAACCCTAGTTGGAAAAGCAGAATGCTATAAGCCCAGTGGCTCCAACGGGGAAAATAGACCAGTGAGGAAATGAAGCAAGGAAAAAATAAATACTTTAAGAATAATATTAAAATAAATATCTCCTATATAAACTATAAAAACTTTAACAAAACATGAGGGAGAGAAATTAGATAGAATAGTGTGCCCGAGTGTACCCTCAAGCAAGAGAACTCTAACCCAAGATAATGGAAGACCATGGTAGAGTGGCTATGGCACTACCCAGGACTAGAGAACAATGGTTTGATTTTGGAGTGTCATTCTCCTAGAAGAGCTGCTTACCATAGCTAGAGAGTCTCTTCCACCCTTAACAAGAGGAAAGTAGCCACTGAACAATTAAAGTGCAGTAGTTAACCTCTTGGGTGAACAAGAATTGTTGGTAATCTCAGTGTTGTCAGATTTAGGAGGACAGAGGAGAATGTGGAGAGAATAGGCCAGACTATTCGGTGTATGTGTAGACAAAGGGAAAATGAGACGTAGCCAGAGATAGGATGCAATGTAGTACTGTCTGGCCAGTCAAAGGACCCCATAACTCTCAAGCGGTAGTATCTCAAGGGGTTGTTGGTGCCATGGCCAACCTACTACCTATAAAGGACTGAAATATTTCTACAAATTAAGCACTAATTCTGTAACATAATTCCTGCCTGAGATTTCGCAACGGCAGATCAATTGATCAATCAATTCTATAAGTCAAACAAGAAATAGATCTTTGGGATAGAAGTGAATGCACAAAACTATCGTATCAAGTTATGGCGAGATGATCTTCTCAAGGCGAACATGTTTTTAACGTGTTATCTCAAGACGAACGTGTTTTGAATGTGTTATCTCAAGACGAACGTGTTTTGAACGTCTTATCTCCAGACGAACGTGTTTTGAGCGTGTTATCTCAAGACGAATGTGTTTTGAACGTGTTATCTCAAGACGAACGTGTTTTTGAACGTGTTATCTCAAGACGAACATGTTTTGAACGTGTTATCTCAAGAGGAACATGTTTTGAACGTGTTATATCAAGACGAACATGTTGTGAACGTGTTATCTCAAGACGAACGTGTTATCTCAAGACGAACATGTTTTGAACGTGTTACCTCCAGACGAACATGTTGTGAACGTGTTACCTCAAGACGAACATGTTTTGAACGTGTTACCTCAAGACGAACATGTTTTGAACGTTTTACCTCAAGACCAACATGTTTTGAGCATGTTACCTCAAGACGAACATGTTTTGAACGTGTTACCTCAAGACGAACATGTTTTGAACGTTTTACCTCAAGACCAACATGTTTTGAGCATGTTATCTCAAGACGAACATGTTTTGAACGTGTTATCTCAAGACGAATACGTTTTGAACGTGTTACCTCAAGACGAACATGTTTTGAACGTGTTATCTCAGTGTTTTGAACGTGTTATCTCAAGACGAACATGTTTTTAACGTGTTATCTCAAGACGAACGTGTTTTGAACGTGTTATCTCTAAAATGGTGTTGTAAGGTACCATAGTGTAAAGGTCTTGTGTAGACCCCTGGACTCACTGATCAGAAGTAGGACTTATCAATTAGCATCATCCAATTATATTCGTCAATTAAAAACACCCAATATTATTATAATAATAATAATAATAATAATAATAATAGAAACTTACATATCAGGGGAAGGAAGAGAAGATGATGAATTGACGAGCTGAGAAAATTTTCCGATATAGACTGACATAGAAAGATCATGCATAGATGCGTGTGGAAGGGCGTGTCTGAGGCCTTTGTCCTGCAGTGGATTAGTTGGGACTAATGATATATATATATATATATATATATATATATATATATATATATATATATATATATATATATATAAAAATGCAGCCCTTTCTAATCCACTGCAGGAAAAAGGCCTCAGACATGTCTTTATTCATTTCTAGGGGTGTGCCCAGTTTCATCATCACACTGGCCACTGCAGATTGATGATGGTGGGAAACTTAAATGATCACAACAAACCAACCTAGTATGGGTGGCCTTGGCTAGCACAGCTTTACTTTATAATAGTTGATTCTTAACTTACGTATTATATTTCTCCAGTTTCCAACACGTTCTGCCTGGACAGGAAACTTAGGGACAGGCGATTTGGACATGTCTGATTCCTCTGACTGACTGAGAGTGACTGATGCTACAATCAGCTGTTCAGTGACTCTGGGAGTCAGGAGGCGGGGCTAAGAGTCAGGAGGTGGGGCTAAGTGTCAGGGGGCGGGGCTAAGTGTCAGGGGGCGGGGCCTATTACATCAAGGAAGTCTTCTAGGGGGAGAAACTGATTATCAAGTCAGCAAAAACATTGTTTTTTATCTCTTGTTTTGATGTTTTGTGTTTTAGTCTGATATGAATAATTCCTTCTAAAGTGTAGATTAAAATAAAGAAAATTATAAAAAGCTGTTAATTATTGAATACAAAAAACTAATGGGTATGTAAATAGTTTTTTTAAAGTGTGGGACACGCACTTATGAACACACACGCTTCTCTTCTTTATTTTTTGTTTTATAGTTTTGACCTTTGACCTCTTCTGATTGATTTTATATAGTGGCTGATGTAAACATGTTATGTAGTGTTCATAATAAGATTATCAAGAGTATATATGTATATATATATATATATATATATATATATATATATATATATATATATGATAAATTTTTTTTTTGTACATTTAAACGTGTTTCTTTCATATTTCAAATAAGCCATATATATTAATACATTAAAGTCTGGATTCTCTTAACGACCTCGGGATCAGAGCCCAAGGCGGAACCGCCCAAAGACTATGATACCGGACCGGCGGGGATTTGAACCCTCGCCAGGATATCTGTATGCCAGTGACCATACCACTCCGCCACTCCTTCGTGGCGGAGTGGTATGGTCACTGGCTTACAGATATCCTGGCGAGGGTTCAAATCCCCGCCGGTCCGGTATCATAGTCTTTGGGCGGTTCCGCCTTGGGCTCTGATCCCGAGGTCGTTAAGAGAATCCAGACTTTAATGTATTAATATATATGGCTTATTTGATATACATATATATATATATATATATATATACAGTATATATATATATATATATATATATATATATATATATATATATACAGTCTATATATATGCATATATATATATATACAGTCTATATATATGCATATATATATAGACTGTATATATATATATATATATATATATATATATATATATATATATATATATATATATATATATATATATATATATACTGTATATATATATATATATATATATATATATATATATACAGTCTATATATATATGCATATATATATATATATATATTATATATATATACAGTATATATATACAGTATATATATACAGTATATATATATGTACATATATATATAATATATATATATATATATACATATATATATATATATATATATATATATATATATATACAGTATATATATATATATATATATATATATATATATATACTGTATATATATATATATATATATATATATATATATATATACAGTATATATATATATATATATATATATATATACATATATATATATACACATATATATATATATATATATATATACACACATATATATATATATACATATATACACATATACACACACACACACATATATATATATATATATATATATATATATATATATATATATATATATATACATATGCAAAAACAAAAACATATGCAGCCATTTCTTATTATTATTATTATTATTATTATTATTATTAATTGCTGAGCTGCAACCCTGGTTGGAAAAGCAGAATGCTATAAGCCTAGGGGTCCAACAGGGAAAATAGCCCAGTGTGGAAAGGAAACAAGGAAAAGTAAAGTATTATAAGAACAGTAACATTAAAATAAATATCTTTTATAAACTATAAAAATCTAACAAAACAAGAGGAAGAGAAATAAGATAGAATAGTGTGCTCGAGTGTACCCTCAAGCAAGAGAACTCTACTCCAAGATAGTGGAAGGCCATGGTACAGAGGCTATGGCACTACCCAAGACTAGAGAACAATGGTTTGATTTGGGTACATTATTCTATCTTATATCTCTGCCTCTTTTTTTTTTACCTTTTGTAGTTTAATATTTTTACTAGTCTAGAAATATTCTATTTTAATTGTTCATTACTTCTCTTGTAGTTTATTTGTTTCCTTGTTTCCTCACTGGGCTATTTTTCCCTGTTGGAACCCTTGGGCTTATAGCATCCTGCTTTTCAAACTAGGGTTGCAGCTTAGCAAGTAATAATAATAATAATGATAATAATAACAAAAGCAGGATGCTGTAAAGCCCAAAGGTTCCAACAGGGAAAATAGCCCAGTGAGGAAAGGAAACAAGGAAATAGATAAACTAAAAGAGAAAGAGAAGTAATGAACAATTAAAATAAAGCACTCCAAGAACAGAAAAAAAAAATTATATAAAGGAGGTCTTGTGTAGACCCCTGGACTCACTGATCAAAAGTAGGACTTAACAATTAACATTATCTGATGTAGACTGGCACAGGAAGGTCATGCATAGA
>NC_090749.1:100485142-100617642 GCF_036898095.1 Palaemon carinicauda | reverse complement strand
AAAATAAAAGAAAAAAAAAAAAAAAAAAAAATAAAAAAAAAAAAAAAAAAAAAAAAAAAAAAAAATGTATATGTATATATATTTTTCCACTTTTGATTTGAAAAGGATATTTTTTAAAAGGAACATAAGTTGTGTTAAGTTCAATTTCGGTTTATTTTGTGAGGAAAAAGAGACCCAGACAAGTTTTTCAAGACCAGAACTTCAAGGACGCTTGGATGGACGGCCCAGCTTGAGGAATGCAATGCCTAACTCTCCAGCTTGGACGATGCTTGGAATAATCTGGTGGACTGGTGCTGCTGATGGAAGAAATCTGGCTGATTTCAGAATGCTCTGTACCTTGATGGGGTGTACAGGACCTTTGTCAAGTGTACAAATGGTCGGATATCTAGATCTATTCTTTTGGATACCAACCTTCGGGTGGTTCTGGGGGAATAATCTAGAAGACCGGCTCTGCAGAAAGATGAAGCTGGGTTTCTTCTATTATGCAGTCTTGTCGTTATAGGTTGGCCCAGGATAGTTCCGCTAGGGAAGGAAGCTGCGTCTCTGGTGAGGTGCTCATCCGATGGCTGCTGATGGAGGACTGGGAGCAGAGTAAGTTCTGGTTCTGAGGATGCTTGACTTAATTGTTCGGTTTCATGTTTCTTTGATTAAAGGCTTGGCTTCATTGCCTGGTCTAATAAAGCTTGGCTTAAATGTCTGGCTTCATGCTTTTTAAATTTAAGGCTTGGCTTCATTGCCTGGCCCCAAAGAAGCTCGGCTTCATCGCCCGGCTTCCTGCTGCTTGGATTTTTTTTGAAGGCTTGGCTTCATCGCCTGGCCCCAAAGAAGCTCGGCTTCATCGCCCGGCTTCCTGCTGCTTGGACTTGATTTTGAAGGCTTGGCTTCATCGCCTGGCCCCCAAAGAATCTCGGCTTCATCGCCCGGCTTCCTGCTGCTTGGACTTGATTTTGAAGGCTTGGCTTCATCGCCTGGCCCCCAAAGAAGCTCGGCTTCATCGCCCGGCTTCCTGCTGCTTGGACTTGATTTTGAAGGCTTGGCTTCATCACCAGGCCCCCAAAGAAGCTCGGCTTCATCGCCCGGCTTCCTGCTGCTTGGACTTGATTTTGAAGGCTTGGCTTCATCGCCTGGCCCCCAAAGAATCTCGGCTTCATCGCCCGGCTTCCTGCTGCTTGGACTTGATTTTGAAGGCTTGGCTTCATCGCCTGGCCCCCAAAGAATCTCGGCTTCATCGCCCGGCTTCCTGCTGCTTGGACTTGATTTTGAAGGCTTGGCTTCATCGCCTGGCCCCCAAAGAAGCTCGGCTTCATCGCCCGGCTTCCTGCTGCTTGGACTTGATTTTGAAGGCTTGGCTTCATCACCAGGCCCCCAAAGAAGCTCGGCTTCATCGCCCGGCTTCCTGCTGCTTGGACTTGATTTTGAAGGCTTGGCTTCATCGCCTGGCCCCCAAAGAAGCTCGGCTTCATCGCCCGGCTTCCTGCTGCTTGGACTTGATTTTGAAGGCTTGGCTTCATCGCCTGGCCCCCAAAGAAGCTCGGCTTCATCGCCCGGCTTCCTGCTGCTTGGACTTGATTTTGAAGGCTTGGCTTCATCGCCTGGCCCCCAAAGAAGCTCGGCTTCATCGCCCGGCTTCCTGCTGCTTGGACTTGATTTTGAAGGCTTGGCTTCATCGCCTGGCCCCCAAAGAAGCTCGGCTTCATCGCCCGGCTTCCTGCTGCTTGGACTTGATTTTGAAGGCTTGGCTTCATCGCCTGGCCCCCAAAGAAGCTCGGCTTCATCGCCCGGCTTCCTGCTGCTTGGACTTGATTTTGAAGGCTTGGCTTCATCGCCTGGCCCCCAAAGAAGCTCGGCTTCATCGCCCGGCTTCCTGCTGCTTGGACTTGATTTTGAAGGCTTGGCTTCATCGCCTGGCCCCCAAAGAAGCTCGGCTTCATCGCCCGGCTTCCTGCTGCTTGGACTTGATTTTGAAGGCTTGGCTTCATCGCCTGGCCCCCAAAGAAGCTCGGCTTCATCGCCCGGCTTCGTGCTGCTTGGACTTGATTTTGAAGGCTTGGCTTCATCGCCTGGCCCCCAAAGAAGCTCGGCTTCATCGCCCGGCTTCCTGCTGCTTGGACTTTTTTCAAGGCTTGGCTTCATCGCCTGGCCCCCAAAGAAGCTCGGCTTCATCGCCCGGCTTCCTGCTGCTTGGACTTTTTTCAAGGCTTGGCTTCATCGCCTGGCCCCCAAAGAAGCTCGGCTTCATCGCCCGGCTTCGTGCTGCTTGGATTTTTTTCAAGGCTTGGCTTCATCGCCTGGCCCCAAAGAAGCTCGGCTTCATCGCCCGGCTTCCTGCTGCTTGGATTTTTTTCAAGGCTTGGCTTCATCGCCTGGCCCCAAAGAAGCTCGGCTTCATCGCCCGGCTTCGTGCTGCTTGGATTTTATTCAAGGCTTGGCTTCATCGCCTGGCCCCCAAAGAAGCTCGGCTTCATCGCCCGGCTTCCTGCTGCTTGGACTTGATTAAAGGCTTGGCTTCATCGCCTGGCCCCAAAGAAGCTCGGCTTCATCGCCCGGCTTCCTGCTGCTTGGACTTGATTAAAGGCTTGGCTTCATCGCCTGGCCCCAAAGAAGCTCGGCTTCATCGCCCGGCTTCGTGCTGCTTGGATGATTTTGAAGGCTTGGCTTCATCGCCTGGCCCCAAAGAAGCTCGGCTTCATCGCCCGGCTTCCTGCTGCTTGGACTTGATTAAAGGCTTGGCTTCATCGCCTAGCCCCAAAGAAGCTCGGCTTCATCGCCCGGCTTCGTGCTGCTTGGATGATTTTGAAGGCTTGGCTTCATTGCCTGGCCCCCAAAGAAGCTCGGCTTCATCGCCCGGCTTACTGCTGCTTGGACTTTTTTAAAGGCTTGGCTTCATTGCCTGGCCCCAAAAAAGCTCGGCTTCATCGCCCGGCTTCCTGCTGCTTGGACTTGATTAAAGGCTTGGCTTCATCGCCTGGCCCCAAAGAAGCTCGGCTTCATCGCCCGGCTTCCTGCTGCTTGGACTTTATTGAAGGCTTGGCTTCATCGCCTGGCCCCAAAGAAGCTCGGCTTCATCGCCCGGCTTCCTGCTGCTTGGACTTTCTTAAAGGCTTGGCTTCATTGCCTGGCCCCAAAGAAGCTCGGCTTCATCGCCCGGCTTCGTGCTGCTTGGATGATTTTGAAGGCTTGGCTTCATTGCCTGGCCCCCAAAGAAGCTCGGCTTCATCGCCCGGCTTCCTGCTGCTTGGATTTTTTTGAAGGCTTGGCTTCATCGCCTGGCCCCAAGAAGCTCGGCTTCATCGCCCGGCTTCCTGCTGCTTGGATTTTTTTTGAAGGCTTGGCTTCATCGCCTGGCCCCAAAGAAGCTCGGCTTCATCGCCCGGCTTCCTGCTGCTTGGATTTTTTTCAAGGCTTGGCTTCATCGCCTGGCCCCAAAGAAGCTCGGCTTCATCGCCCGGCTTCCTGCTGCTTGGACTTTTTTGAAGGCTTGGCTTCATCGCCTGGCCCCAAAGAAGCTCGGCTTCATCGCCCCGCTTCCTGCTGCTTGGACTTTCTTAAAGGCTTGGCTTCATTGCCTGGCCCCAAAGAAGCTCGGCTTCATCGCCCGGCTTCATTCTGCTTGGATGATTTTGAAGGCTTGGCTTCATTGCCTGGCCCCCAAAGAAGCTCGGCTTCATCGCCCGGCTTCGTGCTGCTTGGATGATTTTGAAGGCTTGGCTTCATCGCCTGGCCCCAAAGAAGCTCGGCTTCATCGCCTGGCCCCAAAGAAGCTCGGCTTCATCGCCCGGCTTCCTGCTGCTTGGATTTTTTTAAAGGCTTGGCTTCATCGCCTGGCCCCAAAGAAGCTCGGCTTCATCGCCCGGCTTCCTGCTGCTTGGATTTTTTTCAATGCTTGGCTTCATCGCCTGGCCCCAAAGAAGCTCGGCTTCATCGCCCGGCTTCGTGCTGCTTGGATGATTTTGAAGGCTTGGCTTCATTGCCTGGCCCCCAAAGAAGCTCGGCTTCATCGCCCGGCTTCCTGCTGCTTGGACTTTTTTGAAGGCTTGGCTTCATCGCCTGGCCCCAAAGAAGCTCGGCTTCATCGCCCGGCTTCCTGCTGCTTGGACTTTCTTAAAGGCTTGGCTTCATTGCCTGGCCCCAAAGAAGCTCGGCTTCATCGCCTGGCTTCGTGCTGCTTGGATGATTTTGAAGGCTTGGCTTCATTGCCTGGCCCCCAAAGAAGCTCGGCTTCATCGCCAGGCTTCGTGCTGCTTGGATGATTTTGAAGGCTTGGCTTCATCGCCTGGCCCCAAAGAAGCTCGGCTTCATCGCCCGGCTTCCTGCTGCTTGGATTTTTTTAAAGGCTTGGCTTCATCGCCTGGCCCCAAAGAAGCTCGGCTTCATCGCCCGGCTTCCTGCGGCTTGGATTTTTTAAAGGCTTGGCTTCATCGCCTGGCCCCAAAGAAGCTCGGCTTCATCGCCCGGCTTCCTGCTGCTTGGATTTTTTTAAAGGCTTGGCTTCATTACCTGGCCCCAAAGAAGCTCGGCTTCATCGCCCGGCTTCCTGCGGCTTGGACTTGATTAAAGGCTTGGCTTCATCGCCTGGCCCCAAAAGAAGCTCGGCTTCATCGCCCGGCTTCCTGCTGCTTGGACTTGATTTTGAAGGCTTGGCTTCATTGCTTGGCCCCCAAAGAAGCTCGGCTTCATCGCCCGGCTTCGTGCTGCTTGGATGATTTTGAAGGCTTGGCTTCATCGCCTGGCCCCCAAAGAAGCTCGGCTTCATCGGCCGTCTTCCTGCTGCTTGGACTTTTTTAAAGGCTTGGCTTCATTGCCTGGCCCAAAGAAGCTCGGCTTCATCGCCTGGCTTCCTGCGGCTTGGACTTGATTAAAGGCTTGGCTTCATCGCCTGGCCCCAAAAGAAGCTCGGCTTCATCGCCCGGCTTCCTGCTGCTTGGATTTTTTTAAAGGCTTGGCTTCATCGCCTGGCCCCAAAGAAGCTCGGCTTCATCGCCCGGCTTCCTGCTGCTTGGACTTGATTAAAGGCTTGGCTTCATCGCCTGGCCCCCAAAGAAGCTCGGCTTCATCGCCCGGCTTCCTGCTGCTTGGATTTTTTTAAAGGCTTGGCTTCATCGCCTAGCCCCAAAGAAGCTCGGCTTCATCGCCCGGCTTCGTGCTGCTTGGACTTGATTAAAGGCTTGGCTTCATCGCCTGGCCCCCAAAGAAGCTCGGCTTCATCGCCCGGCTTCGTGCTGCTTGGACTTTTTTGAAGGCTTGGCTTCATCGCCTGGCCCCAAAGAAGCTCGGCTTCATTGCCCGGCTTCCTGCTGCTTGGATTTTTTTAAAGGCTTGGCTTCATCGCCTGGCCCCAAAGAAGCTCAGCTTCATCGCCCGGCTTCCTGCTGCTTGGACTTGATTAAAGGCTTGGCTTCATCGCCTGGCCCCCAAAGAAGCTCGGCTTCATCGCCCGGCTTCGTGCTGCTTGGACTCTTTTGAAGGCTTGGCTTCATCGCCTGGCCCCAAAGAAGCTCAGCTTCATCGCCCGGCTTCCTGCTGCTTGGACTTGATTAAAGGCTTGGCTTCATCGCCTGGCCCCCAAAGAAGCTCGGCTTCATCGCCCGGCTTCCTGCTGCTTGGACTTTTTTGAAGGCTTGGCTTCATTGCCTGGCCCCAAAGAAGCTCAGCTTCATCGCCCGGCTTCCTGCTGCTTGGACTTGATTAAAGGCTTGGCTTCATCGCCTGGCCCCCAAAGAAGCTCGGCTTCATCGCCCGGCTTCGTGCTGCTTGGACTTTTTTGAAGGCTTGGCTTCATCGCCTGGCCCCAAAGAAGCTCGGCTTCATCGCCCGGCTTCCTACTGCTTGGGTTTTTTTAAAGGCTTGGCTTCATCGCCTGGCCCCAAAGAAGCTCGGCTTCATCGCCCGGCTTCCTGCTGCTTGGACTTGATTAAAGGCTTGGCTTCATCGCCTGGCCCCCAATAAAGCTCGGCTTCATCGCCCGGCTTCGTGCTGCTTGGACTTTTTTGAAGGCTTGGCTTCATCGCCTGGCCCCAAAGAAGCTCGGCTTCCTCGCCCGGCTTCCTGCTGCTTGGACTTGATTTTAAAGGCTTGGCTTCATCGCCTGGCCCCCAAAGAAGCTCGGCTTCATCGCCCGGCTTCCTGCTGCTTGGATTTTTTTGAAGGCTTGGCTTCATCGCCTGGCCCCAAAGAAGCTCGGCTTCATCGCCCGGCTTCCTGCTGCTTGGATTTTTTTGAAGGCTTGGCTTCATCGCCTGGCCCCAAAGAAGCTCGGCTTCATCGCCCGGCTTCCTGCTGCTTGGACTTGATTTTGAAGGCTTGGCTTCATCGCCTGGCCCCCAAAGAAGCTCGGCTTCATCGCCCGGCTTCCTGCTGCTTGGACTTTTTTGAAGGCTTGGCTTCATCGCCTGGCCCCAAAGAAGCTCGGCTTCATCGCCCGGCTTCCTGCTGCTTGGATTTTTTTAAAGGCTTGGCTTCATTGCCTGGCCCCCAAAGAAGCTCGGCTTCATCGCCCGGCTTCCTGCTGCTTGGATTTTTTTAAAGGCTTGGCTTCATCGCCTGTCCCCAAAGAAGCTCGGCTTCATCGCCCGGCTTCCTGCTGCTTGGATTTTTTTAAAGGCTTGGCTTCATTGCCTGGCCCCAAAGAAGCTCGGCTTCATCGCCCGGCTTCCTGCTGCTTGGATGTTTTTAAAGGCTTGGCTTCATCGCCTGTCCCCAAAGAAGCTCGGCTTCATCGCCCGGCTTCCTGCTGCTTGGATTTTTTTAAAGGCTTGGCTTCATTGCCTGGCCCCAAAGAAGCTCGGCTTCATCGCCCGGCTTCCTGCTGCTTGGATTTTATGAAAGGCTTGGCTTCATTGCCTGGCCCCAAAGAAGCTCGGCTTCATCGCCCGGCTTCCTGCTGCTTGGATTTTATGAAAGGCTTGGCTTCATTGTCTGGCCCCAAAGAAGCTCGGCTTCATCGCCCGGCTTCGTGCTGCTTGGATTTTATTCAAGGCTTGGCTTCATTGCCTGGCCCCAAAGAAGCTCGGCTTCATCGCCCGGCTTCGTTCTGCTTGGATTTTGAAGGCTTGGCTTCATTGCCTGGCCTAAAGAAACTTGACTTCATTGTCTGGCTTCCTGCTTTTTGGATCAAAGGCTTGGCTTCATTGCCTGGCCTAAAGAAGCTGGGCTTAATTGCCTGGCTTCATGCTGCTTGGATTAAATGAGGTAGTGGTGAGGAGGGTCGTGGGAACCTTGCTGGCTTCTATCTTTCCCAAAAGTGGAAGTTGGCTGAACCCGCCTGATGAGCCCTTTGGTAAGGGCGAAACCCTTATATGGTGTGTTTTAAAAATATATACTCTATATATATATATATATATATATATATATATATATATATATATATATATATATATATATATATATATATATATATATATATATATATATATATATACCACAATGACATTCAATACCGAATTCTACCTTTGGGAGTGCATATCCTATGGAAATTCACTTATGATAAATGCTTCTGTCTGAACAAGGATTCGAACCTATGCCATGAGCTGAAACAATGTCTGTTGGGATGACTTTACCAATCGTAAAGCTGTCCATTGCATTGTTTCGGCTCAGGCCATAGGTTCGAATCCTTGCTCATCCAGGAGCATTTATCATAAATGAATTTCCATAGGATATACACTGCCAAAGGTAGAATTCGGTATTGAATATCATTGTGGTTGATTATTATTATTATTATTATTATTATTATTATTATTATTATTATTATTATTACTAGCTAAGCTACATCACTAGTTGGTAAAGCAAGATGCTATAAGCCCAGGGGATATTTTTTATATTCGTAATAAAATCATTAGAATAATCTTGTCTTTTCTCTTTCAACAGAAAACCTACAAATGGAAGTTATAAACTGCACTAAATTGAACAAACATGATGATCATATATTGGTCAAGAAATTTCAAAGCTTGTGATTTGGAATTGAAGAAATTAGCATAAATAGTGTCTATGTAAATATTTAATCTGTTATAAAAACAATTCATATTAAATTGATAGATGATAAATAACTTGTTCAAGAAGAAACTGAAACTTTATTATTCTCTAAGTGTTACAGTAATGTGGGTTTGACAATAAACACCAGTTTTGCAGTTTGATATGCAACATTATTATTATTATTATTATTATTATTATTATGATGGTAGGAGACCCTCTTTTAGGCAGGTTGAGTTAAAAGTAATGGCTGCATCGGCAGAGTTTATTTTCTTATCCAATTTTTCTATTTTCCGGATAATTCTCTTCTCTAGAGCGCTGCAATCAGCCAGAAGACTTGAAAAATTCATCAATCAGGGGAATGAAAAAATCGGGAAGACTTTTCAAGTATATTCTCACAAAATACAAGTAAAACTTTTGGTACAAAATAGTAAAAACTACGACGCGTTTCGAGGATAAGTCCTTCCTCTTTTTCAGGTAGAGAGTGAGGTGGATGCTGCAGTCGGGTGGTATTTATACCTAGGATCAGGATTACAAGTGAAAGGGCTGGAATTTTCATTGGTTTTCATTGGTTGATCGGAGCTGATATGGTATGGTGTCTGGTGTACGGCGATCTCGGCCGGGAATACCAGTTTGTGACGTCATCGGGGGACCTGAATTTTGATTGGCTGAGGCGCGCTCTGAGCCAGCCAGGCTGCTCTCCCGCTCAGAAAAGTGTCCCATGTGGCTGAGATCATTTCCTACTTCGGCGTCAAAATTCGGGGTATTTTTGTGGTTGGTAGTGTCTTCATTAGGTCCTCCTTGATGGGGGTTTCTTGATGTATCAATACAGCGAGATAAACCCACCCTTAATACGACCCAAGAGATGTTTTTGTTACCATCAAGCCGTCGTATTGATACATCAAGAAACCCCCATCAAGGAGGACTTAATGAAGACACTACCAACCACGAAAATACCCCGAATTTTGACGCCGAAGTAGGAAATGATCTCAGCCACGTGGGACACTTTTCTGAGCGGGAGAGCAGCCTGGCTGGCTCAGAGCGTGCCTCAGCCAATCAAAATTCAGGTCCCCCGATGACGTCACAAACTGGTATTCCCGGCCGAGATCGTCGTACACCAGACACCATACCATATCAGCTACGATCAACCAATGAAAACCAATGAAAATTCCAGCCCTTTCACTTGTAATCCTGATCTTGGGTATAAATACCACCCGACTGCAGCATTCACCTCACTCTCTACCTGAAGAAGAGGAAGGACTTATCCTCGAAACGCGTCGTAGTTTTTACTATTTTGTACCAAAAGTTTTACTTGTATTTTGTGAGAATATACTTGAAAAGTCTTCCCGATTTTGTCATTCACCTGATTGATGAATTTTTCAAGTCTGCTGGCTGATTGCAGCGCTCTAGAGAAGAGAATTATCCGGAAAATAGAAAAATTGGATAAGAAAATAAACTCTGCCGATGCAGCCATTATTATTATTATGATTATTATTATTATTATTATTATTATTATTATTATTATTATCATTATTATCATTATTATTATGATTATTATAATTATTATTATTATTATCATTATTATTACTATTATTATTATTATTATTATTATTATCATTATTACTCGCTAAGCTACAACACTAGTTGGAAAAGCAGGATGCTATAAGCCCAGGGGCTCCAACAGGGAAAATAGCCCAGTGAGGAAAGTAAAACAGGAAAATAAAATATTTTAAGATGAGTAACAGCATTGGAATAAATATCTCCTCTATAAACTATAAAAACTTTAACAAAACAAGAGGAAGAGAAATACGATAAAGGAGTGTGCTCGAGTATACCCTCAAGCAAGAGAACTCTAACCCAAGACAGTGGAAGACCATGGTACAGAGGTTATAGCACTACCCAGGACTAGAGAATAATGGTTTGATTTTGGAGTGTCCTTCTCCTAGAAGAGCTGCTTACCATGGCTAAAGAGTCTCTTCTACCCTTACCAAGAGGAAAGTGGCCACTGAACAATTACACTGCAATAGTTAACCCCTTGGGTGAAGAAGAATTGTTTGGTATATATATATATATATATATATATATATATATATATATATATATATATATATATATATGTATATATATATATATATATATATATATATATATATTAGTCCACATAATGAAAATTAAAAGACCTCTTCTTGGAGCGTTTATTATTATTATTATTATTATTATTATTATTATTATTATTATTATTATTATTATTATTATTATTATTATTATTATTATTATTATTATTATTTCTTTTTTTTACGATAAACGCTCCAGTGGCGGACGAAACTATAGAGCATTTCTACATATGGTCATCTTTCAATTTTCCTTATGTGGACTACCATATATTAAGTAATCTCCGTGCTAAGGAAGATTACATCTCTCTCTCTCTCTCTCTCTCTCTCTCTCTCTCTCTCTCTCTCTCTCTCTCTCTCTCTCTCTATATATATATATATATACTCGTATATATATATAAATTTAATTATTGCCTTTGCCAAAATTGAAGATTTTGCTTATTTGTGAGAAACTTTACACAAAAACTACTGTACCGATTCTGGCCAAACTTGGGAGTCATGTTGGGTATGACCCAAGGATGAATCTGTAACATTCTGGATAAGATGCATCTAAGTACATATTATGAACAGGAGTCCTTTGAAAATGATCGTATGTTAATTTTTGAGCGAATAAGTTACGCAAAAACTACTGAACCAATTTTAACCAAACTTGGTGGGCATGTGGGGTATGACCCAAGGTTAAATCCATAAGATTTTGAAGAAAATACATTGAAATACAAAGGCGCAATGGAGTCAAGAGCGAAATAAGACTGCTTGGCGAAGGTATGCCGTCTACTGAGTGCCCCTTTGGGTATATCTGAAATGTCTACTGCCGTTATGTAAAAAACATCTTCTGGTACTAACTACATAACTACATACAAGATCATAGCAATGTACATAATCAGACAGAATATTATAAGAATATCAGGATGCTATAAGCCCAAGGGCTCCAACAGGGAAAATAGCCCAGTGAGGAAAAGAAATAGGGAAATAAGTATAATATTTTAAGAACATTGGTATCATAATATTAAATAAATATTTCATAAAGAGGATAAAAAAATAAAAAATAAATAAATAAGAAAGAATAGTGTGCCTAAGTGCACCCTCAAGCTAAAGGACTCTACCCCACCCAAGACAGTGGAAGGCTATGGTACTACCCAAGATTGGAGATCAATGGTTTGATTTTGAAGTGTCCTTCTCCTAGAAGATCTGCTTACCATAGCTAAAGTCTCTTCTACCCTTACCAAGAGGAAAGTAGCCACTGAACAATTACAGTGAGATTAGGCGATGTTATATCCTCCCCTAAACCAGTAGAATTTGGAGTTCCACAGGGATCTATCTTGGGGCCAATACTTTTCCTAATTTATATAAATGATATGGCTACTGCTTTGCGAGACTGCATCTTGGTTCAATTCGCATATGACAGTCAACTCATAATGACTGGAACTATAAATGAACTAAATAACTTGATAGTAAGAGCAGAGAGAATATTAGAAATGGCGAGATGTTATTTTCAAATTAATGGATTAAATATTAATAAGTCTAAAACTAAATGTATATTCATTGGCTCTAAGCAGTTCATATCCTAAATTCCTGAAGACACAAAAATAAATTTCAATGGATTTGCAATTGAGAAAAGCATTAAAGTAAAAAAATCTTGGGGTATATTTTGACCATTATATGCTATTTGACGGTCATATTGATAAAGTTTGTAAGAAGGTAAACGGTACTTTAATATACTTGAATAGAATTAAGGACCGATTTGATAGTGAAATGCGGGGAATGGTCGTTCGGTCTCTTGCCGTGAGCATTCTTGACTACTGTTTAAAGATCTGGGGCTCAACAACTAAGCATACAGAGGCTTCAAAACTTTGCAGCAAAAGTAATTGATGGGAAAGCCAAGAAGTATGATCATGCAACTCCAATTTTAAATAACTTGCAATGGCTGACAATCAAACAAAAGATTGATTTTGATTTATGTGTCGTGATCTTTAAAATTTTACATAATCTAATTCCACCATAGCTTTTTAATCTAATAAGAGTTGGAGATAGACGTAACAGACAAACTAGATTTGATGATGACCTTTTTGTTTCAAGAACCAACACTGATCTAGGAAGCAGAGCATTTGTTGTGCGGGGTCCATCAGTGTGGAACAAACTGCCAAACCAACTATAAGCATTAACTAATATTAATTCTTTTAAACTGAATTTGAAAAAGTATCTATTGTCCAAATAATTTTATAGTAAAACTTTAAAGATATTTTGATTGAGCTCTTTTAAACTTTTACTCCATTTTAGCAGACTATTTATGAATTTTAGATTCTATTTTAAGATAAGTGTTCATAACTTTAGTTTTACAAGTACCTGTGTTTCATAAGCAATTTTGAAATCGAAATGTTATAATCATACTAAAGATAATTTTGATATCATAGAGAGATATGCTGTAACTTTTATAGCAAATATTTTATCAAGGTAAGAATTTTATTGAGCCTCAATTACTATTATAAAAAGATTCATATTTTATATAAAAAATTTTCAATGCTTAAATACTTTTATGATGTCACAATTTCTTTATTGTTCTTAAAGTCGTATAAAGTAAATCTATATTTTTATGTCTTTTAATGATGCAAATTTTTATGAAGGCACATGTCAATATCTAATTTTTAAATGTAAACTACAATGTAATTTGTATTTATTGTAATAGCCAATGTAATTTATTGGAATAAAGCTTATTATTATTATTATTATTATTATTATTATTATTATTATTATTATTATTATTATTATTATACTCTCTCTCTCTCTCTCTCTCTCTCTCTCTCTCTCTCTCTCTCTCTCTCCTCTCTCTCTCTCTCTCTCTCTCTCTCTCTATCGAAGTCTGCCATGAAACGTTTTCTTTGAAAAAACGCCGAATCAAAACATTAGAATTTCACTGTCAGACGTACGACCAAAGTATTAACTTTTAAAATTCTTATTAACATTATATTAGATTCTAAAGATAAGATGAAATGAATACAGCTATGTATAGTTTACATTTTAAACCTATATAGATACAGTCTAAATGTAGTTTTACATAGATATTCGAATACCAAATGTGAATCTGTACGACATTTTTCCCATACCTAAGCAATGTCATTCATCGAAATGTCCACTATGGTTTAATTACTTTATGATGATATCTTACATTAAAGCAATTTTGCTTTTATTTCCAACTAAAGTAAGTTTATATCAACAATGAATCTGTGCTTTATTGTTTATATTTAAATGTATTTTTGAATATAGGGGTGAATGTAGTTAGAAAGAGCGTGATATATCCTATTATCAAATAAACTCATTAGGGGAACAATTTCTGACTGAAATAAGATAATATAAAGCCAGTTTTACAATATACTAATTATAATTCAGTATTAAAAAGCAGGAAAATGCAGCACCTTCTACTCCTCTTCTAGTAGTGTGCCCACAATCACAGTGCTGTGGAGAGAGCAACGAGGAATTTCAGTGTTGTGGAGAGAGCAACGAGGAAATAAAGCGGTGCCAATGTAGTCAGACGAGGTAGTACACAAAGTACCTGAATTTGCTGAATACAATTCAGTATTACCTTGCCAGGAGTGAATGCAGTTGGGAAGAAAGCACAGAGTTGAGACTTTGTCTTAGGGTAGGCTAAAGTTACGGCAGTGTAATGGGGTCTACCCCCCTCTCCCCCGTGGTAGGGAAGGATACAGCTCCTTTGTTAGGTTAGCTGATGTCCTTATTTTTGTTTCCCTTTTTAAAATATCTTTTTTAAATATTAGAGCCTTTTCATATTAGCGGCTAGTTCCCCCCCCCCCCCAGCATGCATTAAAAATGAACACTAACTAACGTGAACTTCCTCACCCCTAACCTAACCTACAAGCCGTGTCCTTACCTACTTACCTTATGTTAGCCCTCCTTTGACACCACCCCCTAACAGTAGTTCCCTATTCTTAGTCGGCTGTCATCATGCATACAGTTGGCCGCTATCATACATACACCCCGAAATATTACTCGCAGTCTGTCCCAACTTACTACAAAGGCTCCTGCCTTAGCCTAATGTAGGCTATGTCCACCTAACCTAACATACAGCTGATACCTACTTCGTATACAGTACAGTATAGCCGTTCAGTACAGAATACATCCTGGCCAATGCCCGTCCTTTGTAGCAAATGTTATAATTGACAGACTCACAAATTGTTGTCATAAAAATCTATTTTCCAAATTGCTGTTAACCTTGACAGTTGTTTGATAGGTCAGAAATAAGATGAATTAACGACCTGTCTGCAAATCTACATTAGACCCCATTATTATTATTATTATTATTATTATTATTATTGTTATTATTATTATTATTACATGCTAAGCTATAGCCCTTGTTGGAAAAGCAGGATGCTATAAGCTCAGGGGCTCCAACAGGGAAAAATAGCGCAGTGAAGAAAGGAAATTAGGAAATAATCTACAAGAAAAGAAATGAACAATGAAAATAATATATTAAGAACAGTAGCAACCTTAGAATAGCTCATTTATATATAAATTATGAGAATAGCCCATAGAGGAAAGGAAATACATTACTGTAAATATACTACAAGAGAAGTAATGAACAATTAGAATAACATTTGTTCCGTACTTGGAATACAAACCTACGCTATTTATTAGGGGTATTACTTTCGGCGAAGCTGAAAGGACGAACCATTAAATTTTAGCGAGGGTTAACTACCCATTTGTTCCATAACTGGAATACAAACCACGCTATTTAATAGGGATATTACTTTTGGCGTAGCTGAAATGACGAGCCATTAATTTTTAACGAGGGTTTACTACCCACACCGCTAGTTAGCAGGGGTAGGGGAGGGTAGCTTGCTACCCCCCTCTCACACACCTGTGCTTGAGCTCACTTTGCTCTCGGCTTGGATGGTGGTCGGACGTGTCCGCTCTCATCCTCGCCGTCATATTGGCACCAATTTAATTGCTTTTGTTCTTTTCTTTTACTAGTTCTGTACATGTGAAGTTGGCCTCTGCGATCATGCGCACCTGCCCGACCGCCCCTGTGGAACATTCATGTCGGTGGTTGAGACTGATCCTCACGCCCTTTGTCCTTCTTGTAAGGGCCAACGGTGTGATAGTAACTACAAGTGTAGTGAGTAGTAGGGAGTGGTCTGCCTCCCAGTGGGAGAGGTTTTCGCGACGGCGGAAGAAGAAGTCCAAACGGGACATTTCTCCTTCAAAGGTTGCTTCAAAAGGGAAAAAAAACCCAAAGGCCTCTTCTTCTGTTACCCAAACCTCCTCCGAAGCTCCCACTCGGTCGGTGTCTTCCGTTTTGGCAAGTTCTGACTCTAATGAGGGCTCTCGACGGGTTTTCCGACCCTGAGATCCCTCCTCAAGAGGGCAAGGACACGGTCTTAGACCGTGTCTTTGGTACTCAAAGACAGAGCTCTCCTACATGCCAGTGCCATCTATCCAGCACTCCAGCGTTTTCTTGCGTGCCGGCACTCTCCTGCGCGCCCGCGTTCTCTAGTACACAAGAGCTTGCCAGCGCCCTCCAGCGCGCTAGCAGTCTTTGTTGCGCCAGCACTATCCAGCTTGCCAACGACCTCCTTCGTGCCATTGTTCTCCTGCGCACCAGCGCTCTCCAGCACGTCCATGCTCTCCAGTGCATCAGCATATGCCAGCTTGCCAGCGCTTGCCAGGCCGACAGCACTCTACTGCGCCCCAGCGCTCTTCCGCTCGGTAGAGCTCTTCACTGCGCTAGCCTTTTCCTGCGAGGCAGCGCTCTTCAGTGCGCTAGCCCTCTCTTGCACACTAGCGCTCTCCACCGCATCAGCATATGCCAGCGCTTGCCAAGGTGCCAGTACTCTATTGCGCACCATCCTTCTCCCACTCGGCAGTGCTGTCCTGCCAGCGCTCTCCTTCCCACCAGTGCTCCCTTGCGCGCTAGCACTTTCCAGCTCTCCTCAGCGCCAGCGTCTCCGGGTAGCTAGTACTCTCCTGTGGGCCAGCGCTGTCCAGGCTGTCAGCGCTCTCCAGTGCCTCAGCACTCCCCAGCGCTTCCACACACCACAGCGCATCATGGTTTGTCACCTCGCCAGCGCGGTACCACTCACCAGCACGTCAGCGCTCTCCAGCCCTTCAGGGCTCTGCAGCGCATCAATGTTCTCCAGAGCATCAGCGCACCCATGATTTCCAGCGCATCAGCGTTTGCCAGCACGAACGCACTCACAAGCACATCAGCGTTTTCCAGCTCACCAGCGCTCTCCTGCGAACCAGCGCTGTCCAGTTTGCCAGTGCTCTCAATCTTGCCAGTGCCCCAGTGCAATCCAGCTCGCCAGTACTCTCCTGCAACGCTAGCTCTCTCCGGCTTGGCAGAGCTCTCCAACTCGCCAGTACTCTCCTTCGCGCCACCACTCGCCAGCTGGCCAGAGCTCTCCTGTGGGCCAGTGCTCTCCAGCTCTCAAGCGTGCTAATACTCTCCAGTGTGCCAGCGCTCTCCAGTGCGTCATCGCTCCCCAGCATGTCCACAATCTCCAGCACCTCAGCGTTTGACAGCTCGCTGGCACATCAGCGTTCTCTAACTCACTATCACTCTCCAACTTACCAGTGCTCTGTAGCTCCCCAGCAATCTCCAGCATTTCAGCGCTCCTCAGCGCTTCCACGCTCTCCAGCATATCAGCGTTTGCCAGCAAGACAGCAATCACCAGAACGTCATCGCTCTCTTTCTCGCCAGCGATTTCCTGCGAGACAACTCTGTCCAGCGCACCAGCACTTTTCTGCGTGGCAGCGGTCTCCAGCTCGCCAATGCTTTCCTGCTCATCAGCGTCTCCGGCTTGCCAGCACTCTTGCACCCCAGGACCAATCGGATCGGCAGTGCTCTCCAATGCATTAGCACTCTACAGCGTGTCAGCAGTCTCCTGTGCATCCACGGTCTCCACCACATCAGTGTTAGCCAGCACCACAACACTCACCAACACGTCAGGGCTCTCCAGCTCGCCTGTGTTCTCCTGTGTGCCAGCGCTCTTCTGCACACCAGTGCCATCTATCTACCGCCCCAGCGCTCTCCAGTACACAAGAGCTTGCCAGCGCCCTCCAGCGCACTAGCGCTCTTTATTGGGCCAGCACTCTCCAGCTTGCCAGCGACCTCCTTCACGCCAGTGTTCTCCTGCGCACCAGCGCTCTCCAGCGCGTCAATGCTCACCAGTGCATCAGCATATGCCAGCTTGCCAGCACTCGCCAGGATGACAGCACTCTACTGCGCCCCAGCGATCTCCCGCTCGGCAGAAGAGCTCTTCAGTGCACTAGCCCTCTCCTTTACGCTAGTGCTGTCCACCGCATCAGCATATGCCAGCGCTCACCAGGGTGCCAGTACTCGCTTGCGCGGCAGCACACTATTGTGCGTCATCCCTATCCCACTCGGCAGTGCTGTCCTGCCTGCCAGCGCTCTCCTTCCCACCAGTGCTCTCTTGCACGCCAGCATTTTCCAGCTCTCCTCAGCACTAGTGTCTCCAGGTAGCCAGCACTCTCCATCGTGTCAGTGCTCCACAGCGCGTCCATGATTCCCAGAGCATCAGCGTATTCCAGCATGCCAGCACGAACGCGCTCACAAGCACATCAGCGCTTTTCAGCTTGCCAGTGCTCTTTTGTGTGCCAGCGCTCTCCTGCAAACCATTGCTGTCCAGCTTGCCAGCACTCTCTTGCCCGCCAGTGCTCTCAATATCGCCAGCGTGTCAGTGCAATCCAGCTCACCAGTACTCTCCTGCAACTCTAGCGCTCTCCAACTCGCCAGTACTCTCCTTCGTGCCAGCACTCACCAGCTGGCCAGTGCTCTCCAGCTCTCAAGCTTGCTAATACTCTCCAGTGTGCCAGCGCTCTCCAGCGCGTCAGCACTCTTCACTGCGTCATCGCTCCCCAGCGCGTCCATGCTCTCCAGCGCCTCAGCGTTTGCCAGCTCGCTGGCACGTCAGCGTTCTCTAAATCACTACAGTGAACCCTCGCTACTTCGCGGTTCGACCATCGCGGATTCACCACTTCGCGGATTTTTTTCATAACCCATGTATATACATATATCGCGGATTTTCCAGAAATATCGAAAATACCGCGATGTGACCGATGGTGCGAGATTGGAGAAAGTAAGGAAAATTGAATCGTGATTGATTTTCAATATAAATGAAACTTTGAGGAGCAACAAAGATATCATTTGTTAGAGAGATAGAGAGAGGTAAGGAATGGGAGGTAGTGAAAAGTAGCCCACAGAGGTAGAGAGAGAGAGAGAGAGAGAGAGAGAGGGGGGGGGTTTAAATGTAATAAACAAAAATATTTGATAGGTTATAACACATTGGTGCTTATGTAATATCAACTGTATACTGTAGACGGTTTGAATAAGTTAAGAAATGGTATAAATGATACTTTGTTAGTGTATTCGTACACACTCAAGAGCGGCAGCTAGATGACAGCTGATCTAATCACAGCCAAAAGTAAAAAAAAAAGAAGTCAACAATACTCGATTTTTAAAACAAACCCGAAATTTAAAAACAAAAGTACACGCTTTCTTAATGTGCAATTAACTATTTAAAGAGTGGCAATTTTCTAGAATAAAATGATATTTCCCAAAAATAGTGGTTTGCTGATGAAATCGGATGCCGTATTTTTAGCTATGATTGAAATGGATGTAGACTCGGCCTAATTATTTCGTTTCGTATTTAATTGACACTAAGAAAACTAATTTTAGTTTCTTCATCTAAATGTAAGTATTGTATAACACGAAGAGAGAGAGAGAGAGAGAGAGAGAGAGAGAGAGAGAGAGAGAGAGAGAGAGAGAATCAGCTGTTGTACTCAAATGGCGTGTTTTTGTTTCGTGAGAATTTCATCGCCACGACTTTTACAACAACATACTGTACTGAACTTTACAGTATTATACAGACTACTGTAATATGATAAAGTAAAATATTTGTAATCTATTTTATATGAAATGGGGCTATTTTTTTTTTTGTTTAAAATTTACATTTACGTATGTAAAACAACTCTCTCTCTCTCTCTCTCTCTCTCTCTCTCTCTCTCTCTCTCTCTCTCTCTCTCTCTCTCGTAGATTGTTTTCCTGCTTTGCTACGTATGTATGATTTTATATAGATACGGTAAATAATATTTGTAATAACATATTTTATTAAAGCTTTTACTGTAATATCATTATTTATCACTTTCATCATGAGCGTTAAATTCCTTAGTTTGTTTACTGAGCGTACTTTATGACGCCGTCGTTTCAGGCGGCGTCATAAAGAAAAATATTTCATTTGAAAGTCCTAAGAAAAATTAAGTAAAACATTAGTAATAACCAAATCAACATACTGTACTGAATAATCAATATAATCGATGCAGATACTAACCTATACACAGATGTGTAAATGCGTTTGTTTCTTCATTATAATCAGAGATAAACGTAAACAAAACATTGGTTGCCATTTTTTATCGTGCTTTTTGGCGTGTTTAGGAAACGCATGATACAAAATCACCCTTAATATTTGTGCCTGTTTTAGTTTAGGGTACGTTAGTACATGCATTAAGTGTTCTGTACATTAAAGGGTATTTTGTTAACAGTACTACGTACAAGGGAAGGTTTTAAAAGTCTGAATATACATGTTAAATAAATAGGTAAATATGGTGTCACTACTTCGCGGATTTTCAGTTATCGCGGCCGGGTCTGGAACCTATCTACCGCGATAAACGAGGGTTCACTGTAGCGCCCTCCAACTTGCCAGTGCTCTCCGGCTCCCCAGCACTCTCCAGCATGTCAGTGCTTCTACGCTCTCCAGCGCATCAGCGTTTACCAGCACGCCAGCGCACCCCAGTACGACAGCAATCACCAGAACGTCAGCGCTCTCTAGCTCGCCAGCGAATTCCTGCGGGCCAGCTTTGCCCAGCCCGCTAGCACTTTTCTGCGTGCCAGCGGTTTCCTACCCACTAGCTCTCTCCAGCTCGCCAGCGCTCTGCAACGCGCCAGTGGTCTCCAGCGCTCTGCAACGTGCCAGTGGTCTCCAGCGCTCTGCAACGTGCCAGTGGTCTCCAGCGCTCTGCAACGTGCCAGTGGTCTCCAGCGCTCCAGCACTTTCCTGCGTGTCAGTGCTTTACAGCGCATCAGCGTTTACCAGCTTGCCAGGACGTCATCGCTCTCCAGTTCGCCAGGGGTCTTCTGCTCGCCAACACTCTCCAGTGCTTCAGCGCTCTCCGTCTCAGCAGGACTCTCTTGCTCTTCAGAGCTTTACGTCTCGGCAGGGCTCTCCTGTGCGCCAGTGCTCTCCAGCTCACCAGCACTCTCGTGCCCGCTAGTGCCCTCTGGTTTGGTAGTGCTCTCTTGCACACGAGCTCTTTCCAGCGCATCAGCACTCTCTAGGGCGTCAGTGCTTCCATGCTGGCCAGCGCATCAGCGTTTGCCAGCTCTCCAGCCTGCCAGTGCTCTCTTGCGCGCCAGCTCTCCCCGTCTCGCCAGCACTCTCCTGAGCCCAGAACCCAGTGGATCGGCAGTGCTCTCCAACCCGTTAGCGCTACCCAGCGCGTCCACGCCCTCCAGTACATCATTGTTATCCAGCTCTCCAACGCATTAGTGCTCTCCAGCGTGTCAGCAGTCCGTAGCACGTACACGCACTCCAGCACATCAGTGTTAGCCAGCTCTCCAGTTCTCGCCAGCACGTCAGGGCCCTCCAGCTCGCCTGTGTTCTCCTGCGCGCTAGTGCCATCTATCCAGCGCTCCCCAGCGCGGAAGCGTTTGTCAGCATACCAGCGCTCGCCAGCACACCAGCGTTATCCTGTTTACTAGTGCTCTCCTGTGCGCCAGCGCTTTCCAGCTCGCTAACGCTCTCCTGCGCGCCAGCACTTTCCAGCGAGTCCACGTTACCCAGAGCATGAGCTGTTGCCAGCTTGCCAGAACACAAGTGCTCGTCAGCACAACAGCACTCGCTAGCATGTTAGCGCAATCTAGCTCACCAGCGCTCTCCAGCTCACCAGCGATCTCCAGGTTTCTAGCGCTCTCGTACACGGCAGCACTATCCAGCTTGCCAGCACTCCAGCTCGGCAGTGCTTTCCAGCTTGCCAGTAATCTCCAATGTGTCAACGCTCCCCAGCATGTCCACACTCAATAGCTTATATGCGTTTTTGAGCTCGACATCATCCACTGTCATGTCAGCGCTCTCCATTTCGCCAGCGCTCTCCAGCTTGCTAGTGCACTCCTGCACGCCAGTGCTCGCCAGCACTCTCTTGTGTTCCGGCGCTCTTCGTCTCGGGAGTGCTAACCTGCGTGCCAGCCCTCTCGTGCGCTCCAGCACTCTTTATTGTGCTAGCACTCTCCAGCACATCAGCATATGCCAGCGCTCGCCAGGACGACAGCACTGTATTGCTTGCCTGCGCTCGCCAGGACGACAGCACTGTATTGCTTGCCTGCGCTCTCCTGTGTGCCAGCATTTTCCAACTCGTCAGCAATCTCTTGCTTGTCACCGCTATCCGGCTCGCTAGCACTTTCTTGAGCCCCCAGCTCTCTACCTCTCGGAAGTGGTCTCCTTCGCGCTAGCGCTTTTCTGTGCGCCAGCCCTCTTCAGCGCGGCTAGCCCTCTCCTGTGCGCCAGTGCTCGTCATTTTACCAGCGCTCTCCAGCGCATCAGCATATGCCAGCGCTCGCTAGGGTGACAGCACTCTCTTGTGCGGCAGCGCTCTCCAGCTCGCCAGCACTCTATTATACGCCATCGCTCTCCCGCTCAGCAGTGCTCTCATGCGCACCAGCGCTCTCCTTTGCACCATTTCACCAGTGCTCTCCTGCGCGCCAGAGCTATTTAGCTCTCCAGCACTCTCCTGCGTGACAGCGCTCTCTTGTGTGCCAGAACCCTTTGGATCTGCAGTGCTCTCCAACGCGTTAGCGCTCCCCATCGCATTCAGGCTCTCCAGCATATCAGTGTTAGCCAGCTCTCTAGTGCTCACCTGTACCACAGCACTTACCAGTACGTCGGCGCTCTCCAGCTTGCTTGCGCTCTCTTATGCGCCAGCGCTCTTTAGCTCTCTCCGGCTCTGCAGCGCTCTCCTGTGCGTCGGTGCTCTCTATCTCGCCAATACTCTCCTGAGCACCTGCTTTCTCCAGCTCAGCAGTACTCTCCTGCTCACTTGCTAGCTTCTATCTAGCACTCTTTTGCTCGCGAGTGCTCTCCAGTGTGCCAGTACTCTCTTGCGCACCAGCGCTCTCCAGTGTGCCAGCGCGTCAGCTCTCTCCAGCACGATAGCACTCACCAGCACGTCGGCGCTCTGTTGCTTGCTAGTGGTTTCCTGTGCGCCAACGATCTCCAGCTTGCCTGCGCTCTCCTGCTTCCCAGCACTCTCCAGCTTGCCATCATTCTCCTGCGCGCCAGCGCTCCGCAGCCCGTCCACACTCTGCAGCGCATCGACGATTGTCACGTCAGCACTCACCAGCGCGTTAGTGCTCCCCAAAGCGTCCATGATTTCCAGCACATCAGCGTTTGCCAGCACGACAGCACTCATCAGCGCATGAGGGTTTTCCAGCTTGCGTTTGCTCTCCAGTTCGCCAGCGCTCTCGATCTCGCCATCGTGCCAGTGCTATGTAGCTCGCCAGTACTCTCTTGCACGCCAGCTCTCTCCAGCTCTCTAGCATGCTAGTACTCTCCTGTGCACCAGCGCCCTCTAGTGTGTCAACACTCTAGTGTGTAATCGCTCTCCATCGCCTCAGCATTTGCTATCTCGCCAGCACGTCAGCGTTCTGTAGCTCACTAGCGCTCTCCAGTTTGCTAGTGCTCTCCAGCATAGGCCACGCTCTCCAGCGCATCAGCGTTTGCCAGCTCGCCAGCACTCATCAGAACGTCAGCACTCTCCAGCTCGCCAGTGCTTGCCAGCGCTCTCCAGCGCGTCAGCACTCTCCAGCGTGTCAGTACTCTTGCGGTGAGGCCTCTAGACTTCATGTGCACGCTGGATCTAAAGGACGCGTACTTCCAGATCCCAATCCATCCGTCTTCCAGGAAGTACTTAAGATTCAGCCTAGATGACAAGACCTACCAGTTCAAGGTGCTGTGTTTCGGTATCCACAGCACCTCAGGTGTTCACCAGAGTGTTCACCCTGATTTCATCTTGGGCCCACAGGAACGGCATCCGTCTCCTTCGTTATCTGGACGACTGGCTGATCCTAGCAGACTCGGAGTCGACCCTTCTTCGACACCGAGACAGGCTTCTGAGTCTTTGCCAGGATCTGGGGATCGTGGTAAACCTCGAGAAGTCCTCTCTGCAGCCATCCCAACGACTGGTTTATCTAGGTATGTTGTTAGACACCAATCTCCAGAAAGCCTTTCCATCAGACGACAGGATATCAAGGTTGAGGAGGGTGGCGGAACCCTTCCTCAGGCGAGAAGAGCTTCCCGCCCAATCGTGGTTGCGTCTCTTAGGTCACCTGTCCTCCCTGGCTCGTCTGGTTCCAAACGGCCGCCTCAGGATGAGATCCCTGCAGTGGCGGCTCAAGTCCCGGTGGAATCAAGGATCCGATTCCCCTGACGTACAGGTCCCGATAGGATCTTTGGAACGGACGGACCTGCGATGGTGGCTGGTCGATGGGAACCTTTGAAAGGGAGTGAATCTTCTCGTCCTCCCCCCGGAATTGACACTGTTTTCAGATGCGTCAAAAGAAGGGTGGGGGCCGCATGTTCTGAACCATAGGACCTCAGGCCTTTGGTCAGAATCAGAAAAGTACCTGCATACCAACCTGCTAGAGTTGAAGGCCGTCTTTCTGGCCCTTCAACAGTTCCCACGGACCCTGGCGGGTCACTCCGTGGTGGTGATGAGCGACAACACCACGGTAGTGGGTTTTATCAACAAGCAGGGAGGTACTTTTTCGCAGCAGCTATCCCATCTTGCAGTAGAGATTCTGAGGTGGACCGAAGTCCACTCGATAACTCTATCAGCTCGCTTCATTCCTGGCAAGAGGAATGTGCTCGTCGACAGTCTGAGCAGGGCTTTGCAGATAGTGAGTACTGAGTGGTCTTTGGATCCTCAGATAGCCAACAAAGTCTTGACTTTGTGGGGTTCCCCGACCGTGGACCTGTTCGCGACAGCGTTGAATTTCAAGCTGCCTCTGTACTGCTCCCCAGTCCCGGACCCCAAGGCTCTCTGGCAAGATGCTTTCCAGCAACGGTGGGACAACATCGACGTGTACGCCTTCCCACCGTTCTGTCTGATGAGAAGGGTGCTCAACAGGACCAGACTATCGGTCAACTGTTCGATGACTCTGATAGCTCCGCTATGGCATCACGCGGAATGGTTCCCAGACCTTCTGGAGCTCCTGACGGAGCTCCCGAGAGAACTTCCCCCACGACGCGAGCTATTCAGACAACCCCACTCCAACATCCCTCACAAGGCCGTGGCCTCGCTTCGGCTTCACGCCTGGAGACTGTCCAGCATCTCCTCACGGAGAGAGGCTTTTCGCAACAGGTTGCGGAGAGAATGTCTCGGCACCTGCGGAAGTCGTCTGAGGGAATCTACCAGGCAAAGTGGAGAGTCTTTTGTGGTTGGTGTCGTGGGAGGGGTATCTCTCCACTCGATGCCACTATTCCAGCAATAGCGGAGTTCCTCGTATATCTGCGGGAGGAAATGCGCCTTTCTGTCTTGGCAGTGAAAGGCTATCGCTCAGCCTTAAGCTTGGCTCTCAGGCTGAAAGGTGTGGACATTTTTTCCTCGCTAGAACTCTCTCTACTCATACGTAGCTATGAGCTTACCTGCCCCCAGTCGGAAGTGAGACCTCCTCCTTGGAACATGGTTCGGGTTCTCAGGGCTCTTAAGAGACTTCCCTTCGAACCATTACGCCAGGCCTCTGATCGCCACCTGTCTTGGAAGACGGCTTTCCTGCTCGCTTTGGCTTCGGCCAAGCGAGTTAGTGAACTTCATGGTCTCTCGTACGACATCGCCCATTCAAGGGGATGGGGGGAGGTAACATTCAGGTTCGTCCCTGAGTTTGTTGCCAAGACTCAGAATCCTGGAGTGCCGGATCCACGGTTCGACTCTTTCAGGATCGCGAGTCTCTGTTCTGTAACAAGCGACCCAGACCAGCTGCTACTATGTCCAGTGAGGTGTCTGAGGTATTACTTGAAGAGAACAGCTGCAGTTCGTCCCCAAGTGCGGGCATTGTTTGTAAGCACAGGCAGGACGAAGAGGAGGGTCACCAAGAATACCATCTCGACTTGGATTCGAAGGGTTATCCACCACTCCTTGAATCCAGACCCTCCTCCGTCACGTCGCCCTAGGGCACATGACGTCAGGGGCGTTGCTACGTCCCTGGCCTTCAAGAGAAACTTCTCTGTGACGCAGGTGCTTCAAGCTGGGGTCTGGAAGCGTCAAACGACCTTCACAGCCCACTACCTGCAGGACGTGACCCACAGGTGCCTCGATACGTTTTCTATCGGCCCTGTGGTGGCTGCACAACAGCTGGTCTAACCTCAGGCTCCTTTATGGACAAGTAGCAGTAGGTTGAGGGCGTTGTTACCCGGTTTTAGTCTGCGTGAACTAAAGAGTATGTCTGACCCTTACTTCTTTCCTCATTCTCCCCTCTCTTGGGGAAGCAGCATCCTGGTCTTCGCATAGCTGACCTCGACCTCTGCAGGTAACCCATGCTTCCTTGTGCTCCTAGTATTAAGTTTAATACTGTCACGTCCCCCATACCCTGACTAGGTGGTATTGGGAACGTCCTGTCCTAGATTCCTATCTAAAGGTCTCAAGGTCAACTTCATAGGACGAGTCACGCTTTCCTCCACACACAACTTATGTAGGCCACTCGTTCCTAGCGAAGCAAAGAACTTGTGAGGTGCAGGGGCTCCTTTTCTCAAGTGCTACTCACTGGGAGGCAGAGCCCCCGGGCAAAGCCAAAGGCCTTAAGGCTGGGGATTTTCCACCCCTCCTACGGGGTAAGTCACCCAATGTAAATAGCGTGGTTTGTATTTCGGTTATGGAACAAATGACAAATTCGGAGATAATTTGTATTTTTCCTAACCATGCAAACTTTAGCTATTTACACATATTTGCCCGCCAGCCCTGGCCCCCAAGTCAAGTCCTACCTCTAATTGAAGTGAAGCAAATCACCGGTGTGTGGGGGGGGGGAGGGGTAGCAAGCTACCCCTTCCCCTACCCCCGCTAACTAGCGCGGGGGTAGTTAACCCTTGTTAAAAACTATTGGCTCGTCATTTCAGCTACGCCAAAAGGTAAACCCAATGTAAATAGCTAAGGTTTGTATGGTTAGGAAAAATACAAATTATCTCCGAATTTGTCATATCATTAGGAAAAATAAGAATTATCTCTGATTTTTCCTGTCATTATTTTTACTTCCTCTCCTAATGTTCATAATGTTCGATTAACTTGAAATAAAGAAACATCCTACCAAAAAAAAAAAGAAAAAAACAGGCAGTTCCTCTTTATTTCAAATACATTACCTAGCAAATCCAAGAGAGGGACGGTAAACTTTAGAAAAGATTAGAAATTCTAAGGTTGTAGTTGGGTCCCCTTGTCCAGTATAAAATCAGGGGATGGTGCCCAGTGCCCAGTTCATTTTTGACTTACCTTTTGCCCAAATCTCTGGGTATTCCACCTTATTGTTTTTGTTTAGTGATAAGGAGGATTGTGGTCGGCATTCGGACACTAGGCAGTCTGCATGTTATGTCTCTCCGTAGTCTGCAGACCACTACAGCTGCTGCACGGGGTGGATCTTTGGACAATCTCTGTGATTCATTCAGGGTATTGCATCCCTTTCACTCAATCTCTCCCTCTATTGACTCAGAGTCCAGTTCCATTGAGCTCCAATATGAAGGGATCTATAAAGGAGCTGGCCCTCCAGGCCAAAATCCAGACTATGTCGGAGAAGGGCGCTCTCCAGGAGGTCGTCGACGTGTCCATAGGATTCTTCAGTCGACTCTTTCTTGTGAAAAAGACGTCTGGAGGGTGGGGGCCTGTCATTGATCTCTCAGCTCTGAACACGTTTGTTCTACAAACTCCGTTCAGCATAAAGACAGTCAGACAAGTGGTAAGACCTCAAGACTTCTCGTGCACACTGGATCTCAAGGATGCATGCTTTCAGATCCCAGTCCATCCACCTTCATGGAAATATCTAAGGATCTTACATGACAACAGGTAATACCAGTTCAAGGTACTGTGCTTTGGTCTTTCAACAGCACCTCATGTCTTTATGAGAGTTTTCGCCCTAGTGTCAACCTGGGCCCACAGGATCAACATCTGCCTCCTAAAATACCTGGACGACTGGCTGATACTAGCAGACTTGATGACAACTGTTGAACATCGAGACAAACCCCTTGCCTTTTGCCAAGATCTGGAGATCGAGGTAAATCTTGAGAAGTCATCCCTGCTACCCTTTCAAAGATTGGTTTACCTGGAAATGATCATCGGCACCAGCCAGCAGAAAGTCTACGTATCAGACTACAGAATCCAGAGGCTGAGGAAAGTGGTAAGCACATTCCTTCAACGAGACGCTTTACCGGTGATTACGTCTTCTAGGTCCCCTGTCATACCTGGTCTATCTAGTTGTGAACAGCCGCCTCTGGATTCGATCTCTTCAGTGGAAGCTAAAATCCAGGTGGGTTTAAGATGATGACTCCCTGGATATGCTGGTCCCCGTGGTACCCGAGCAGCTGAAGGGTAGCAGACGAGAATCTCCGCCAAGGGGTCGACCTTCTCGTTCCTCCCCCACAGTTGATGCTCTTTTCAGATGCGTCAAAAGGAGGTGGTGTCCCACATACTACACCACATGGCCTCCAGGTTCTGGTTAGAGTCCAAAAGTTACCAGCATATAAATCTCGTAGATATGAGGGCAACCTTTCTAGGCATACAGAAGTTCCATCATTTACTGGCGGGTCATTCTGTGGTGTTGATGACTGACAACACTACGGTCATGGCTCAGGTGAACAAGCAAGGCAGTACCTTTAGGCAGCACCTTTGCCATCTAGCAGTGGAGATGCTAAGATGGGCAGAAGACAACTCATTGTTCCTATCAGCCTGCTTCATTCCAGGCTAGAGGAATGTGCTTGCAGACAATCTAAGCAGAGTGACTCAGATGATGGGCTCTGAGTGGTCTTTGAATCATCTAGTAGCCAACAGTCCTAACTTTGTGAGGTTCTCCAACTGTGGATCTGTTCGCGACATCTCTGAACAATAGGCTCCCTCTCTCCTGCTCTCAAGTTCTGGTTCCTCAGGCTTTGTGGAAAAATGCATTCCAGCAACGGTGAGACAACATCGACGTTTACGCCTTTCCCCTGTTCTGTCTGATGAGAAGGGTTCTCAACAAGACCAGATCATCTAAGAACCTGTCAATGACCCTCATAGCTCCGCTATATCATCACGCCAAATGGTTCCTGGACCTTCTTCATATCCTGACGAAGGTTCCGAGAGAGCTCCCTCAACTTCACAATTTACTCAGACAACCACATATGAACATCATTCACAAAGCTGTAGTATCCCTGTGACTCCACGCCTGGAGATTATCCAGCATCTCCTCCCGCAGAGAGGCTTTTTGCAATAGGTTGTGAAAAGGATGTCTGGATACCTTCGAAGGTCGTCCGCTTCAGTCTACCAGGCCAAGTGCACTTTCTTCTGTGGTTGGTATCATGGAAAGGGGTATCTCTCCCCTTGATGCCACTATTCCAGCAATAGTAGAGTTCCTCGTTCACCTTTGGGAAGAAAAACTCCTGTCAGTCTCGGCTGTGAAAGGCTACTTCTCAGTAAGGCTGAAAGTAGTTAATATTTCCTCTTCGTTGGAATTTTCTCTCCTCATACAGAGTTTCAAGCTTATCTGCCCTCAGTCGTAAGTTATACAACCTCCATGGATTGTGGTTCTTGTCTTTTGGTCCCTGAAGTGTGCCCCCTACAAACCATTATGTCAGGCATCAGATACCCACTTGACTCTGAAGACAGTTTTCCTATTTGTATTGGCCTCGGCCAAGAGAGTTAGCGAATTTCACAGTCTTTCATACGCCGTCTCCCATTCAAGGGGATTGGGGAGGTAATGTTTGGCTTCGTCCCTGAGTTTATCGGCTACGCTACTCCCAGATTTAGGCCCTTCTGGATTGGGAGTCTTCATAACGTAACCGATGATCAAGATTAACTGTTACTTTGTCCAGTGATGAGTTTGAGGTACTCTCTCAAGAGAACAGCAGCAGCTCGCCCCCGAGCGTCAGCACGGAGATGGTCAAGAGGAAGATCACCAAAAACACCATCTCTGCTCGGATTCGCAGGGTCACTGACCTGGCCCTGAATCTCGATCCTCCTCCACAGATGAGACAACCCAGTGTTCATGACGTTAAGGGCATCAGCACGTCCCTAGCGTTCAAGAAGAACTACTCCGTGATGCAGGTCTTACAAGCGGGCTTGTGGAAGTGTCTTAAGACCTTCACCCCCACTACCTGTAAGATGTGCCCCACATGAACATGGAGACGTTCTCCATTGGCCCTGTGGTGGCTGCACAACAAGTGGTTTAGGCTAAATACCTTAGGCTCCTTGAGGAACAAGTAGCAGATGGTTAAGGGCAAAGGTTACCCAGGATTTGTCTGGGATGAATGTAAAGAATGACTGGCTCTTTGTCTCTTTCCTTTTCCCCTCTCTTGGGGAACAGCTCCTACGGTCCTCTGCAAGTTTGCCTCATCTGTCTGCAGGTTAAACCATTTCCTTGTGTAACCAAACATAGAAATAATGCTTGTTGCATCCCCATACCCCCTGGCGAGGTGGCATTGGGTAACGTCTATGATTGATTCAAAGAGTCCTATGTTTCTGAGAAATCTTACCTAGACTAGTCACACTGCTAGATTCACACAATCACACAGATTGCTCGGGCAGCTAAACAGGTTTTGCACAGATTTTAGTGAGGTATCAGGGTTTCTCCCTGTTACATGCGGAGCATGTACGGAGAAAAACCCTGGGTCAAACACCAGCCAGTTGGTTTGGACTTCCACCCTCCTAAAGGGTGATTGTTCCCTAATAAAGAGCAAAATGCTTTGTATTTAGTGTCAGAACAAATAACATTTGAAAGTAATTTGCATTTTTTCCAACGATACAAACCTTAAGCTATTTGGCCCACCATTACTTGTACCCTTGTAAGTCCTGCTTGCAATCAAAAGTGACGAGACAACACAGGTGTGTGTGAGCGGGGTAGCAGGCTAACCCTCCACCCCTGCTAACTAGTGGGGAGCTAGTTACACTTAGCTAAAAGTCTTATGGCTAGTCTTCTAGCTTCCCCGAAATTATATCCCTAATAAAGAGCTCAAGATTTGTATCGTTAGGAAAAATACAAATTACTTAAAAATTTGTCATATTTATTTTATGTCCCCTTTCTTCAAACAAGGTGGAGTCGGGCAATATCTAGATTATGTACTTATCTATTTACCTCCCATTGAAGTCTTTTATTCCTTTCAGCACTGATTGCCCAGGCTGTCATCCTACGAGGAAAACGAGGTGTCAGGCTGCCCCTTGAGGAGCTCCCATGAAGCACATGAGGTCATCCTGGGACAGTAGCCAGCCAGTTGGTTTGAGGTCTTCAACCCACCTTAAGGTGAGTCTCCTATGTAAAGAACAGAAGGTTTGTATGCTGCTCTGGAACAAATGACAATGGTTCCGTAACTGGAATACAAACCAACGCTATTTATAGAGGATTTATAGGGGTATTACTTTCGGCGAAGCTAAAAGGACGAGGCATTGGAATTTAACGAGGGTTAACCAACCATACCGTTGGCTAGCAGGGGATGGGGGTTAGTAGCTTCCTCTCTCAACTACACACCTGTGACTGTGCTTTGCTTTGCTTTTGGCTCTGATGAAGAATGGGTGTTACTGCTCTTCTTCCTCACCAATTTGGACAGCCATTACTAATCACTTTTTTGCTTTTTCTTTTCAGTTTGTGTGTGCCTTCCCTGCCAGCCATGCGTACCTGCCCTGGGTCTGAGGACCGCTCCTGCAGAGCATTTATGTCCACTGAGGATACCGATCCCCACCTTTTGTGTCTGGCTTGTAGTGGGCAATGGAGTGACATAGATAAGAAGTGTAGTGAGTGTCGGTAGTGGTCTGCCTCCCAGTGGGAAAGCTTTGGTCGACGGCGGAAGAAGTCTAAACGGGATTCTTCTCCTTTGAAGGTTTCCTCAAACAGAAGAAATACAAAGCTGCTTCTTCCACCCCCATCTTAATGAGAGTGTGCCTTGATGGAGTCATGGAGCTTCAGCACAGCATATTGTTGTGAAAAAATTAACAGTATCGTTAGGAAAAATACAAATTATTATATTTTGATGTTTGCATATTTTTTTTAATGTATTGTTATATTTTTGGTCCTACCCATTGTCTAACGACATTTTTTTATTGCAGCACGCCCTACTCCCTGTTGGGTTGGGGTCGGCATTCGGACACTACGCAGTTCGGGTGCTACCTCTGGCCACAGTCCGTAAACCACTACATAATTTTTGGTGCCCAGACCCGGGACACACCTACCTTTAGGGATGGTATCGTCATCGAGCAAACGCCGAAAGGCTAAGAAGAGCCTGAGCTGGGATTTAGAGAGTCTGGTCAGGATTGTCAGTGACCTGGCAGCTCAGGTCAAGTCCCTGACACTTCAAGTGGCGGCCCTGAAGACCGTTGAGCCGTCCCCGACGTGCCACTGCTTGGCCAAATTACAATGGTCCTGCAATCCCAGTGACTGGAGCAGAGCCACTAATTGGAGGTCTCCAGCCCCCTCCAGGGTTCACACCATTACTCACCCCTGTGCCAGGCTTCTGGGAGTCTCCTACTGCAAGTGGACTGCTGGCTTCCTCGCCTGTTCCGGCAACTGATCCCGTTAGTACACCAGAGACTGCAGCCAGTAGACTAGGGGAGCAGTTCCTGGACAACCCGGCCGAAGCCAGTAGGCCTGAAAAGGCTCCAGTAGCTACGGGTAAGGCAGTTCTTGCCATGACAGGGGCTATTCTCAAACGGAGATGCCAGGCCAAGGAAAAGGCCAGACCAGCAACACCCGAAATGACTATGTCCCAGGAGTCTACGAGTGAAGATTCTGGTAGCGAGACTTCTGATGACTCTTCCAGCTCCTATCTCAGTGTCAGCTCAGAAGACACTGTCTCCACCGACCACGTCCAGTCCCTCCAGGCAGAACGCAGTCTGTCTGATCTGCTTAAGGTCCTCGACTCCAGGAGGAACCCCTAGCCTGGAATCTTCCAGCTGGAAACTGGCCAGAGTTATGCCCGATTCCTGAGGGATTTTGAGGCGTACTGTGCGAGTAAGTGTACCGCAGGAAGCTCTGGCCGGTGGACTGTTGATCTAGGGAAATTTCTGAAGGGAGAAATCCAGGAGGCGTTTTCGGTCATGGGTGGTCCCGAGATCTCATACCTCGCCATGAAGGAACGCCTCCTCGATTGGTGCCAAGAAGCCCGAGAGAAGCGTGATGCTGGTAGAAAAGCCCGGTTCAGCAGTGCCACTTGTGGTGAGGGCGAACTGCTGAAAATATACGCCGTCCGGTTGGCCTCCCTGTACAGGTTGGCCTATCCACGCCGTTGTGCGGACCGGAGGGAGCTTAGGCGGAAGCTCCTCAGAACTGTTCTGAGCAAAGCTGGGAGTTGGCTGGAACAGTCTGTGGCCACCATTAATGTCTCTGCTGGGCGTCAGGCCACTTGGCTGGATGTTTTACACCTGTTGAGTGTTCTCGACGAGGCCTCCCGTCAGCGAAGCCAGAAGGCAGAGGATTTGGCCATCAGTTGTGTGGGACAGTTATATTACGGCACGTATGCCGACAGGGTTGCCATGGCTGCCCCCAGCCGTTCACCTGGACATGACAGAGCGTATTTACGCACTCCTCCTCGACCTGTCCCCAAACCTGCACCTGTGGAAGTGCGCCTGCCACTATCGCGTACCCCGGATAGATCTCAATTCTAGAGGAGGTACTGTGTATGGTGCCGAAAACCAGGGCACTTTATGGATGAGTGTCGCAGCCGCCTCAACCTGTGCCTACATTGTGGCTCGTCCAACCATCACGTCGCACAGTGTGGACGACAGGCGCCGCCTATAAGTAGATCACCGGTTCAGAAGGCGGCCAATGCCCGCAGCCCTGGGAGGGAGACTACCTCTGTCCAGACTCCTTCAAGGTGGGGAGCAGTACCGGTGAGTGCTACTCCGACCCCATTGTCCTATTCTGGATCGACCGGGAGACCCGAAGTGGAGCGAGTCCAGTGCTCCTTCTCGGACTGTGGGGAAGAAGAAGAGGAGCAAGAAGGCAAAGCCCAGGAAGTCAAGAACTGAGGAGTATCATAGGGTATTAAACACCAGGCCTTCGATTTAGCCTCGGAAATCTCGATTTCCAAGGTTACCCCTCAACCCGAAAAGGTCATTGCACCTCCAGTGGCTCTTTCAGGATTGCCCAGTGATAACCTGTCCTCGACACGGTCCAGAGCTTCTCCAACTGACTTCTCCAGGGAGGAAGCAGGAACTGAGGCTGTATTGAAAACCCTTTGTAGGGTTAACCTGGTGCAGTTGGCTCCTGTACCAGTCATGGTTGTCCCAGTGACCATGTCTGAGTTTCCATCAGGAGCGTTGGATGCTCTCATTGACTCCAGAGCTGAGGTCAACCTCCTGTCATCGAAAGTGGTACAGGATTACCAGCTGCAGATGGTACCCAACACCATTGGTCTGAAGGGTTTAGGGCAAACAGGACCTAAGACCTTAGGTACTGTACTGTTGACCCCTATACTGCATGGAATGACATTCGCCCCAGGTGTGTTCCATGTAGTGCCTTCAGGGACTATGGCTGAGCACGTAGTGCTTGGTTACCAGTTCTTGAGAGCAAATGGGGTGATAGTTGACGGAGCCCAAAATCGGCTGAGCGTTGGCAGTACTCCCCAAGAGCCTCTTTGGGAGTATTAGGTCCCGATACATGGAGCCTGTTGTCAGCAAGTGCTTTACGCACTTGAGGTCCACGCAGCCGATTCAATGAGGATTGCCAGTATTGAGCCAGTACTTGTTCCAGTTAGTGTTAACTTTCCTAATAGACTTGACACGTCTTTTAGGTGCCCTGCTTGTCTGACCAACTGTTGGCCGGAAATGTATTATGATGGCGACATCATAACCCCTGGTCTGTAAAGGAAAGTTACAGCAATTCCTGGCATCCTTTAACTGAAAGATGGAAAAGCCTCAGTTTTAATCAAGAGTTCATCTGAAGAAACTGCCAAGATCAAGGGTGATCTCTTGGGGAAGGTGTTCACCATGGTAATGGTGGATGCTCCTCTATCCTGCCTGATAGCACAGAAGTGTGACCTGACTCCTGAACCGAGCGTATTGGAAGAGTTAGACAATCTGTCTATCTCCGATGAACTGGACTCTTCTCAGAAGAACTAGTTTTGTCTTTCGGTCATCAGTACTGGTGATGATGATGTGGGAGAGTGCTCAAGCACACCAATACACATCCACCTGTATGACGAGACGCCCATTTATCAGAGAGTTCGACGGTTTGCCAAGCCCGTCGCTGACGCCATCGAGGAACAGTGCAAGGAGTTGCATGAACTGGGTATCATTGAACCCAGCATCTCTCCTTGGTCTTCACCCATTGTTCCAGTCTGAATAAAGGACAATAGTATAGGGTTGTGTGTGGACTACTGTAGACTGAATAAGGTGACTGTCTCTGATAAGTTCCTGATGCCTAACATGGTCGATTCTGTATTTGGACTTCAAGGTGTCAAATACTTTACAACCCTTGACCTGGTTCGTGGATACTACTAGTTACCGTTGGCAGAGGACAGTAAGGAATACACGGCTTTCTCTACCGCCTTTTGACACTGGCAATTCAGACGCTTATCGTTTGGACTGAACAATGCACCTGCAGTGTTCCAAAGCGAAATGCAGAGTATTCTCCAAGAGTTCCTGTAAGCCAAGGTGGTTGTGTACATTGATGACATCTTGATACTTGGGTCTTCTTTCGAGGAACACCTGAAACTGGTAGAACGAGTTTTGGCTACTCTCCAGAAGCACGGACTCAAGATAAAACTCGGGAAGTGTTCTTGGGTTCAAGCCGAGGTCCAGTATCTTGGTCATCTGGTTGGACGTTCTGGTATGCGTAAGCTACCAGAATACATCCAGAAAGTGGAGGACTTCCCTAAACCGACCACTGTGCGTGAGTTATGGGGATTCCTAGGACTGGTAAACTTCCAACGGAAGTTTATCCCCATGTGCTCACAGATAGCCAAACCATTATCTGCAAAGACTAGAGGACGAAAATCCCAAGGGACTAGGAAACTGAATTGGACTGCAGAAATGGACAGTGCCTTTGTGCGCTTGAAGGAACTGATCAAAGAGGACATTATGTTGTCATACCCTGACTACTCCGCAGATGCTAAACCCTTGGAGTTGTTTGTCGACGCTTCGGGTGAGGGTGCTGGTGCTTGTCTGTGCCAGGAGTCCTTGGAGCATCCTGGGGAGCGTTGGGTGATAGCGTACGACTCCATGACTTTCCTTGACTGCTAGACCCGTTACTCTACCATTGAGCATGAGTTGGCTACTCTGCGATGGGGAGTGGAAACCTTCAGGGCCTTCCTCTATGGTCAGTTCTTTGTGATCCATTCTGATCACCGTCCCCTGATGTACCTTCATGACATGAAGATGGTGGACAGTCGTCTAGCCCAGACACTGGAGGACCTGTCCGAATTTAACTTTATTGTTAATTACTGTCCAGGTGATCAGAATGCCGCAGCTGACTGGTTATCCCGCTGGCCCGCATTAACTGACTGTCTGTTTGCTACTGAACCCAGCATTCCCAAGTTGCCTACTGGACTGGTCTTGTATAAGGAGGTTATTGGTGGTCCAGATTCTCTCATAGAATCCTTGGAGCTAGTCGTGAACTGCTGGACGGAAGGGTCAGGTGTCGCACTCGACTCTCAGCTGAAGGGAGCCAAGCTCCGGGATGCCTTAGTTCAGCAGTTTCTGAAAGACTCCGGTCGACTAGGCTTCAAACTGGACAAGACCAGCAGGAACAGGATCAAGGCAATGCGATTTCCAGGTACAGTCCCAGCTCTGGAGTTGCTCTTGGCAGCATCTAAGCTATTGAACCTGGAAATCTGGGTCCATTGGGGTCCCACTTGTCCCGTAGTCTATCGTGATCCATCCGTGACTGAGCCTCAGTGTGCGCATCTTCAGTGTCTGTCTGGAGTGCATTTTAATCCTCTGATCGAGCTCCGCAATTATGTCCCTCCAACTGATGTGATTCTGGGCCATAAGGCAGAGGTAAAATCTCGTGTTCCTGACACTGAGGGCTTGGTCACAGATGATCAGGGAGCGCCGGAGGATTGTCCTGTAATCCAGTACGTGACAGAAAAGGCACCTCATCAGTCCAGTTGTACACATGTGTCTCAACACTCGGCAGTAGGTATAGTAATGATGCAGGAGACCTTATTTTGTGCTCTTGTTGATACAGGAGCACAGGTTTGTCTTGTAAGCGAGTCTGTACTGAGCCAACTTGGCATAGAGTACCAGATACTGTCAGGAGAACAGTTAGAGGGGTTGACTGGTTCCTGCACCAGTATTCTAGGCTACGTTCAGTTAGAGGGGAAGTGTCCTTCCAGGTGGAGGCTACCGCTGTTTAACTATGCGGTGGTAGCTGACAAAGACATTAACTTTTGTTTTTAATCATTAAACTTACCCGCTGGTTATATAAAAATGGCTTTAGTCCCTGATGTCCGGCAGAAATTCAAAAACTCGCGGCAATCGCAGATAGAGTTGCCAGGTGTACACTAGCGCCCTCACGGGAGATAAGCCGAACCATTCCATACTTCACCAGATCTTCCCTGCCGCATTGCTGGCAACATTGTTTGGAATTCACTCGTGATTAACCTGGATTTTAGCAGTTATCTTGGTGATGTACTCCTAAATATGGCTTGTGGCATTCACTTATTTTGTTTTTGTTTGGTATTTGATCGCTATGTTGTAGCTTAAAAGGTAGGATTAGAAGTTTTTCAATCTACTTTAATCTAACGAAAATTTTATGGCAGTAGGTAAACGCCCCGCCTTTTCTATGACGTCACGGTCATATGACGTAAACTAGAGTATGACTTGCATTTTCTTTCTTTTTCTACAAAGAATGATAAGTGAATACTTTCTCTCTAAGTATTAAGTTTCATAAGATAAAACGATTATGTTATTTAAAGGAATTTTTGTCCTTTTAGTATACTTTCTTTAGATAATCTTCAATCTGTTTTCAAAGATTAACTAAACTAGCGTTCAGTTTTATTACGCTACGCAGTTCTCAGTCAATCGTTACAGTATTACGTTTTTCTTTGTATTGTTATTTATGAAAAGTAAATTCTTCTTAAAAACCAAAGTATTTAAGTTGTATTAGATAAAAAGGAACATGTTATTTTAAAGTAATATTTGTCCTTTTAGTTTTTTTTTTTCTTTAAGCTAATATTTTTGCCAAGATTTAAGAAAATTAACGTTCAGTTAATTTTACACAACGTAGTATTCATGACAATCGATATAGTCTCATGATTTTTTGTAGCGTTGTTTACTTGTTCGTTTTTGGGATTACTAAATTTTTTCGTATATTATATATTGACGTTCCAATTGTAAAATGTGACTAATCATCTTTGATTGGAAACCCTTAAGTAATAAGGGTTGTTTACATATATATATATATATATATATATATATATATATATATATATATATATATATATATATATATATTCTTTATTCCTTTATCTATTCATTTAATATTTAATATTTTATAAAAAATATTTTGTTGCATTTTATATAGGATTCAATACCTATTGCATTCTCATTCAAGCCCTTGACTGAATAGTAAGAATGTCTGCTTTTGGTCTTATTCCAAAGAGTTTAAAAATGCAAGTTTTTTAGTGCTAAATTAGTGCAGTGAATTTATTCAATACTGTGGAGGGTGCTTCTGTTCGGACCTGTTGTTATCCTAGCCTTAGACCTCTTTCAAGCTCCCTGACCCATGGGAGAAGTAATGTCGATCGGGGAAAGGAAGCGAGAGGCATAGTCTGGCGCCGAGCGTCTTGTAAGACCCTAGCAGAAGTCCCCTCGAGCGTTTTCTGTTGACGATTCCCAGAACGCTTGCCCTCGCCGTAGGTAAGGGGTGGTAAAAGTTTTTTCTAACACCGAACGCAGAGTTGTTCCGTAACCGAAATACAAACCACGCTATTTACATTGGGTTTACCTTTCGGCGTAGCTGAAATGACGAGCCAATAGTTTTTAACGAGGGTTAACTACACCCGCGCTAGTTAGCGGGGGTAGGGGAAGGGGTAGCTTGTTACCCCTCCCCGCCCCCACACATCGGTGATTTGCTTCACTTCACTTAGAGGTAGGACTTGACTTGGGGGCCAGGGCTGTCTGTCCATCGTCCTCGTTGACAGCCTTAATCTTTTTTTGCTTTTTCTTCCAGTTTGTGTGTGTGTGTTTTGAAGTTGGCCTCACCCTTATTGTTCACTATGCGCAAGTGCCCTGGTATTGCCGGCCGCCCTTGCGGTACTTTTATGTCTGCGGTGGACACAGATCCTCACACCCTTTGCCCGCAGTGTTGAGGCCGACGGTGTGATAAAGAGAATACGTGTAGTGAGTGCAGGGAGTGGTCTACCTCCCAGTGGGAGAGGTTTGGCCGCTGGCGTAAGAAGAAGTCCAAGAGAGACCGTTCTCCTTCCGGGGTTGCCTTGAAGGAGGAAGGCTCTCGGGACTCTCCTTTCGCCGTCCAAACCTCCTCCGAAGCTCCCCCTTGTTCGGCTCCTAAGGAGAGACTGCCGAGTGGGAGCGCAGGCCCTAGTTCTGTTTCCCGACCTTGGATTGGGGGAGAGGGCGTCGCCTCCCATAGCGGGGTGGTTCCTCCTCCTCCTCCAGGGGAGGTTGTTGCTAATGAATCCTTGTCTAATGATCTTTTTCAGATTTGGGCTTCCCTGGGGCTTAAGGGCCTGCCCTCCAGGGAAGCCCTGATTGACCTTGTCCAGTTAGGGGCTGTTGTTAAGCAGTCGCCGGTGATAGCAGAGGTAGATCCTCTGTCTATCGTCGACGTCGTGGTGACAGAGGCTTCCGACGGGTCGGGTCAATCCTCTGCAGGTACTGTTGTGGATGATGGTGCTGAAGGCTCTCCTCCCCCTTCCGTACATCCTTCGAAGGGGGAAGGGAGTCCCGCGGGCTCTTCTGCTGCCAAGCCTCCCTGTAAGGGGAGTGCTTTGACTGAGACTCCCCTTCGGAGGACTGATGGTCCTGACGATCTTCCTCGTGGCTGCCTTCGCCGTAAGGCTCACCGTCCGCTGCGCCGCAAGGGCCTCCCGTCTCCCTATAGGGGTGCTAAGAGGCGCCTTTTTGAATCTTCGCCTCCTTCCTCCGAGGGGGACTCTCCTCGCCGTAAGCAGCCTGCAGCTCCAGCTTCCTTAGACCTCCCTGGGGATCGGTCTCCTACGCCTTCCAGACCTTCAGATTCTGGTGCAGATGTCCAGCAACCTGACCTCGTCACCCGACAGGCAACGGTCCCTTCGGGGCAAAGGGATTCTTCACTTGCGCGTCAGGGTTCCCCTGCGCGCCCTTCTGCAGTGTTAGCGCACAGGCGCTCTCCCGATCGTCAACGATCTCCTGTTCGCCAGGCCTCTCCTGATGATCGCCCCTCTTCTCGCCAGCGTTCTCCTGAGGACATCCTTCAGCCTGTTGTTCCTGTTGAGTGCCCAGCACGCCAGCGTTCCCCTGCGCGCCCTTCTGCAGTGTTAGCGCACAGGCGCTCTCCTGCTCGTCAGCGCTCTTCTGACCGTCAGCGCGCTTCTGATGACCATCGCCCCACTGCTCGCCAGCGCTCTCCTGAGGACTCCGAACATCCTACGGTTACTGTTGTGCGCCCTGCGCGCCATCAGTCTCCTGAGCGCTCTAGTTTGGCCAAGGACTCTTCTCCTCGCCCTCGCAATCCTGTTCGTCAGCCTGTTCCTGCGCAACATCGCTCGCTGTCTCCAGCGCGTACTTCCAAAATCCCTGTACGCCCACGCACCCACGCGCCTCCTGTTCCTGAGCCCGTTTGTGAGCGTTCGCCTCTGCGCCCCGCGCCGGCAGTTCCCTCACATGATTCCATGCGTCGCCTTCTTGCTCGCCAGCGATCACAGACGCATCAACATTCGCCTGTTCGTCAGCGATCTCTTGCGCGTCAACCCCCCACCGCGTCAGCGATCACCTGAACATCGGCGATCTCCAGACCGCCCGCGTGACCTATCGCCTGCGCGCAAGCGTTCTCCAAAGCGCCGTCGCCCAGAGGATCTGGAGGGACATGGGTCGCCTTCTGTTAGCTCGCCCTCGCGCGGTCGCTCGTCTACGCGCTATCGCTCGCCAACGCGCCACGATGCGCCAGCGCGCCATCGCTCGCCTACGCGCCAGTGTTCACCAGCGCGCCGCCGATCGCCTGCTCGCAATCGCTCTCCCACGCGCTACAGGTCTCCTGAACAACATCGTCAGCGGTCATCTAAGCGATCGCGTTCGCTCACGCGTCAACACACTCCCTCGCCGACGCGCCAATGCGCTCGTTCACCAGCTCGCCCACGCCCTCGTTCGCCTGTGCGCGCTCGCGCCCACTCACCTGCGCGCCCGCGCAACCGCTCGCCTGCGCGCGATCGCCGTTCGCGTCGGATTTTGCAGCCCGCGACAGCAGCAGGGACGCGTGTCGCCAGACTGCAATCAGGATCGCCTCCGCTGGAGCGCAGGACTCTTGTGCAGGATAGGGAAGACACTTCAGAGAGGTCAGTACAACTTTCTTCCCCCCTTCCTTTTCAGGCAGGTCCAGTGGTGTCCACTCCAAGGATCGCCCGATCCCCTTCCCTCCAGCGGGGATTTCGGACTCGTGTCCGTGGAGCAGCAGACTTGGTTTGGTCCTCTGATGCGGGCGTTAGTGAAGGCTATGAAGCCGGCACTTGCCGATCAAGGACACAAGCCAACGGCTGCCTCGCCCCCGCTGAAGAGAAGGAGAGGAGTGGACTTCGTGGTGACTTCCCCCAGGGAGAAGTTGGTTCCTAAGAGGTCTGTCAGGAAGGCTCCATCCCCTTCGCAGGCGCTTTCTCCTTCTCCCGAGGACGAGGCTTTTCCGTCCTCGGGTGAATCCAGTGAGGTGATAGTCTCCCCCTCGGCACCAAGGGGGGAGTCGTCTCTTCATGGAGGAGGATTGTCTCGTGCGGAGGGCGCTTTCCGAACCTCTTTGTTGGGGTTGTGTATCCCTCCCAGGAGGGAACCCAAGGACTCCAAGACAATCCCGAAGTCGTCTTCTAGGATTCGCCAGGAACCAGCTGCGCCCCGGGGGAACGTCCACGCATCTCCCCAGGAAAAGATTCCGGGGACGGGAGACTTAGCTGCCAGTCCGCAAGGAGGAGACCAGCAGGAGTCTGAGTATGCCTTCTGGCAGGTCCTGAGCCTGATGAGGCAACTCAACGGGTTCATGGACCCCGTGATCGCCCCACGAGAAGGCAAGGACACGGTCCTGGACCAGGTGTTCGATATTCAGAAGCCCCCTAAGACCAGTGCGGCTCTGCCCTGGTCTCGGGGGTTGAAGAGTGCCAGAGCCAGGGCCAATGCCCAACTCGTGGCTCTTGCTTCCTCCAGTCGTTCCTCTGCCGGGAATAAACTCATCCCACCTCCTCGTCTCCAGCAGAGGAGGTATTTTGAGATCTTGGGGGAGTCTAGTCTCGCTCTTCCTCTCCATCATTCCGTAGAAGAGCTTGCTAAGGGAGTTCCTCTCGAGAAGCTCTCCGCCCGGCAGGTGACGTTCTCGGCGTCGGAGATCCTGAGCCATGAGAAGGTCGCGAAGTGCGCCATGCAGGCCACTTCGTGGCTGGATATATGGCTAGGGACTCTGGGCATCCTATTGCGCTCCGAGGACTTGTCTAAGGAGACCAATAGGAAGGCCCTGGAGACCTTCTTACTCTCGGGCACCCGCTCCATCGAGTTCCTGGCACATCAGGTTACCACCCTGTGGGCCAACTTGGTATTGAAGCGGCGTGATGCGGTGACCGAGAAGTTCCACCCGAAGGTCCCCGCCGTGGATGTCTGTAGGCTCAGACATGCTTCCCTCCTTGGGGAGAATCTGTTGGAGCCCCAGGATATGGAACGAACGGCTGAGAGATGGAGGAAGTCTAGCCAGGACTCCCTCCTCCATAGGACCCTTACAGCTCGGCCCTATAAGCCTCCAGCTCCGCAGCAACAGCAGCAGCAGCCTCGCAAGACACCAAAGCAGGCACCGGCAGCTAAGAAAGTGGTGTATAAGCCCCAGCCCTTTCCAGCCAAGGTCAAGAGGGGCGGTAAGTCCTCCAGGGGAGGCAAGACTCCTAGAGGGAGCGGCCGCGGCCGCAAACACTAGGAGTGGCAGTCCCCCCGCGTGTCCACCTGTGGGGGGATGCCTTCGACGTTGCATGCACAGGTGGCAGCAACACGGGGCCGATGCTTGGACGATTTCTGTGATCGGCCAAGGCTATCGCGTCCCGTTCATAACATCTCGACCTCCCCTGACAGCGAATCCAGTGTCGTTGAGCTCCTATGCCATGGGATCGGTAAAGGGGCTAGCCCTTCGGGCAGAAGTCGAGACCATGCTCAAAAAGGATGCTCTCCAGGAGGTCGTCGACGGCTCCCCAGGCTTCTTCAGTCGACTCTTTCTTGTAAAGAAGGCGTCTGGAGGCTGGAGACCTGTCATTGACCTCTCGGCTCTGAACGGGTTTGTCAAGCAAACTCGGTTCAGCATGGAGACAGCGGACACGGTCAGACTTGCGGTGAGACCTCTAGACTTCATGTGCACACTGGATCTAAAGGACGCGTACTTCCAGATCCCAATCCATCCGTCTTCCAGGAAGTACTTGAAATTCAGCCTAGACGACAAGACCTACCAGTTCAAGGTGCTGTGTTTCGGTCTCTCCACAGCACCTCAGGTGTTCACCAGAGTGTTCACCCTGATTTCATCTTGGGCGCACAGGAACGGCATCCGTCTCCTTCGTTATCTGGACAACTGGCTGATCCTAGCAGACTCGGAGTCGACCCTTCCTCGGCACCGAGACAGGCTTCTGGGTCTTTGCCAGGATCTGGGGATCGTGGTAAACCTCGAGAAGTCCTCTCTGCAGCCGTCCCAACGACTGGTTTATCTAGGTATGTTGTTAGACATCAATCTCCACAAAGCCTTTCCATCAGACTACAGGATAGTAAGGCTGAGAAGGGTGGTGGAACCCTTCCTCAGGCGAGAAGAGCTTCCCGCCCAATCGTGGTTGCGTCTGTTAGGTCACCTGTCCTCCCTGGCTTGTCTGGTTCCAAACGGCCGCCTCAGGATGAGATCCCTGCAGTGGCGGCTCAAGTCCCGGTGGAATCAAGGATCTGATTCCCCGGACGTACAGGTCCCGATAGGATCTTTGGAACGGACAGACCTGCGGTGGTGGCTGGTCGACGAGAACCTGCGAAAGGGAGTGAATCTTCTCGTCTTCCCCCCGGAATTGACACTGTTTTCGGACGCGTCAAAAGAAGGGTGGGGGGCGCACGTTCTGAACCAGAGGACCTCAGGCCTTTGGTCAGAATCCGAAAAGTACCTGCACATCAACCTGCTGGAATTGAAGGCCGTCTTTCTGGCTCTTCAACAGTTCCAACGGACCCTGGCGGGTCACTCCGTGGTGGTGATGAGCGACAACACCACGGTAGTGGCTTATATCAACAAGCAGGGGGGTACTTTTTCGCAGCAGCTATCCCATCTTGCAGTAGAGATTCTGAGGTGGACCGAAGTCCACTCGATAACACTATTAGCTCGCTTCATTCCTGGCAAGAGGAATGTGCTCGCCGACAGTCTGAGCAGGGCTTCGCAGATAGTAAGTACCGAGTGGTCTTTGGATCCTCAGATAGCCAACAAAGTCTTGACTTTGTGGGGTTCCCTGACCGTGGACCTGTTCGCGACAGCGTTGAATTTCAAGCTGCCTCTGTACTGCTCCCCAGTCCCGGACCCCAAGGCTCTCTGGCAAGATGCTTTCCAGCAACGGTGGGACAACATCGACGTGTACGCCTTCCCACCGTTCTGTCTGATGAGAAGGGTGCTCAACAGGACCAGACTATCGGTCAACTGTTCGATGACTCTGATAGCTCCGCTATGGCATCACGCGGAATGGTTCCCAGACCTTCTGGAGCTCCTGACGGAGCTCCCGAGAGAACTTCCCCCACGACGCGAGCTATTCAGACAACCCCACTCCAACATCCCTCACAAGGCCGTGGCCTCGCTTCGGCTTCATGCCTGGAGACTGTCCAGCGTCTCCTCACGGAGAGAGGCTTTTCGCAACAGGTTGCGGAGAGAATGTCTCGGCACCTGCGAAAGTCCTCTGAGGGAGTCTACCAGGCAAAGTGGAGAGTCTTTGGTGGTTGGTGTCATGGGAGGGGTATCTCTCCACTCGATGCCACTATTCCAGCAATAGCGGAGTTCCTCGTATATCTGCGGGAGGAAATGCGCCTTTCTGTCTCGGCAGTGGAAGGCTATCGCTCAGCCTTAAGCTTGGCTTTCAGGCTGAAAGGTGTGGACATTTCTTCCTCGCTAGAACTCTCTCTACTCATACGTAGCTATGAGCTTACCTGCCCCCAGTCGGAAGTGAGACCTCCTCCTTGGAACATGGTTCGGGTTCTCAGGGCTCTTAAGAGACCTCCCTTCGAACCATTACGCCAGGCCTCTGATCGCCACCTGTCTTGGAAGACGGCTTTCCTGCTCGCTTTGGCTTCGACCAAGCGAGTTAGTGAACTTCATGGTCTCTCGTACGACATCGCCCATTCAAGGGGATGGGGGGGAGGTAACGTTCAGGTTCGTCCCTGAGTTTGTTGCCAAGACTCAGAATCCTGGAGTGCCGGATCCACGGTTCGACTCTTTCAAGATCGTGAGTCTCCGTTCTGTAACAAGCGACCCAGACCAGCTGCTACTATGTCCAGTGAGGTGTCTGGGGTATTACTTGAAGAGAACAGCTGCAGTTCGTCCCCAAGTGCGGGCATTGTTTGTGAGCACAGGCAGTACGAAGAGGAGGGTCACCAGGAAAACCATCTCCGCTTGGATTCGAAGGGTTATCTACCACGCCTTGAATCCAGACCCTCCTCCGTCACGTCGCCCTAGGGCACATGACGTCAGGGGCGTTGCTACGTCCCTGGCCTTCCAGAGAAACTTCTCTGTGACGCAGGTGCTTCAAGCTGGGGTCTGGAAGCGTCAAACGACCTTCACAGCCCACTACCTGCAGGACGTGACCCACAGGACCCTTGATACGTTTTCTATCGGCCCTGTGGTGGCTGCACAACAGCTGGTCTAACCTCAGGCTCCTTAATGGACAAGTAGCAGTAGGTTGAGGGCGTTGTTACACGGTTTTAGTCTGCGTGAATGAAAGAGTGTGTCTGACCCTTACTTCTTTCTTCATTCGCCCCTCTCTTGGGGAAGCAGCATCCTGGTCTTCGCATAGCTGACCTCGACCTCTGCAGGTAACCCATGCTTCCTTGTGCTCCTAGTATTAAGTTTAATACTGTCGCGTCCCCCATACCCTGACGAGGTGGTATTTGGAACGTCCTATCCTAGATTCCTATTTAAAGGTCTCAAGGTCAACTTCATAGGACGAGTCACGCTTTCCTCCACACACAACTTATGTAGGCCACACGTTCCTAGCGAAGCAAGGAACTTGTGAGGTGCAGGGGCTTCTTTTCTCAAATGCTACTCACTGGGAGGCGGAGCTCCCGGGCAAAGCCAAAGTCAGTAAGGCTGGGGACTTTCCACCCTTCCTAATGGGTAAGTCACCCAATGTAAATAGCATGGTTTGTATTTCGGTTACGGAACAAATGACAAATTCGGAGATAATTTGTATTTTTCCTAACCATACAAACCTTAGCTATTTACACATATTTGCCCGACAGCCCTGGCCCCCAAGTCAAGTCCTACCTCTAAGTGAAGTGAAGCAAATCACCGATGTGTGGGGGCGGGGAGGGGTAGCAAGCTACCCCTTCCCCTACCCCTGCTAACTACCGCGGGGGTAGTTAACCCTCGTTAAAAACTATTGGCTCGTCATTTCAGCTACGCCGAAAGGTAAATCCAATGTAAATAGCTAAGGTTTGTATGGTTAGGAAAAATACAAATTACCTCTGAATTTGTCATCTTTAGACATCAAGCGTCCAGCAAGGCTAGTTACTAACGCTGCTGTAAGAGTTTGACCCCATGTTTGTAACTTAGTGTAACTTCCTGGTTTCTCTTGTTCGATGATCTACCGTTCTAGACGCGATCGGCATAGTTCCGAGTATCTGAATCGCGAGCGTTTTTAATCGTGAGCGTCATTTTTCTGAAAGTCACATGGCGCCGAGCGTCAAGCTGTTGCGTGGAGTCAAGCTTCCAGCAGTTGGACTTGACGTCGATTGCTAAGCATTTAAACATGACGTCGAGCGTCAAGCAGTTGGACGTGACGCCGCGTGTCAAGCTTAGCTCCGAGCATCTGAATCGTGAACGGCATTGTTCCGAGAGTCACGTGACGCTGAACGCCAAGTAGTTGCATGGCGTCTAGCTTCCACCAGTTGATCTTGACTTCGAATGTTAGGCAGTTAGACTTTATGCCGAGTGTAGTGCAGTTCCTTGGCATCAAGCTTCCATCAGTTGGTCTTGATGTCGAGTGTCTAGCAGTTGGAGGTGACACTGAGTGTCAGACAGTTACATGGCGTCAAGAGTCCAGCAGTTTGACTGGACTTCTACTGTTGAGATCGCGAACGTCTTAGTTCCGATCGTAATGACCGTGAGCATCTAGCGTTGGAACATTGTTACGCCAGGCGCTATATTAAAAGATACAGAAATAAATATTAAGTGGAAAGATATTATTTTCTCTGACCAAGGCCCGCTTGAACTTGCTCTTGGTGTCTTGCAGAGCGAGAATTAAACCTCTAAAAGCATTGAGGCCAGAATTCAGGACCTTAAGGAGTTGACTCCTAGAAAACATGACATCTCTCCGTCGGTTAGAGACTTGTAGGAGGAAGGGATTAACGATCTCTTTTCTCCTATTTATCTTATAGTGGAATTATCTTAGGAGAAGTTACTAAGATACTTCTCACTTCAGTTGACTTTAAGAAACTCATGAGAGTTTTTTCTGAAGAGTTTACAATTTATTTTGTACCGGCTGCTCCTCGTCCTGCCTTCAAAGTTTTTTGCTGGGGAAGGCGTCGAAGGAGTCTGTTTTCTAAGATGGTGCTGGTAGGGCAGTGCAATAGCCCATCCTCAATGCAGCATAAAGAGCCTAACTGCAGATGTTGGGGCAGCAGCACGTTCAGCTGCAGCAGCAGGAAGTGCATTACTGCTTTTGTGAGAGAAGCCAGTGTTCCCTTTTTTGCTGTGTGCTTGTGGGCTTAGGTCTTTGGGGTCTTGAGTCTGATCCTCCGTCAAAACCCTGAACAACAATGAAGTTCAACCAGCTTTGTGAGAGGAGTCATTGTACATAGAAAAATTCTCTATCATCTAATGGAGCTTGAGGATGATGGGAGACTGGATGCAATGAGGAATTAAAACCTATGAAGCCAACTTCCTTATCAATGAAGCAGGATAACTTTGCTCCACCCCCCTTTTTTCTTCCTCTCTTCTCCCTCAAGAGTTGGTCAAAGACACAGGTTTTGGTGTATAAATCAGCAAGAAAGTTTCTGCATACTTTTTCTCTAAACCGCACAGACAACAGTAGAAGCCAGACTTAACTACTTCTAGCGAGCTGGGAGAGGAGAGGAGCAGACCTTTGGTCCGTGCTTTCACTAAAGGATGGATGCGAAATCTTTTTCCTAGTGAAACCTTCTTAGTTACTCCGTTAGACCTCTCTGCCTATTACAGAGAGGAGCCTAAGAGACAGGCTATGCAACATCAAGTGTCTCTCTTTTTGGAGAGGGAGGCTATTGCCCGGTCCTGGATGTCACTGCTCTCAACGCCTTCTTTCAGAAGACAAAGTTCTCCATGGAGACATCGAAATCAGTCCTTTCAGCAGTAGGAAAGGTCCACTGGATGGTCTCTTTAGATCTCCAGGATGCTTACTTCTACATCCTCATCCATCCAAACTTCAAGCAATACCGGAAGGTTCGTGTATAGGAGGAAGTTTTCCAGTTTTGGGCTCTTTGTTTCGGTGTAAGCACCACCCCTCAAATAGAGGGTGTGTCTGTTAGGACCTGTTGGTTTTCTATTCCTTAGACCTCTACCAAGGAATGTCGATTTCAAACTTCTTCCAGCTTCCTTTTCCCTGGGAGAAGAAATGTCGAACGACAAAGGAAACGGGAGGCTTTAGCTCCCGAGCAGACGCCTACTCGAGCATACCTATTGACGGCTCCCAGGACTCTCACCTTCATCATAGGAAAGGTGAGGTGAAAGTTTTTTCGTCGTCTCAAGATGACGCAGCACCCAGATGAGGCTGGCATCAACTTCCAGACCTCTGAAGAGGAAGGTGGACACGGTCAATCAGCGTCCTATCATGACACCGCAAGCTTCTGGTTGTAGTCTTTGGAGCAGACCTGAGCGTTTTTCCTTTCTACCGAAGAAAACTCTCCTACCAAACATCCTTTTAGGATGTCGGCAACTGTCAAATATCGTCCAACTCGCCCAGTTGCAGGATAGTTGTCTGAGCCTAGCATGGCATCGGTTCATGCTCCTTCTCCACCGTCAAACTGGTTATTGTCTTTTGGACGCTCTGCGTGTTTTTAAATGGTGTAGAAAGAGAGCTTGTGGTAGACGTGACGTCTCCGGTACCACAACAGTTTGCCTCTATTTTTATTACACTGCTAGATTGCAACAGAAGCTCTCTTCGCTCATGCTAGTTTATCGGCCTGCGAACATCAAGAGAGTAGCAGGCCTGGACCCTGAGTGTCGGATAACTGCACACCTGGACACCAAGCGTAGTGAGGCTTCTAGTCGAGATGTTCTTGATGACGAACGTCTTTACAACTCCCTAGTTAAATGTCGTATTTTAACCATTTTTAACCCAAGGAGTCAAGCAAACAGACATGACGTCGCACGTCCACCTAATAGGACGTCGAGCTTCCAGCGGAACAGGACGTCCTGCAGGACGTGACGTCGAGCGTCCAGTAAGACGTGACGTCGAGCGTCCAGTAAGACGTGACGTCGAGCGTCTATCGAGACGCAACGTTAACCATCTAGCACAATGCGACCCCGAGCGTCAAACAGCTCGTGACATGGACTTGTACACGTTCCCACCATTCAAAGTGCTGTTCAAGGTGTTACAAAAGTTCGTGTCTCACGAGGAAACCAGGTTGACTTTAGTGGCTCCTTTCTGGCCGTCAAGAGGTTGGTTCACAGAGGTACTGGAATGGATGGTGGGCGTTCCAAGAAGCCTGTCATTGAGAATAGATCTTCTCATAAAACCTCACTTGGCAAGAGACCATCTAAACCTTCAAGCTCTACGTCTGACTGCCTTCAGACTATCGGAAAACTCGCAAGATCTAGAGGATTTTCAAAGGAGGCAGCTAAGGCTATCGCTAGAACAAGGAGGACTTCTACCATCAAGGTTTACCAGTCCAAGTGGGAGGTTTTTTAGAGAGTGCTGTAGAGCTAAATCAGTTTCTTCATCCAGTACCTCTGTAACACAAATTGCCGATTTCTTCTTAGACCTTAGAAGAAAGCACAACGTTTCCTCCTCGACCATCAAGGGGTACAGTAGTATGCTGGCAGCTGTCTTCGGACACAGGTTTTTAGATCTCTCAAATAATAAAGACTTTCAAGATCTTCTCAGATCTTTTGAGACTTCTAAGAAGCGTCAACAAGGATCACCAGCCTGGAATTTAGATGTTGTTTTAAAATTCCTCATGAGTGACAGATTCGAGCCTTTACACTCGGCTTCTTTTAAAGATCTGACTTTGAAGACTCTTTTCTTAGTAAGTCTGACAACAGCTAAGAGAGTCAGTGAATTTCACGCTTTTAGCAAGATTATTGGCTTCAGAAACGGAAAAGCAATATGCTCCTTGCAACTTGGATTCCTGGCCAAAAACGAACGTCCTTCTCATCCATGACCTAAATCTTTTGAGATTGCTAACCTCTCTGATATGGTTGGTGAAGAGTTGGAGAAAGTTCTGTGTCCTGTTAGAGCACTGAAGTTCTATCTGGACAGAGCTAAAGATTTAAGAGGCAATTCAGAAGCTCTTTGGTGCACAGTCAGGGAGCCTGCGCTACCTATGTCTAAAAACGCCCTATCATTTTTTATTATGATTATTATTATTATTATTATTACTTCCTAAGCTACTTCCTAAGACTGTTAATTAGAGAGGCTCACTCACACTGTGGTGAGGCAGACCTTAAGCTGCTAAAAGTAAAGACTCATGAAGTTAGAGCTGTGGCAACTTTTGTAGCTTTTAAACAAATAGTTTTCTGCAAAGCATCATGAATACAACCTTTTGGAGGAGTATTCGCCTCGCATTACTTGAAACCTGTCCAGACTCTTTATGAGGACTGCTACACTTTGGGACCATTTGTAGCAACGAGTTTAGTATTAGGTGAAGGATCTACCACTACGTTCCCCTAATCCCTAGTACCCTTTTTCTTCTCTTGGAACTTTTATATATTTTTATGGTTGTATGTGGAGATTGGCCGACAGTCTTCCGCAATCTTTGATTTAATCAGGTGGTCATTTTGTTCCTTGAGAGCGCCCTGAACAAGGGTATTAGTTGAGGTCCTGTCAGCATAGAGGTTATTACCCGTTTGACAGCTCCTAGAGATCTTCAGCCCCCTGGGTGGACTGCTGGATCTCTTAAGGATAGCAGACATAATGAGGTAGAGAATCATTGAAGTCAGCTTCCTTAACAGTTACGAACCCTTAAGCTTGTTTTAATTAACTCTTAAGTAATATTCCAACAATGTTGCTGTCTCTAACCCTCCACCAAGGGTGTCAATCAGCCATTTTTATATATCCAGCGGGTAAGTTTAATGTTTAGAAATGATATTTTCATAATAAAATAATTTTTGAACATACCCGCTGGTTATATAACTTATAATCCCACCCTCCTCCCCTCTAGAGACCTATGGGATGGAAGATCTGGTGAAGTATGGAATGGTTCGGCCTATCTCCCGTGAGGGCGCTAGTATACACCTGGAAACTCTATCTGCGATTGCTGCGAGTTTTTGAATTTCTGCCGGACGTCAGGGACTAAAGCCCTATTTATATAACCAGCGGGTAAGTATGTTCAAAAATTTATTTTATGAAAATATCATTTTGTTCTTGGTAGAAATCTACTGGACGCAGCCTACCTGACATTGGATTCACCCCGAGAACAGTTGGTGTATGACCATACTACTGTTCTTCAGTTGTCTCCCAAGGTACTCTCAGTCTCCTCCCTGCATACAGAGACCACTGTTATGAAGGTAACTGACCCTGACCCTGATCGGGGAGTGTTCTCCGGAAATGCTCTTCTGTCTTTTAGTCAGGTGTCAAAGATCCATGGAGATCATCGACAGATTCAATCTGTCATTGAGATGATCTACTCTGGGGTTCCTGCATCTCGAGTTCCACACTTCTCTCTGCCCTATAGGAGATGTTGGTCTGACCTGGAGGTACACCAGGGTTTGCTAGTGAAGCGGAACCCAGACGGCTCAGTAGTCCCAGTAGTCACCTTTAATGTCCTGATTGACCTAGTTGCCGAGACACACCTCCAGAATGCTCACTGGGGGATCGGAAAAATGATTTCAATGCTCCATCGACTCGTCTGACACAGATCTTTGATTAATGTAATCAGAGATATGTGCCGGACGTGTTGGGAATGTCAGACTTGTAAGGTCTCAAGGGAGGTGGTTGCCCCGCCAACCTTGAAAATAGTGACCTCTTTTACCTTTGAATTGGTTGCTATGGATCTTGTGAGTCCCCCAACAACCAGTACTGGTTTTATTGGGTGTCTGATGGTAGTCGACCATTATTCCAAGTGGGTGACAGCACTACTCATAAGGAATAAGAAAAGCAGTACGATATGCCAGGCGCTTGAAGACCGAGTATTTCCTGTTATTCCTCGTGTTCCAGTCCGGATATTGACTGATAACGGCCTTGAGTTTATTTCCTAGGAATTTACTGAGTTGTTGGAGCAGTACAATGTTGTACATGTGAAAATAACTCCGTATAAACCCTCTAGTAACGGTGTCGTGGAACGGGTGAATCGTACCATTGGTGAGTTACTGAGGGTGATTTCTGGGGAATTTCAGAAATGGGACCAGTACTTATCCCGAGCAGTTCTTAGCTACAACCATTCTCACCACTCTGAGATTGGCTGTACTCCAGTTGAGAACATACTGAAGGGCGCTCATGATGTTGATAGTACCCCGTTGCTGTCAGTAGAAACGAGACCCATGGGCTGAAGGACATCCTCGGTACAAACCGTTTAAAGAGGGTTCTCTGGTGCTTAAGAAGGTGCACCTGTTGGGACACCTTGTGACGAACAAGCTCATCCCTAGGTCTGAGGGGGTATTCCGTGTTACTAAGGTACACGAGAATAAGGTCACTTATGAGCTGCAGAGACTGCCTGAAGGTAAACTGATAAGAGCTCACCATATCCAGTTAAAGGCCTGGTTTGAACCTCCAGTTTATCTTAGGAGGCACTTTCTCTGGTATCCTGTTCCTGTAACAGAAACTCGGAATAGTCATGGACTCGTGGAGGATAGTCCAACTTCCTCTGAAGTCTCTGAGAGTTCTGGTTCTAGTAGTGATGGCGACTCCTATGGGGTGGCTGCGGTAGTGGCGTCCTACCTTTTGTCTCGAGATTGTAACAAGTCCCGACGACAGAGGAAAAGTCACCATCCTACTAGAGCTATTACTCAGCCTAAGCCCATTCTTAAGCCAGCTAGAACGTACAAGAGAAAAAAAAGCACTGGATGCTTGGTTATGTCCTTCAGAAAATTGTGATGAGACTCCTGTATTAAAGCCTGAATCGTTTCGAGATCGTTTGGTCCTCCAACTGTGGGAGAGCAGCCCCACTGAAATGTGTGAAACCCCAATTTTTGTCTCCCGAGTCGGTGGTTCACTGTCCTGTTCCTGAATTTCCAACGCCCCAGTTCTTAGCTTCTTCTTTCTGAGAGGAAGCTGTCGTTCATCCTCCAGGGAGATGGGAATTCTGGGAAGTTTCCAATATTCCATTATTGGAACTACTTTCTGTTGGTTCCAAGAGTTCCAGTCCAGATTGGTCAAGACCTGCTACTTTATAAAGCCTTGTTTCTGAATCGGCAGTGTTCATCCTGATTATGACGTTCTCGGCTTTTTGCCACTCGATTGTGACGACCCACTGTCGCCTGAAGATCCCACCTCTAGTGGATTTAGTCCCCCATGGACTAGGTCAAAAGGTCCTGTTCTTGACCTACCTTTAGTTCAGCCTCGCTTCCTGGAGTCGAGACCTCGTCTCACTGACCAGATGAATACTATAGAGAGGGAACCATCCTCCATTCCTGAGTCACCTCAGAATTCAAACCCTTCCCTACATTCTGATGGTAGATTAAAACACCGGTCAGAGCTCGAGGCTGAAGTGGCACAGTCAGGTGTATCTCCTGTGACATCGGAGTGTCCAGCAGAGGAAGTTTTACGAGGTCCTTGACGAGCGTCTCCTGGCTCTTCCTCTTCACCATTCCTTAGAGAAAATTACTAAGGGGATCTCTCTAGAGAGACTCACTGGGCTTCAAGTTTCCTTCTCAGCTTTGGAGATTCTAAACAAAGAGAAAGTGGCAAAGTATGCAATGCAGGCTTCTTCGTGGCCTGATCTATGGTTGGGATCAGTGAGAAACCGGGTGCGGACCGAGGTTTTTTCCAAAAAAGGCTCCAGGAAGGTGATGAAGACTTTCCTCCTGTCAGGTACTCGGACTATTGAATTCATTGCCCACCAAGTAGTGAACATGTGGGTGAACACCATCTTGAGGGGGGCGGCTGTCTAATGCGTTTTTTTAAGGACATGACTTTGAAATTCATACCTCTTAATAAGGTGACTTAGTACATCTCAAAACTGCATAGGATTTTTGCCTCTGACCTTCGGTTTTGCGACACCAGGACGATTTATCCTGAAAATGAGTTTGTTCCAACACAGAGTACCTACCTAGAACTACATTCTTAGGAGTTACTGGTAACTCTTTCCCAACCGACTAGAATTTTGTGTAGTTTACCCTATTCCCATTTTCTATGGGGTGACCTCAGGCGGAGTAATATGCGCCCTGAGGTGACCCGGGGTCGGAGAGCGTGCTAGCTCAGGTCGTGCTCCTCAGTAAGTTTCTGGTCGCGACGTGATTCACATCTCGCTGCGCTCTCTCTTACCCATTGCGACCCTTTGTGTCCCCGACCCTTCGTGTCCACCACGTGGTCCCCGTGTCCTTATTCTTACCCTTCCTCTGTGTCCCTGTGTCTCTTGGTGTGTTAGTGTTTCGTTATGGAACATCCCCGCCGTTGCCCTGGGCCTTTGGCCGGTAAGTCTTGTGGGGCTTTCCTTTCGAAGCCCGAGGTTGACCCCCACTCGCTGTGTTCGTCATGTAGGGGCAAGGTATGCTCCCCTACCACCACGTGCTCGGAGTGCGAGTCCTGGGGCGATATCCAGTGGGTCCTTTATGGAACAAAGAAGAAGGCGGCGGCCAAGAAGTCGCCCAAGAAAGCTAACGTGTCTTCTTTTTTGGTGTCTCCAGATGCCTCGTCGGAACATGGCTCCCTTCCATCTTCCCCTACCCAGAGTAGGGGACGAGGTAAGCCCGTTGCGGGGAAGCGGCCCATTGCCCTTCCCCAGGAGTCTGAATTGTCTGTGGGGGAAGTTTCTGGTGTGATACAGGCATGTGAGGGGCCTGAGGGAGGTGCGGGAGTGTGTGTGGGAGACGAGGTCCTGGTTCCCGCAGGGCCTGTCTCTACTGAAGACCCCATGTGGGGGAAGTCGGGTACTACCTCTTCCCCAGCGTCTTGGGTATGTGTTTCAGGTGCTTTGGCCGCCGGGGGGAGGGACGCCGAGAAAGGTAGTTCGTCTAATTCTGACCCCGCCGTTTGGGATCCCCCTAGGTAGCCCTTCAGGTCACCCTTCAGGCTAGAGGAGGAGTTTAATCATTGGTTCGCCCCTAAGAAGGTGCCTCGGTCTCCCCTGGCGCCCCCTCTTAATGAGAGAATGCCTTGATGAAGTCATTAAGCTTCAGCACGGCATTTAATTCCCGTGCTGAAACTTGGTGACGGGCAAGAGGGCTCTCGAACTTGGGGAAATTGCTCCCCCAGTTCGAATCTAAATTTCTCTCTTTTACCTTTTTCTTTTTCTCAATACTACTTCGACCTTATCCTAATTTCACAAACTTTCTTTAGTCTTGCTTTCCAAACTCTATGAGAAAAATTTCCATCATTATATGTGTGTATATATTATGTACATATATATTTATTTATTTTTTTTTTTTCTTTTCTCCTATGGCTTGGATGTTTTCACATCCATTGTAGCCCCGGCGGGGATGTTCATACATCCTTTATTGCTGCCTGCTTTGATGAGTGGGAGGAGGTATCACGGTTGGGGGGTGTTTGCATTCAAAGCTATATATGAGAGTATTGGATGATTTCAGCCATCCCGAAGATGGTTTGGACCTTTTTGGCGGAACTATTCTCAAGTGTTGGGTCTTCGGAATCCAGGGGGATCCAATGCTTGGGGTAGGACTCTCGGCTTTTGGCCGGAAGCCCGTCATTATAGATATGGGGAGGATGATTCCATAACTTCTTGGTCTCAGTCCTAACAGGCGGGTTCAGCTTACACCTGTGCCTCTATATCTGTTTTGATGCTATCCTTCGGGTAGGGTATGGAGTGGACCATCTGGGAAGTATACTCTCATTGTGCCGATAGTAGAGAGTGCAAATTTCCTTTCCGACGCGTGATGGCCTAACATTCTCGAGCAGGTACATCAAACTAACTCTTTTCCCTCTCTTTACTATAATGGATTCTTTAAGGAACGAACCCCCATCCCCTGGATACGCTGACTCTCCCCCGGCACTGTTGACGACCTCTGCTAATGTGATAAGGGATAGCTCTGTTGATGACCTCGGAACGGGAAAGGACCATTCTACTGATATTTCTAAATCGAGTAATTTGGGTAACACGAGGAAACTTCGAATCCTCCATGTTACACAAATTTCAATAGAAACAAATTATGATGATCTATGTAAAGCATTTGAATGCTATGGATGCATAAAAGAAATAAGGATGAAACTTGAAGCTGAAACTTGGGATTCATGGATATCTTATAGTAGTTATGACGAAGCATTTAGTGCAATAAGTAATTTGAATAATATTAAAATTAATAACTTGAATGTCGCGGCTGCTCTCTGCGATAAGGTACCAAAAGATTTAGATGTGTACAGGCCTGCCGATTGGTTGGAAAAAGGCGCAGATTTAGTCATGCCCTCCCAGAGAAATCCAAAACCACCGATGTGGCTTATAGCTGAATCTAAGGGAGTTACAGGGAATTATTTTAAAATATGCAAATTGATTCAGAAAAAAGTAGGAACTATTGCACCAGGCGATATATCTCGTTTCGGAAAAAATAGTTTCCTTATCCATGCCAAATCCAGTACACAGTCGGTAATATTGTCCAATATGAAAATAAATAATGATGACATTAAGTTAGATGTCAAACCCCACCTAAATTTTAGCTACGGAAGGGGCGTAGTTTTTAACAGAGACCTATATGATTTTACAGAGGAGGAGATACTGGCCATGTGTCCATTGAATGTTTGGAAAGTTCATAAAGTCCCAGGTACATCAATGATAATCCTTACGTTCCAGGATGCTGATGTACCTTTTCATATTATTATCGAGAACGAAAGGATTAAAGTAAGACCCTTCAAGCAGAAGCCATTGCAATGCTTTAATTGTTTTAAATTTGGGCACCCGTCCAAAGTTTGCAAAAATGAGAAGATGTGTGGTATTTGCTCCAAATCTTACCATGGAGAGTGTGCACTTGGAGCCAGGTGTTTAAATTGCAGCTCGAATCACAAATCCACAGACAAGATCTGCGAGCTATATAAGTTGGAGGAAGCTGCCCTCAACAAATCAAACTTCGAACACATAAGTGTGACCCATGCCAAAAGACTATTAAATAAATCAAATACATATGCTAAGGCATTAAAATCAAACCAACCTAGCACTGCCAATAGCTCAAAAAAAAGTATACTATCTGAAAAAATGTCAAATAAAGAGGTAACCTTATCACCTCCTGAGGCTTTACCACGGTGTATTAACACTAGGTCATTGCCCATTGCTGTACAGCCTTCAGCCGCCATTACAAAAAGTAATACAAACCTCTCTCAGGCCATGTCCTTGCCTGATCTGATGGTGGTTCCACTTAAGACTAACTTACCTGATGCACCTGTTGTGGGAAAGGTGCAAAAACCTCGAATCCCACCATCTATTAATCGCAAAAGAGAGAGACCTCCATCTCTCTCTCCACCCTCCATTAGAAACGTTAAGGTTATGACATCAAATAAATTTGATGTTTTGTCTGTTGATGTTTCTAATGAACCAGAAGATGGACTGAATAAATCAGAAATTCAAGTTGAGGTCCACCATCCACCTCAACAAATAGATAAAAAGAATACAAAGAAAATCACCAACGTTAAACCCAACATAACAAGACCACCTCTGAAGAAACCTACTGGTAATAATGTTACATTAAAAACTTCTAATGGGAAGACCTCATCCAAGATGTCTTCCAGAAATAATCCATAGTTTTCTCCTCCATTTTGCAATGGAACTGTCAGGGTTTGAGGGCGAAATATGAAGAACTTAAGCTCCTAATTCATGAGCATTCCCCCATAATTGTATGTCTACAGGAAAGTATGCTTGATTCTAACACTCCTAGTCCTCGAGAGTATGTTAGCTATAGAACACCATATAATCAACAAGCAGGGAGCCATGGCGGAAGTCTCATGTACATTCGTCGAGATGTTCCCCAAATACCCATGTCTATACGTACAACCCTGCAGGCAGTTGTTGTACAAATTGATATAGGGAGAAAATATACAATATGCTCTCTGTACTTACCTCCAAATGATAATATTTTATATGATGATTTAGCAGAGGTCATTCAACAACTCCCTCAACCTTTTCTCTTACTGGGAGATATGAATGGTAGACATCCTTTATGGGGTGATATCCTAGCAAACACAAGGGGCAATATTATCTCATCAATTGTGGAGAATGAGGATGTGGGACTCCTTAATACAGGAGAGCCCACACACTTCCATGTTCAGACAGGTACTTTGTCATGAATTGACCTTTCAATTGCAAGCTCTAACTGCCTTCTTGATTTTGATTGGAGGACATTAGATGATTGGCATACTAGTGATCATGCACCAATCATTATAAACACCAACAAAGGTCCGCCTTTGCAAAGATCGCCACGTTGGAATCTAGACAAGGCAGACTGGGTTAAATTTTGTGAGCTAAGTGAAATCGAAGGGAGAGCAGAACAGTTTGAAAGTGTTGATGATGCCATAGACCTACTGAATGGAACTCTTCATACAGCAGGAGTCAATTCAATTCCCAAAACAACAGGGTTATTCAAACGACGACCAGTCCCGTGGTGGTCTTCAGAACTAACTGCACTCCACAGAGCCACAAGAAGATCTCTAACACGATTGCGTAGACGCAGAACTGATGAGAATTTAATAATGTACAAGAAATGTAGAGCACAGTTCCGTCGTGCCATGAAAGAAGCAAGGCGCCAGTCATGGATGTCTTTTGTTTCCTCTATTAACAGTAGAACACCACCATCTTCTGTGTGGAGGAAAGTAAAAAAGATAGCTGGCAAATTCACCCCCAACCCACCACCAGTGTTGAAGGTGAATGGCCAGTATGTAACTGAAGCAAATGAAGTTAGCAATGCCCTGGCTAATCATTTTTCAAATGTATCCAGCAAGTGTGAAGGAGCCCCTGGTCACCAGTATAGGAGCACTGAAGAAAAGAAAATTTTAAATTTTGCAACAAGAAGGGAAGAGTCGTATAATTCTCCTTTCACTGAAAGAGAATTTGATTCCGCACTTGCTCATTGCAACGATACAGCCCCTGGACCCGATGGAATTCCATATGCAATGATTAAACATGTACATTTTAATACAAAGCTATTTATTTTAAGCATTATTAATAGAATATGGCATGATCATAGCTACCCAAGTGTTTGGGAACTAGCCATTATTTTAGCCTTTTTAAAACCCGGTAAAGACAAGTTTTTAGCAGCAAACTATCGTCCTATTGCATTGACATCTTGTTTATGTAAAATCATGGAGAAGATGGTCAATGCAAGGCTGATATGGTACCTTGAAAAGAAAGGTATTTTATCACCGATTCAATGTGGATTCCGAAAAATGCACTCAACGACTGATGTGTTGATACGACTTGAGTCATCTATTTGTGAAGCCTTTGCTTCCAAACAGCACCATGTTACAGTATTTTTTGACCTTGAAAAGGCATATGATACCACATGGAGATATGGTATTCTTAAAACCATTCATGAATTGGGATTGAGAGGAGAGCTGCCACTATTTATTCAGGCATTTCTTTCACGTAGAGTTTTTCAAGTGAGAGTGGGGGAAACTCTATCAGAGAGTAAGTGCCAGGAAGAAGGAGTTCCTCAGGGTAGTGTGCTGAGTGTAACCCTTTTTGCACTAGCAATTAATGGGATATCCTCAGCCATTCCCCAGGATGTTCTCTCAACACTATTTGTGGATGATCTCTCAATATCATTTGCTGGCACTAGAATGGCAATGGTTGAGAGAAAAATCCAACTCTCTATTGATAAAATTATCCAGTGGGCTGACATGAATGGATTTAAGTTCTCGACAAGTAAAACTACCATTGTCCATTTTTGTCGTATCCGGGGAGTACATCCAGACCCGGATATATACATTAAAGGTCAACGGATACCATGTGTATCGGAAACCAAATTTTTAGGTTTGATATTTGACTGTAGACTTACATGGGTTTCTCACCTAAAAGCGCTGAAAGCTAAATGTGTTGAAGCTCTGAATATCTTAAAAGTATTGTCCCATACATCATGGGGGGCAGACCGCAATACTATTTTAAAATTATACAAGGCCTTGATTTTTTCCAAAATTAGTTATGGTTGTGAGGTATATTCTTCAGCCACCCCAAGCCGGTTAAAAATATTAGACTCGATACATCATGCAGGTATTAGATTATCTACTGGAGCTTTTAAAACCTCGCCTATCCCAAGTCTCCTTGTTGATGCTGGAGAGTTACCTCTAGACCTTTACCGAATGTCTTCCATTCTTCGGTATTGGTTTAGATTGCAAAGACTCCCTAGCTCTCTAGCCTTTCAGACTGCAAGCCTTGTAAGACACGCATCATACTTTGAGTTGCACCCAAAATCTCCTCAACCTTATGGCTTTCGGGTGAAACGATTTTTAAATAGTCTGGATATAATTAGAAATAAGGTACTTCCATTCAAGGTATCATCAACGCCTCCATGGAAATTACCTGACATATCTTTTTGTAAATACTTTATTGGAGTTAAGAAGAATATGACTGACTTAGAATCCAGGTCTCTTTTTATGGAACATGTCGAAGAACATAGGGGATCGACTTTTATATATACTGATGGCTCCAAATCTGATGCTGGCGTTGGATTTGGAGTACATAGTAATGATTTTAATTGTAGAGGTGCACTTCCTCTAACAGCTTCCATATTTACTGCCGAACTGTATGGCATATTAACCGCTATTGAGAAAATAGCTTTGGAAAAGGAGGGTAATTTTACAATTTTTAGTGATGCAAGGAGTGTTCTTCAAGCTTTAGAAGTTTTTAATTCTAGTAACCCTCTAGTTTTAAAGATTTTAGAATGGCTTTTTATTATTGGACGGAAAGGTATAACTGTTCGATTTTGTTGGGTTCCAGCACATGTAGGTGTGTCTGGGAATGAGAAGGCAGATTTACTGGCGAAGAATGCGGCATCCGTGTTGCTACCAAGGAGGTATCCCATTCCATGTAACGATCTCCTACCTTACATCAAGAAATTGGTTTGTGATAAATGGCAACAGCACTGGGACAGTCAAGACGGCAATAAAATGAGGGAAGTAACAAATATCATATCACCTTGGAGGTATAACATGATTCCCCGAAAAGAGTGCGTCTCCGTATTGGTCACACACGGTTGACACACGAGTTTCTGCTGAAGGGCCAACACCAACCGTATTGCGAGGACTGCTTAGTACCTTTAACAGTGAGGCATTTGTTGACCGAATGCCCTAATTTTACTAACTTGAGAAATAGATATCTGTTTGAGGCTCGAGGTGAGGATGGCAGGTTTATCCTTGCCAAGATTCTTGGACATGATGTGTCTTACTATGCGAGCGGAATTTTTAGATTTATTTCAGAAGCAGGTCTTCTGAAAACTATTTAACTATTTTAATGACTTCTTAATTTTTATGGTTTTAATCGAATTCTCTTTTAATTTTCATATACAGTAAATGGTATCGGCGTCAATGACCTTAGATGTCAGGATGCCAGAAAACTTTCAATCAATCAATCAATCAATCCCCTGGCGCCCTCGTCAACGCTCCCACCCGTCTTTCTTCAGCCCGCGGCACTGGAAATTCGACATGGAGTTCCCCCTGCTGAGTTGGACGTCTCAGGCGATTCGGTTGATTCCCTCTCCTCCTCCTCGTCATCCTCGTCTTTGGATTCATCGTCATCGGAGGACGAAACCAAGTCCACTAAGAGGAAGCGGGAGAGGTCCCAGAAAAAGAAGAAATCCCGCTCCCGTTCCAGACAAAATAAGATTGAGTCCAGACCATCCAAGAAGAAGGCTAAAAGGAGTAAGTCGAAAGATTGGGTGAACATCACGGTGCCCCGGAGCGAGCTGTTTAAGGTCACCACAGCCGCGGCCGCTTCCGGTTGGCTCCCTAGAGCCTCATCTTCACCGTCTCGCCCCTCCTTCTCCGCCTACGGACCAGAACCCCGTCAAGGGAGGTCTATCCAAGCACCCATGACGCGCCTAAGTCCACGAAGGCCTCCGCTACATCTACTCTACGGAGGGAGGCACTCCACCAGATGGAAGGCGTGGCTCCAGCCGCGGGCACCTTGGCTGACTTCATTAAGCACCAAGGGCGCCCGACGGCCCGGGATAACCCCACGGACACGAGAAACCCCGCAGGGCAAGGTAATCCCATGACGGATACCTTTGCCCCTGCGGGTCCGCCCGTGACACGGGCAGGCCCGTCCAACGTTACCCCCCCCCACAGTCACCGAAGATACTCGTGCGGAGGGACTGGTGACGGAGGCCCTGGTGGGAGGAGGAGAGTGCTCATCGGATGACATCTCCTCCTATCGAAAAGTGTTGGCCCTCATAAGACGGCACCATCGGCTTGATGAACCGAAGCCCGCCACAGAACAGGCCTGGCTCTCCGGACTCAGCAGGCTGGTGGAGAGTCCAGTGCAACAGAAGCCCTCCTTAGCTCTACCCTTAGCTCCTGACGTCAAGCTGGGTATGGAGCATATAGGCAAATTCTTGGCCGGCCTAGCAGACGCCCCTAGGAGTCAAAGTTCCTCGAAGCTGCTCCCGGGGCTAAGGACGCAGAAGAGATTCTACGTGCCAGAAGGTCGTCGTGAGGGGCCCCGCGCAGTGGAGACAGCCCTTACCACGTTAAACCAGGGTGCTGCTGAAGACAGAGCGTCCACGGCCCTGGTGTGTTTTTCCCCTTCGGAGACCTCCATGATGGAGGACATGGCCCAAGACTTGGTTTACGTGTCCTCCTGGTTAGACTGGTGGGCCTGCACGTTGGTAGGCTTTCAGTCTTCACATGATCTGTCCCTCCCAGAGAACCAAGCCTTATTGAAAGAGCTGATTAGCTCAAGGGGCAAAGCTCTAAAGTTTTTATCGTACCAATTTCTCTCCCAGGCCACCAATTGGGTCCTGAGGAAAAGGGATACAGTCCTCAGCAAGTTAGTGAGGAAACTCCCTGACCGGGAGGCGAGAAAGTTGAGGAATACCTCGCTCTGGGACGAGTCAATCTTCCCCCTCAAGATAGTGGAAGAGACGACGGAGAGGGTGAGGAAAATGAAAGACGTGGGAGAACATAGACCTCCCCCCATGAGACGTTCACCACACAGGAGACCCTCCGTGGACGTCCCTCACCCTTCCCGTTCATCCCCTGCCCAACCTAGAAGAGAGGCTTCTTCAGATCCTTGGCTGCAAGCAACACAGCCCCCCCGTAGAGGTATCACGACACCTCAGTCAAACTTTAGACCGTCCTTCGGAAACTCAAGGAGAGATCGGTCCAGCCGCTCCTCCAGAAGGAGATAGGAGGCGAGGCCCCCTACTCCTACAGGAGCCTCAAGTAGGGGGATGCCTCAAACACTTTTGGCAAGCATGGCGGGATTACGGTGCGGATCCCTGGACAGTGACAATCCTGAGGGAAGGTTACAGACTACCTTTCCTAGCAGAACCTCCCCCTCTCATTCCAACCCTTCAGGCCGAGTGGTTGATACCCAAGGACCCCTTGAAACGGGCGGCGTTGCAAGAGCAGGTGTCGTCCATGATCTCCAAGGGAGCGTTGGAACCAGTCGAAGATCGCGGCCCGGGGTTCTACAGCAGGCTCTTCCTGGTGGAGAAGGCGACAGTGGGGTGGAGGCCAGTAATAGACCTGTCGGCCCTCAACAAGTTTATGGCGAAAACCGAGTTCAAGATGGACACTGCGAGGCCAGTGTTGGCCGCCTTGAGGGAAGGGGACTTCATGATATCCCTGGATCTCAAGGACACCTACTTCCAAATCCCCGTTCACCCCTCCAGCAGGAAGTTCCTCAGGGTAAAGTGGGATACCCGAGTCCTGCAATTCAAAACCCTTTGCTTCGGACTGTCGACGGCCCCTCAGGTGTTTACAAGAGTTTTCACGACGGTCTTCGTATGGGCACACGAGAAGGGCATCCTTCTGATCCGATACCTAGACGATTGGTTGCTTCTTTCAGCCTCAAGGGAAGAACTGAAGGAGCAGGGCGCGAAGTTGCTCCGTCTCTGCAAGGAGTTGGGTATCACAATCAACTTAGAAAAGTCCCAATTGAGTCCCACCACCAGGATGACCTACTTAGGGATGGTCCTGGACATCTGACTAGTGAGAGGTTGGAAAACCTGGAGCGAGTTCTGCAACCCTTCCTGATGGACCAATCCAGGAGGGCCAAGGATTGGCAGAGGTTGCTGGGCCACCTAGTGTCGTTGGAAAAGTTAGTGCCACAAGGGAGACTCATACTCCAGGCAGTGCAATGGAACCTGAAGGAACACTGGACCCAAGGAAGAAATCCCCACAAGGTGGTTCCGGTCTCCCCAGAAGCGAAGGTGGTCTTGCAGTGGTGGCACGACAGGACGAACACCGAGAAGGGGATGCCCTTCGCACCGGACCCTCCGGAAGTACTATTGTTTACGGATGCATCGAAGGAAGGTTGGGGAGCTCACCTACTCGACAAGTCGACAAAAAGAAAATGGTCGCGCGAGGAAGCAACGCGGCACATAAACATTCTAGAGATGATGGCTGTGCTGAGGGCGAGTCAGGAATTCGTTCACCTCCTCCGGGGGAACACAGTGGCGTTAATGTGCGACAACGCCACGGTAGTAGCCTACGTAAAGAAGAAAGGGGGTCTAAAGTCGAAGGAGCTATGCGCTTTATCGACAGAACTACTGGAATGGGCTGCAGAAGAAGGGATCAAATTCACAGCAAGGTTCATCCCAGGAAAGAAGAACGTCCTGGTAGACGGCCTCAGCAGAGTAGGCCAGGTGATAGGGTCAGAGTGGACTCTACACCCGGGAATAGCTCGGTCAGTCATACTGAAGTGGGGTTCTCCAGCAGTGGACCTTTTTGCCACACGTCTGAACGCCCAGCTCCCCGTGTTCTGTTCTCCAGTCCCAGATCCGTCAGCGGCGTTAGAGGATGCCTTCCAACACCCTTGGGACGGCATCGATGTGTACACCTCCCCCCTTCGGGATGATAAGGCAAGTCCTCAACAGAGTAAGACCAACAGCCAACCTCCGGATGACTTTGGTCGCGCCTTGGTGGCTGGAGAGGGAGTGGTTCGCAGACCTAAAAGAACTGGCCCTTCTTCCTCCTTGGCCGCTCCCGGACAGGCCAGACCTTCTCCGTCAGCCCCACTTCCAAAGGTTTCACGAAAACCCTCGGTCCCTCCGCCTTCACGCGTGGAGGTTATCGAGCGGCTACTGAAGAAAGATGGATACTCATCGAGGACCGCGGCGAGGATGTCGGGTTACTTAAGGCGTTCCTCAATCGCAGTCTACCAGGCAAAATGGGCCGTCTTCTCAAAATGGTGCACTTCCCGGAATATCAAACCCTTGGGGGCTTCGATCCACGACATAGCGGACTTCTTGGTGTACCTCAGAGAAGATGTGGGCTCTTCCATTCCAGCCATAAAAGCAGTACGGGCAGCATTAGGTCAAGTCTTCCTCCTAAAGGGCATTGATTTGGGAGCCTCCCGACACATCTCGATGCTCATCAGGAGTTTTGAGCAGTCATGCCCCCCACAGGAGGTGAGGGTACCGCAGTGGGACCTAGCCAGAGTACTCAAAGCCCTATCAGAACCGCCCTTCGAGCCCCTCAAGGACATCCTGGATAAGGAACTCACCCTCAAAACAGTCTTCCTCTTGGCCCTGGCTTCGGCAAAGAGAGTTAGTGAGTTACACGGACTATCGTACGAGGTGTCACACTCAAAAGGGTGGCATGAGGCTTCGTTTAAGTTCGTTCCTAACTTTGTGGCCAAAACACAGAACCCGGCTTGTTGGGATCCTCGGTTCGAGGGCTTTTCGGTCCCAGCGATCCCTTGGTCAGACAATCCTAAAAACTTGCTCTAATGCCCGGTCAGAGCAGTAAGGAAATACCTTGAAAGGACATCCAGGCTCCGACCTGAGATCAAGAGTTTATTTGTTTTGACCGGACGGGTGAAGAAACTAGTCTCCAAGAATTCAATCTCCTTCTGGCTACGCCAAGTGATCAAGAGAGCTTACGATGCTTCAGGAACCCCTCTCTCAGGCAAGCCAAGGCCTCATGATATTAGGGGTCTTAGCACCTCCCTAGCGTTTGAAAAGAACGTGGCCGTGGGCCAAATCCGGAAAGCGGGTACCTGGTCCAGACAGTCCATGTTCATGGAGCATTACCTGAAGGACTGTTCTAGGAAATCCTTGGATGGGTTCGCCCTTGGCCCGGTCATTTCGGCCCTTCAAAAGATTTAAGGTCATGGCCCCGGGGAACCCGGGGGCGGTAAGTCAAGAGACACATGTTCATCCCTTACCTTTCCCCTTATCATCCTTCCCCTGGCCCTTAATCCCCTACGTGGAAGTGACTCAAAAGGCCCTGGCGGCCAAGATACACGTCTTCAGCAAGGAATATGTCTCAGAAGTGTTTGTACAGAGGTAAGCCACTGAGATACTAAGATAGTTTTTTGGGTAGTTTCCCCTATTTTCATTCACTTTTCTAGTAGTGGTCGTCGAACCCTATCCAGGTTCCTTTTTTCCCCTCGTGCTTCCAACCTTCTGTCCCTAGTCCCTGCAGGACACTCCCACCTCCTAAAGTTTGTCTCCTAAGAAAGTAGTTCTAGGTAAGTACTCTGTGTTGGAACAAATCCCAAATTTTTAAGTAATTTGTATTTTTCCTAACATACTTACCTAGAACTACTTTCAGGTTATGGCCCACCCATCCTTCCCCGAGGGCCCTGCAGGGCTGAGGAGAACCTTTCCAACGAAACTTACTGAGGAGCACGACCTGAGCTAGCACGCTCTCCGACCCCGGGTCGCCTCAGGGCGCGTATCACTCCGTCTGAGGTCACCCCATAGAAAATGGGAATAGGGTAAACTACACAAAATTCTGGTCGGTTGGGAAAGAGTTACCAGTAACTCCTAAGAAAGTAGTTCTATTTAAGTATGTTAGGAAAAATACAATTACTTGAAAATTTGTGATGTTTTTCAAATTCTGTCTCCTCCCTTGATAATTGATATTAAGACCTGGGATTACTACCATATACAGACCTGATGTAGACCTCCAATTAAGAGTTTTTTTAAAGTAATTTTTTTGCTAGATATGAATTTTTTCATTATGGTAAAAAAATAAATCCTAAAAATCGGGGGAAAAAATTGAGAAAAAAATATGAAACAAAAATTGGGAAAAAGGACTTCATTTTTTTTTTAATATCTTTCTAAGTTATATACCAAATTTCAATGCTATATCTTTAAAACTAATGGAAAATATAGAATTTGAAGATAAATAAGTATAGTTTTGAGATACGGGCATTCAAAGTTTATTTTTTTTTTTATTTTTACAAAGACAATATTGTATTAATAATCATGATTATTATGAAAGTTGTGTTCCTTTTTGGATATTGATAAACCAAAACAAAGTTATTTATTATAATTTAACCATAAATGAAGATCCCTTTGCTCAATATGTTGCATCTTTAGGCGAGACGGTCTCTCCTTCATCATCTCTCTCCCTCACTAACTGTGCTTATTTCACAGATATTACCCACTTCTGAACTCTTATTAGAGTGAATTTTCTTCTTCCTTATGGTAATGAGATGTTGAAATTGTCTTTCCCTCTTAGACATGATGACATAGGAGGGAATGTCAGAGGTCAAACTCAAACGTGTACTCCATGAGGTTTGTGCTACAACTGAGAGAGCTGAAGGGTGTAATTATTTGTAATACATTGTCTTGCGACTCATGGAATCTATACAGATGGTATTGCTCACAATTTTTTTAATATCAAAATGTAATCATTTTGTTTTTCTTCCTATACCACCATATATTGGCATTCCAGCCAGCCCCTTAAGGCGTAGAGGTGCAATAGTCGAGAGATTTCATCTCCAAGTCCCACACTGCGAGATAGCAAAACTCTGGAATTCCTCTCTGGAGGGTTCCTCTTTGTTCGAGTTGGGGGATGTTCAGCGAGCTGCGAAGAGATGGAGGAAGTCCTACTGGGACTCCCTCCTTCATAGGGACTTGACATCCTGCACCTACAGACTACCTTCTTTCCCGCAGACTAAACAACAGAAACCAACGACGAACAGGACTGCGGCAACAGACAACAAGATGTCTAAAAAGCCCTTTCCTGCCAAGTCAAGAAAGGCTCCAAGTCGTTCTGTGCAGGGAAGTATCCTAGAGGAATCTTTCATGGCTGCAAATGCTAGGCAATTCCCCTGCTTGTCCACCACTGGGAGAATGCCTGCATCGCTACTGGAAGAGCTGGATGCAGCTCGAGGCTGAATCCTGAACTGTCTGCATGATTCAGTATGGGTATCGCGTCCCGTTCACTCAATCTCTCTCTCCACTGATCAAGACTCCAGTGTCAACGAGCTCCTATGTGAAGGGATCTGCAAAGGAGCTGGCTCTTCGGGCCAAAGTCCAAACCATGTTGAAGAAGGGCGCTCTCAAAAAGGTCCTCAACGACTCTCCAGGCTTCTTCATTTGACTCTTTCATGTGAAAAAGACGCCTTGAGGCTAGAGACCAGACATTGACCTTTCAGCTCTGAACAAGTTTGTCAAACAAACCTCGTTCGGCATGGAGACAGTTTAGTGGTTTGCGAACTGTGGTCAGATGTAGCACGCAGACTGCCTAGTGTCTGAATGCCAACCACACTCCAACATTCACTAAACAAAAAGATAAAATGATGGAATACCCATAAATCTGGGCAAAAGGTAAACAATCAAGAGAACTGGGCACTGGGCACTGGGCACTACCCCTCTATTTTTTATACTAGGCAAGGGGACCCAGCTAGAACCTCAAATTTCCCTATTATCTTTTCTTGGGTTCCCCGTCTCTCTTTGCAGTGCTATGCATGGAGTTTAAATAAGAAGAGCCATATGCTTTCTAGGTAGCAGGTTTCCTCATTATATATCAAGTTATTTGAACATTAAAAATATTAGGAGAGAAAAAATGTAACAAAGAAAATCAAACTTCAGGCTGGAACGAGGAATATCTTAGGTGTGGAAGTGCATTGAAATAGGATTAACAACAAAAAAAATATTCAAATAATTGAGAGAGAAAAACAAATTTCATATTTGTGAAAATACAGGTCAACAAAACCAGGAGAGATAAATCTCTTTATACAGAACCTCTTTGGAATCAATCCTCTAAATATTTAATCTACATACACAAGTATAAATAAAGACCAACATAAGTGTAAATATTTGGGCTAAATTCAAATGTAATTTGGCAGGTCACTTCAGTTAGGATCAAAGAGATTGTAAAACAATATTACCTATCTTTACATTCTCATTTTAACATCAGAAAGAGGCCCCTCCTCTAGATTGCATAGTCACACGAAAAAAAAAAAATAATTTATTATAAGTCAGACAAGGGGTAAGACCACAGGACTTCATGTGCACCCTAGATCTAATGAATGCATACTTCCAGATCCCAATCCATCCGTCTTCAAAGAATTATCTCAAAATCACACTAGACAACAAGTACTGTAATACCAGTTCAAGGTAATGTGCTTTGGTCTTTCCACACCACCTCATGTTTTCACGAGAGTGTTCGTCGTAGTGTCATTTTGGGCTCACAGAATCGGCATTCGTCTCCTATGCTATCTGGAAGTGTGGCTGAGTGTAGCAGAATCGGTGGCGCCCTTTCTTCAGCACAGTTACAAACTTCTGGGACTTTGCCAAGATCTGGGAATCTTGGTTAACCTCAAGAAGTCATCTCTGCTTCCCTCTTAACAACTGGTATACTTAGGAATGATAATAGACACCAAGCTTCACAAAGCCTTCCCATCACACGAGAGGGTAGTGAAGCTGAGGAAGGTTGCAAGACCTTTCCTCAGACAAGATCTCCCACCCAAAAGGTGGTTATGTCTCCTCGGGCACCTATCATCCGTGGCCCGTCTAGTTCTCAACGCCTGCCTAAGAGGATACGATCTCTCCAATAATGGCTAAAGTCCAACTGGAATCAGGCCTTCGATTCCCCGGACATTGCGATCTCATGGGACCAGAAGAACGGACGGACTTCGAGTGGTGGGTTGCAGACGAAAATCTACTAAAGGGTGTCGACCTTCTTGTCCCTCCCCCAGGACTTGATGCTCTTCTCAGATACATCAAAAGGGGTGGGCCCCACATGCTGCACCACTCGACCTCCGGCTTGTGGTCAGAGTTTGAAAAGTACAGTACCAGCACATAAATCTCTTAGAGATGAAGGCTGCCTTTCTGGCCCTTCAACAGGTCCAGCAGTTCCTGGCGGGCCATTCAGGGGTGGTAATGAGTGACAACACCACAATAGTAGCTTACATCATCAAGCAAGGTGGTACTTTTTTGCAGCCCCTATCCCATCTGACAGTAAAAATAGTGAGATGGGCACAATTCAACTCGGTGACCCTATTAGCTCCTTTCATTCCCAGCAAAAGTAATGTGCTTGCGGACAACCTGAGCAGAGTTACTCAGATGGTGGGCTGTGAGTGGTCTTTGAATCATCTAGTAGCCAACGAAGTCCTGACTTTATGGGGTTCCCTGACGGTGGATCTGTTTACAATGGCCTTGAACTTCAGGCTCCCATTGTACTGCTCCCCAGTCCCTGACCCCAAGGCTCTCTGGCAAGATACATTCCAACAACGGGGAAACAACATCAACATTTACGCCTTTCCCCATTCTGTCTGATGATGAGGGCACTCAACAAGACCGGAACATCGGTCAATCTCTCAATGACCCTCATAGCTCCGCTATGGCATCACGCAGAATGGTTCCCTGAACTTCTGCAACTCCTAACGGAGCTATTGAGAGAGCTCCCTCCGCGAAACGATCTACTCAGACAACCGCATGCCAACATATTCCACAAGCTGTAGCTTCTTGACAACTTCGTGCCTAGAGACTATCCAGCACCTCCTCTCTCAGAGAGGACTTTTGCAACAAGTTAGGAAAAGGATGGCTGGACACCTGAGAGTATCTTCAACTTCAGTCTACCAGGCAAAGTGGAATATCTTCTGTTGTTGGTGTCATGGAATGGGTATCTCTTTCCTCAATGCCACTATCCCAGCAATAGCAGAGTTTCTTGTGTATTTGCGTGAGAAAACGCTCCTCTCAGTTTCGGAAGTAAAAGGTTTGCATCATTAGGAAAACTACTAATGACTTCCAAATTTGTCAGCTTTTATACATAAACTATAAAGAGAGACTTATGTCAGCCTCTTCAAGATGAAAACATTCCCTGCAAGTTTAAACTTTGGAAGTTCAACATACTCAACTAATTGATTAGGAAGGTCATTCCACAACTGGGTCACAGCTGGAATAAAACTTCTATAGTACTATTTTAGCACTGAACTAGTAGCTAGATTGACCACCAGTCTAGAATAATAGCATACTTGGCATCACCCTGAGGCAGAGAAGAAATATATGCCAGTCACATTGCGTAGGTAATTAAGTAATAATATGATGAGAGGCGGTGGATTAGACAATTTTTACATCGTAAGAGGAATTATTGTTCAAGTTAATTTTCACAACAAAAATGAGCATAAATCTTCTTCAAAGCGAGTGAAATTGAACACTTAATCTTGGGATTACATAACAGAAGAAATACAAGTTTCTCGCTGACTTGCAAATTACTGGAATAATCATAATGGTAATTAACTTGTGAATAATAGACACACACGGGGAGAACGGTTGCAGAGCAAGTTACTGTTAATCTGCTTCCATCAGTAGAATGGTAATTTATCTTAAGTCTCAATTCTGACTTAACTAAATTCTACAGTCTTAATTTCTATCCAAGTCAAGCAAAAGGGAGGGGCACACACATAATACTTGTCTCTCGTTAGAAGTCTACTGCGATCACAACCTAGTGGAGTGTAATGGTTGCCCAGAGACGAAGGGGGCACGCGTCCGTTTCCTGCGCCTGACTCCCCTAACTCTACTTCCAAGGGGGAGTTTCTATGGCACCTGTCTCTATGGGGGTCAGGTGCTTCCGCTAGGCGATGGGTGGTATCCTTCTGCTACGTGATAGCTGCGATCTATGTCGGCCAGATCTAGGTTGCCCCACCTCAAAGCCCCCCAGCTTTTGTCCAACTTCCCTCATGCTTTGACCTGGGAAGTAAAAGAATGACAACAGTTTACAGTCCACATTAATGGTGCAACTCTTTCTTCAGGCCCGGTGGCTTGTGACATAATTTAGGTTAAATTGATTTACACAGTACCCATTTAACTCTATAGATATATTTTGTCCTGTGACATGCCAACCTCGTTCTTTCGGGATTGAAAGGGGTTGTGCATGTGGCACTCCAGTGGGTTAACTGGGTATTAAAGAGGAGAGATTCAGTAGCGGCACACTTTTCGAGCCAGGTAGAGATGTCTCGATCACGAACATCTTCACTCCCTCTCGGGCTGATGGTATCGAGAAAACTGTTGACAGGGGAGAAAGAAGTGTTGCAACTCTGCCAAGCAGTGAATATCAATAGCGGTGTCCCTTCTAGATCAACTCTCCCAAGCTTCCTCCTCTCAGCTCAGTAAACCAGCGCCAAAGAAACTGCCGGTGAAGCCCAGACCGCCATCTGCATCTCCAGGGTCCTCCGCCTCGAGGAGGGATGGGGACTGTGCTCCATACTTTTGCCCTTCAACCTGGTTGTGCCTGGAAGGGTGGTAGAGGAAGCAGAGGTTGACAGGATTGGCAAATGCCTTTTCCAGTTGCAGCCAGTATTGGAATACCCATTAAGACATAAATGTGATTGGTAGTAGAAGTCTTTCAGACCAAACACGGCCTTCCTGTCATCTGTTCTTGTCCTTCTCTCATACACACTACGACGACGTTCCTGACATGTCCTCAGAATTGCCAAAACCCAGCAATCCAAGACCCGAGGTTCAAATCATGCTCTATCTCCTCCCTCAAAGATGCAACTAGCAAACGCAATGACCTAATTTTCTGTGGTGCTAAGATGCTGCAGCAAGAGAGCCCAACAAAGCTTTAGACCAGAGCACAGAGTGTCTGACCATTCTCATCTTCCTTCTCCTTTGTGGCAAAGTAGTTGCTTCGTTATGTGCTAGACCAGATGCTCGATGCAAGCGAGCCTCGCTGCCAAACAACTTCCACCTTAGGAAAGTCTACAGTAACAAGAACAAGTACGGGCTCAATGCTGGCAATCCTTATTGAATTGGCCGAGTGGATTTCAAGTGCATAAAGCACTTGCTGACAACAGGCTCCACGTGTCGTGACATAATACTCCCAAAGAGGCTCTTGGGGAGTACTGCCAACCGCAGCGTAGGAACAGGTCGAGGCGTCTGCGACACTCATCCACCAGGTGACCTGGTTTCTTGTACCAAGTACACAAGTACAGTATCTCCTTTAGAGCAGAGGAGATCTATCCGGAGTGTGAGGTGGTGGGGAGCGCATTTCCACAGAGGCAGGTATGGGGACAGGTCTAGGAAGAGTGTGTGGATACACTCGGTCAGGTGCAGGTGAACGGTTGAGGCCAGCCATGGCAACCCTGTTGCCATATGAGCTGTGCTATGACTGTCCCACAATACTAATGGCCAAGTCCTCTGCCTTCTGTCTTCGCTGTAGGGATGCCTCTTTGAGTATACTTTAAAAGTGTAGGACATCCTGCCAAGTATCTTGACGGCCAGCGGAGACATTGATAGTGGCCAGAGACTGCTCTAGCCAAGTCACAGCTTTGCTTGGAACTGTTCTGAGGAGCTTTCGCCTTGGCTCTCTCTGGTCCAAGCTATGCCGATGATATGCAGATCTGTACAAAGACGCCAACCATACTGCATAAATCTTCAGCAGTTCGCCCTCTTCACAGGTGGCACTGTTGAAATGGGTCTTCCTTCCTGCATCATGCCTCTCCTGGGCTTCTTAGCACCAGTCGAGGAGACGTTCCTTCATGTGGCGGTATAAGATCTCGGGTCTCCCTATTGAGAAAGTCTCCTTGATTTCCCCTTTCATGAACCTTCCTAGCTCAGCGGTCCACCAGCCAGAGCTTCCTGTGGTATACCAACTGGCGCAGTAGGCTTAAAATCCTTCAAGAATCAGGCAAAACTCTAGGCAGTTTCTAGCTGGAAGGTCCCAGGCTTGGGGCCCTTTCTGGATTCGAGGGTCTTGAGCAGGTCAGACAGACGGCAATCTGACTGGAAGGGACAGACATGTTCAGTAGAGACAGTGTCGGCTGAACTGAGACTGGAACAGGAGTTGAAGCTGTCCCCAGAGGTCATACTACCAGAATCTTTGCTGGTTGACTCTTGGGACACGGTCAATGTAGCAGGTATGGCTGATCTGGCGGTGTCCTTCGCCTGGCGTCTGCGCTTTGGGATGGCCCCTCTCTTGGCATGAACTAACTCAGCCGTAGCTACTGGAGCCTTTTCTGGTCTGCTGGACATCACGTGGTCACCCAAGAACTGCTCCTCTAGTCTACTGGCTGAAGTCTTTGGCGGACTAAAAGGGTTAGTTGCTGGAACAGGCGAGAAGGCAAGAGGTCCACTCCGAGCTGGAGACTCCCAGAAGCCAGTTATAGGTGGGAGTAGCGGAAAAAACCCTGGAGTGGGCTGGAGACCTCCAATTACTGGCCCTGCTCCAGTTACAGGAATGGGCAGACCATTGATGTTTGGCCAAACCGGGGACACTGAAGGAGCACTGGTGGTCACTGGTTGTGACCCCATTGGCAACGTGGCATGTTGGTGACGGCTCAACACTCTTTAACGCCGCCACCTGAAGTGTCAGTGACTTCACCTGAGTTGCCAGGTCACTGAAAATCGAGACGAAGCCTTCCACATCCTGACTAAGGCTCCTCTTGGCTTTTTGACCCTTGGTCGATGTATCCCGGGTCTGGGCACCAAAATTTTGTAGTGGTCGGTGGACTGTGGTTAGATGTAGCACACAGGCTACCTAGTATCCGAATGCAGGCCACACTCCTATGTCCACCACACAAAAAAGAAAACAAATGGTGGAATGCCCAGAGATCTGGGCAAAAGTAAGCAATCAAGAATGAACTGAGCACTTGATTTTATACTGGGCAAGGGGACCCAGCTAGAACCTCAAATTTCCCCATTATCTTTTCTTAGGTTCCACGTCTCTCTCCGCAGCGCTATGCATGGAATCCTAAATAAGAGGAGCAGTATACTTTCTAGGTAAGATATATTTTTATTCAAAGGTAATTGAATATTAGGAGAGGATAAAAATTAATAATACAAGGGAAGGGGAAAAAAACTTCAGGCTGGAACATGGGACATCTCACTTAAGCAAGCGTATTGAAAGAGGAATAAATACAAAAATTATTACAAAATTAAAGAAGAAAAAAAGATACAATGATATGAAAATGCCGGTACACAAAACTAGAAGGAGAGACATAAATATCTCCATACAGAACCTCTTAGGAATCAATCCTGTAAATATTTAGTTTAAATATATTATATAAGAATAATTAAAGACCAACCTAACAGCGTATATATTTGGGCTAAATTCAAATGTAATTTGAATTATTTCTTTAGTTAGGATCTAAGGTATTATTAGACAAGGTTACACATCTGACCTGTCTCTACATTCTCGCCTTCACATCAGAAAGACAAAAACATTATGTAATATATTAAGAAAAGGCTTCATTATCTTCAGTGCTACACTCAGAAGGGATGGCTAAATATCATATTCAGTATAGTAACCTCCTAAAGCCATGCTACAGACATCTATATATTATAGTACATTAACGAACGCCACAGTGTGTACGGTGCTGTTGTCCAATGATCTCGCCAAGCAACACCACCGCTGCAATAAATATCCAGACACAAAAGTTATCAGCAGCCAACCTTGGCAATTATAATCAAGACAAAGTTCCAAACTGGTGGCATAAGAAAACTACAAGCTTAATGCAGAACGCCACAACATTACGGTTAACAACCTATGCAGTGAGTCAACAGGGTCTGGACATAAATCTCCGACTACCTTCTGATAATGGAGAGACAAATGCATTTTTTTTCCCTTTTTTACCCAAGTGTCCACTGCCCTAATATCCTAAGAACCCCCACTGTGAGTCATTACTTGCCCTCACCTGGAACTCTCAAATTTCTTTACTTGACTCCCTACTGCGTGTAGGGTATTATCGCTGTTATCTGTTAAGAGGAAGTATAACAGATTAAGTCATTTTTAGGGGGTGCTTGAGGCTTAACTAACTACTGTAGAAAATAAGTAAAATTGACAATTTTAAAAGGTATTTATCCTAACATACAAACAATTAGTTTTCAATATTAAACTTACCCGATGATCATATAGCTGTCAGCTCTGCTGCCCGACAGAAAAAACCTACGGGCGGAATACGCCAGCGATCGCTATACAGGTGGGGGTGTACATCAAAAGCGCCATCTGTCGAGTAGGTACTCAAGTACTCTATGTCAACACAGAACCAATTTTCTCTCTGTCGTGCCACCGGCAAGACCTACTGAATACGCTCTTGTTTTCTGGATTGAATTTCACGTTATTTGGTGAAGTATTCATCTCTAGTTATTAGCTATCGCTGTGCAGAAGTTATCTTCAATACTTCCTTGCATTCTTTTTTGGATTTGGATTATTTGTTGACGACTTGGATAGATTTTGAATTCCCCCCTTTGACTAATTCAAGATGTCTGACCCTTCTCAAGTCCCCAAGTACAGGAAATGTAGCGCTAGGGACTGTTCAAGGCGTCTTCCCAAGGCCTCTATCGATCCGCACACCGTTTGTTCCAATTGTAGGGGTAAAGCCTGTCAATTGGAAGATCGATGTGAGGATTGCGATGGGCTTTCGGAATTCGGGTTTCAAGAATACCTGAAATATGCACGTAGGCTAGAGAAGGATAGGCTCAGGAGGAGTTCGTCTCGCTCTATTGATTTTTCCTCTCCCCATGCCCCTCAACCTATTCCTTCCCCTGTAGTGGTTGCACCCGACCCCCCTGCTAGCTCTCATCAACCTTCAATGGCGGATATGATGCGTGCCATTCAGGCTCTAGGTGAGAGAGTCGAGTCATTGGCTAATGACCGCAATCAACTCATGGCTGATGTCAGAGAGTTGAAAGGTAAAAGTGCAGTGGGAAGTGAAGTGAGTGTCAGTGCAGTGAAAAGTGTCAGTTACGCATGAGGGTGCGTCTGTTCGTGCCTGTCGTCCTCCCAGTCCGGGACCTCTTGCAAGCTCCCAAGCCCAGGGGAGAAGCAATGTCGTACGACCAAAGGGTTCGACAGGCTTTAATCAGCGTACAGACGTACCCTCCGTGGTTTCGGACGTATCTTACCGAGATCGTCCCACCCACAAGAAGACGAGTGAGCCCATTTTGTCCTCGTCTGCGGAAGAGGTTTCTAGACAGAAACGATGGACCAAGGTCTCACGGCCTCTTAAGCGTAAGGTCCCTTCCGAGCTAGTCCAACGGCCCAGGTGTAGCCACTGGGTCAGTTCGGACTCGCTGCAGTCCTCCGACGACTGCACACCTCCCAAGAGAGGCAAAGAGGTACCGCAACAGGCAGTAACTCCATCGGTTGCCGCACCCGCTGTTTTAGACCCTCAGTCTCAACGGACAGTAGCTCCGTCTGTTGCCGCTTTTGTAGACCCTAAGTGGTCTTTACTGCAGTCTATGCAGACTCAGTTAGCTGCGGTTATGCAGGAGTTTCGTGCGGAGAAGGTTGACACTGCTCCCGTTAGCCTACAACCTGCCACGGTTGTGCGCCCAGCTCACGCTGAGGCTGCCTGCTCCCACACTCCGGCTGCGGAGATGGTTCACGCTGCACCCGTTAACCTACAACCTGCCACGGTTGTGCGCACAGCAGACGCTGAGGCTGCCTGCTCCCACACTCCGGCTGTGAGAGCTCCTCCACCCATGCGCAGTCGACCCTGCCAGACGCATGCTGACTCCCACAGACGCACGGAGCACTCCGTTGCCGTGCGTGAGCTACCACAACAACAGGAGGGTGGAGTTAGGCTGCCGTGTTTTGACGCGGTGCGTCAGCCTCCGCAACCCACGGTGGTCTCCGCTATCCTTCCACAGTCGGGTGTAGACTCTTTGCGCACCCACTCAGCTTTGGTTATCGCCAGTTCTCAGACTGACCAACAGTGGCATGATGTTGGGTCCAGTGCAGCCACGCATGCACCCGTGCTGCCGGACTCAGCCGTCCAGCCCACTCCGTTGTCTCTTCCTCCTCAACATTCAGACGATGGTATCTCTGATGATGACGAAGCTGCACATCTTGACGACCAACACTCCGACATCGAAGAACCCAAGACCACGCCTCCCTCCTTAGACTTTAGGAAAGTGCTTGCGCTCTTTAAGGATTTGTACCCAGACCAGTTTGTGTCTGCAGCACCACGCTCACCTCCCTCTGAGTTCGCTTTAGGCATGCAGTCAGCAGCTCCTGCCTTTACGAAGCTCGTACTCGCTCGCTCGTCCAAGAGAGCTTTAAGGGTACTGGGAGAGTGGTTGCAGTCTAAGAAGCAGTTGGGAAAGACTTCCTTCATGTTTCCCCCGGTCAAGCTTGCTTCCAGATCTAGCGTCTGGTATGCCACGGGAGAAGTTCTCGGCTTGGGAGTTCCTGCCTCTGCCCAGGGCGACTTCTCAAGTCTAGTAGACTCTCCCCGCAGGCTGGCTATGAGACGCTCCAAGATTTGCTGGACCCCTTCGGACATGGACCATCTTATGAAGGGAGTTTTCCGTGCTTTCGAGGTCTTTAACTTCCTGGACTGGTGTTTGGGAGCATTGAGCAGGAAGACCTCCCCTTCGGATAAGGAAACTTCCATGCTCATCATGTCCTGCATGGACAAAGCCATTCGGGATGGGTCTAGTGAGCTTGCGGCTTCTTTCGTGTCTGGGGTACTCAAGAAGCGAGATCACCTTTGCTCCTTCTTATCAGCTGGAGTCACCCCATGTCAAAAGTCGGAGCTGATGTTCTCTCCACTCTCTAAGTGTCTCTTCCCTGAAGAGTTGATCAAGGAGATTGCTGCCTCCTTGATCCAGAAAGACACCCATGACCTGGTGGCGTCTTCCGCACGCAAAGTCACACCTTTGCCCTCCGTACCTAGACCTAGGATGGACACGCCAGCTTCAAGGTTCATCCCGCCCTTTCGTGGCAGAGCCTCCAGCAGAGGAGGTGCTCGTGCCGGAAGTCAACGTGGGAGCAAAAAGAAGGGTTCCAAGTCCTCTAGAGGCAGAGTCTGACTGCCATCCTCTTCAGACAGCAGTGGGAGCCAGGCTCAAGAACTACTGGCAGGCCTGGGAGAACAGGGGCGCAGACGTACAGTCTGTGAAGTTACTCAGAGAGAGGTACAAGATTCCATTCTTACGCAAGCCCCCTCTAGCAACGACTCCCATCAACCTCTCTCCCAGGTACAGAGAGGAGGAAAAGAGGCTAGCTTTACAGCAAGAGGTGTCTCTCTTACTACAAAAGGGAGCGGTAGTCATAGTACGGGACCATCAATCCCCGGGCTTCTACAACCGCCTCTTCTTAGTGCCGAAGAAGACAGGAGGGTGGAGACCTGTGCTAGACGTCAGTTCTCTGAATGTCTTTGTCACAAAGCAGACGTTCACCATGGAGACGACAAAGTCGGCTCTAACATCGGTCAGGAAGGAAGACTGGATGGTCTCGTTAGACCTAAAGGACGCGTACTTTCACGTCCCCATCCACCCAGATTCCCAACCTTTTCTAAGGTTCGTTTTCGGGAAGGTCGTCTACCAGTTCCAAGCCCTGTGCTTTGGCCTAAGCACGGCACCTCTAGTTTTTACCAAACTGATGAGGAATATTGCCAAATTCCTACACTTAGCAAACATCAGAGCCTCCCTCTATTTGGACGACTGGCTTTTAAGAGCTGCGTCAAGTCGTCGCTGTCTGGAGAATCTACAGTGGACTCTAGATCTGACCAAGGAATTGGGTCTCCTGGTCAATATAGAAAAGTCCCAACTCGTCCCATCCCAAACTATAGTTTACCTAGGCATGGAGATTCAGAGTCAAGCTTTTCGGGCTTTTCCGTCGGCCCCCAGAATCAACCAAGCCCAAGAATGCATCCAGTCCATGCTGAAGAAGGACCGGTGTTCTGTCAGACAGTGGATGAGTCTGATAGGGACGCTTTCATCACTGGACCAGTTCATCGCGTTAGGGAGACTTCACCTTCGCCCCCTTCAATTTCACTTAACTGCTCACTGGAGAAAGGACAAGACGCTAGAAGCGGTCTCAGTTCCTGTTTCCGAGAAGATGAAGTCGTCACTGACTTGGTGGAAGAACAACATTCTCCTCAGGGAAGGTCTGCCACTGGCTGTTCAGACCCCCGACCACCTTCTCTTCTCGGACGCATCGGACACGGGCTGGGGTGCGACGTTGGACGGTCGGGAATGCTCGGGCACGTGGAATGCGGTTCAAAGCGAGTTACACATCAACTGCAAGGAGCTACTGGCAGTTCATCTGGCCTTGAGAAGCTTCAAGTCCCTCCTTCTAGGCAAGGTGGTGGAGGTGAACTCCGACAACACCACAGCACTGGCGTACATCTCCAAGCAAGGAGGGACTCATTCGATGAAGTTGTACGAGATCGCAAGGGACCTCCTCACCTGGTCAAGAGATCGAAACATATCCCTTGTAACGAGGTTCATTCAAGGCGACATGAATGTCATGGCAGACCGCCTTCACAAGAATGTATGCAACAAACTATGGGCATTGTGGGGCCAACCCACCATAGATCTGTTTGCAACCTCGATGACCAAGAGGCTCCCAAATTATTGCTCACCGATTCCGGACCCAGCAGCTGTTCACATAGATGCCTTTCTTCTGGATTGGTCCCATCTAGACCTTTATGCGTTCCCCCCGTTCAAGATTGTCAACAGAGTACTGCAGAAGTTCGCCTCTCACGAAGGGACAAGGTTGACGTTGGTTGCTCCCCTCTGGCCCGCGAGAGAATGGTTCACCGAGGTACTGCAATGGCTAGTAGACGTTCCCAGAACACTTCCTCTAAGAGTGGACCTTCTGCGTCAGCCGCATGTAAAGAAGGTACAACCAAGCCTCCACGCTCTTCGTCTGACTGCCTTCAGACTATCGAAAGACTCTCGAGAGCTAGAGGCTTTTCGAAGGAGGCAGCCAGAGCGATTGCTAGAGCTAGGAGGACATCCACTCTCAAAGTCTACCAGTCGAAGTGGGAAGTCTTCCGAAGTTGGTGCAAGTCCAAATCAGTATCCTCAACCAGTACCTCTGTAACTCAGATAGCTGACTTCCTGTTATACCTAAGGAAGGAAAGATCCCTTTCAGCTCCCACGATCAAGGGTTACAGAAGCATGTTAGCAGCAGTCTTCCGTCACAGAGGCTTAGATCTGTCCAACAACAAGGATCTACAAGACCTCCTTAAGTCTTTTGAGACCACGAAGGAGCGTCGGTTGGCCACACCAGGTTGGAACTTAGACGTGGTACTAAGATTCCTTATGTCAGCAAGGTTCGAGCCACTTCAATCAGCCTCTTTTAAAGATCTCACTTTGAAAACTCTTTTTCTCGTCTGCTTAGCAACAGCTAAAAGAGTCAGTGAAATACACGCCTTCAGCAGGAACATTGGTTTTACATCTGAAACGGCTACATGTTCCTTACAGCCTGGTTTTTTAGCCAAAAACGAACTTCCTTCTCGTCCTTGGCCGAAATCGTTCGAAATTCCAAGCCTTGCTAATTTGGTTGGAAATGAACAAGAAAGAGTACTGTGCCCAGTAAGAGCTCTTAAGTACTATTTGAAACGGACTAAGCCATTACGTGGACAATCAGAAGCTTTATGGTGTGCCATTAAGAAACCTTCTTTACCAATGTCTAAGAATGCAGTTTCTTATTATATCAGACTTTTAATTCGAGAAGCTCATTCCCATCTGAATGAGGAGGACCATGCTTTGCTGAAGGTAAGGACACATGAAGTTAGAGCTGTCGCAACTTCAGTGGCCTTCAAACAAAACAGATCTCTGCAGAGTGTAATGGATGCAACCTATTGGAGAAGCAAGTCAGTGTTTGCATCATTTTACCTTAAAGATGTCCAGTCTCTTTACGAGAACTGCTACACCCTGGGACCATTCGTAGCAGCGAGTGCAGTAGTGGGTGAGGGCTCAGCCACTACATTCCCATAATCCCATAACCTTTTTTAATCTTTCTCTTGAAATGCTTTTTATTGTTGTTTTTTGGGTTGTCCGGAAGGCTAAGAAGCCTTTCGCATCCTGGTTGATTTGGCGGGTGGTCAAATTCTTTCTTGAGAAGCGCCTAGATTAGAGGTTGTGATGAGGTCCTTTAGTATGGGTTGCAGCCCTTCATACTTCAGCTCCTAGGAGTCGCTCAGCATCCTGTGAGGATCGCGAGGCTCAGTAAGGAAGACGTACTTAAAAAGGCAGAGTAATTGTTCAAGTCGACTTCCTTACCAGGTACTTATTAATTTTATGTTTGTTATTTTGAATAAATGCTAAAATGAAATACGGAATACTTAGCTCTTAAGGTTAACATATATGCTGGTCTCTACCCACCCCCCTGGGTGTGAATCAGCTATATGATCATCGGGTAAGTTTAATATTGAAAAATGTTATTTTCATTAGTAAAATAAATTTTTGAATATACTTACCCGATGATCATAAATTAAAGGACCCACCCTTCCTCCCCAATAGAGACCCAGTGAACCGAGGAGAAAATTGGTTCTGTGTTGACATAGAGTACTTGAGTACCTACTTGACAGATGGCGCTGTTGATGTACACCCCCACCTGTATAGCGATCGCTGGCGTATTCCGCCCGTAGGTTTTTTCTGTCGGGCAGCAGAGCTGACAGCTATATGATCATCGGGTAAGTATATTCAAAAATTTATTTTACTAATGAAAATAACATATTTTTTCACACAAACCCTTATTCATCGCAGTGTGAGCAGGGTAACCCATACTACTCAAATCCCCCCGCCCCACTAACTAGCAGTGGGGTAGATATGCCTCTCTAAAAGTCTTATGGGTAATTTCCAGCTTTGCCTAAAGTATATTCCCTAGAAAAGAGATCAAGGTTTGTATTGTTAGGAAAAATACAAATTACTTCCCCTATACTTTAACAATGAGAAAGTCCAGCTTTCGCAGCATCCGAATGTAAAAACAACTGTTTTGATTAATGTAGTGGGTGTTTGAGCCCAATGGTGGTGTTTTTGCTCTGCATGCCTCTGGGATCTTGTTAGCTCCTCAGTCCCATTTTGGTTGGCTTCGGATAACTAACTTTTGCTGTTCTCTGATTTCACTAAAGTGATCATTGTAGACCAAGAGCGGCCAAAGATGCGGCTTTTTTCCTGAAATTGAGGAAAGGACGTACAATAATTTCACGAGCGTACATCATGTGGATCTTCACACGACCTGTAAGTACAGTTCTCAGGACTCCCTGTGTCCTGAATGCTGGACTTGGGCTACCAAACAATGGTTCGAGTACAGCATGGTTAAAGGAAACCGAAGACTGCAATAAAAAAACAAGCATTCTGGTTCATCGGAATTTGATACCTTGTCTTCGGTTTCACACATTTCACGCACGTTGTCAAAGCGAACACAAGAAGATATCCAAGGAATGGAAGATCCTTTGTCGAAGGTTAATGACAATTTGGCAAAGGAGTTGTGGTCTTCCTTTGTATGGAGTAAAATTCCATCATTAGAGAACTTTTAGAAGTTGCAAAAATATGCTCTTCTGAATTACAAAGAGTTGGCAAGTCTCCTGGCTCCCCCTCTTTCTCCATGTCCTCCTTCAACTCTTCCATCAGTCCCAGGTCCAAGTTTCTCTTCCCCAGAGGCTCCCCTTATTCCCCTACTACAAGATGGAATATAATTGGACATGTTGCATCAGTGGATAGGACAGTGAGTTACTACAAAGACGTCATGATCGTGCTCCTTCCCTGGACAGGGAGGAGCAAGAAGTCAAAGAAGAGAGATCGCCAAAAGATCGGAATTGGCCTCTGATTGGGACCCAAAGACCCTTTCGTCTGATGTAATCCTAGTACTCACGAAGGTCTCTCGCTGTAACAATCGTCAATATGAAGAAGAGTGCCACGTGACGTATTCAAGTTAACTCGCCCAGATTACAGTTACCAAAAGATCGTTGTAGTGGTTTGCGGACTGTGGCCAGAGGTAGCACCCGAACTGCCTAGTGTCCGAATGCCGACCACACCCCAACGTTCACTACACAAAAAATATACAACGGTGGAATACCCCAAAATCTAGGTAAAAGGCAAACAATCAAGGATGATCTGGGCACTGGGCACCCAGCAGGACCCTAACTTCCTTCTTATCTTCCCTTGCCTTGAGCTTGCTGAATATAAGTCAAATATCAGAACATTAGGTGAAAGGAAACAAATACAGCAATACTGAATATATAATGGGTGGCTGAGAAGGGAACACAATGGTGTAAGGAACTGGAATGAAAACAAGAAAAATATTTATTTGTAAATGAAACAAAAAAACATCTATATCAGTCCAGGTATGTTCCTAACGCTATGCTACAAACATTTACATGTTTTAGTACATGATAAATGCAACTGTGTGTATTGCCTGGGTGGTCCAACTGTCCAATAAAGGAGAACTCCACAACACTATGGGTTTTTTGTCATCTGTAATGACCAGTAATAAACCTGGACACTTAATATCTAATGAACCATCTAGATAGAAAATATACAACTGTGAAAATACTGTACTGCAATAATTTTCCCTAAAGCAATACTGTCCTTATCAATATCCTGTCTAATATTAGGCTGCAAAGTTACTTAAAAATTCTTAGCTTCTGAATAGTATGGCCGCATACGATGCTGCGCAGGTCTCTGTGGGCTTATGATAGCAATGTCTAGAAAATCTCCAATTGTAACCCCACACTGTGATAAGGTTTTGTTGTCATCGAAACTTTTCTGACCAACAACAATAGTGCCTACGACAAAGTAAAATACTTCCAATTCACAGGCAAGATAATATGAATACAGAGCAGCATCACAGACCACTAACAACGGTAACAGGCCAGAAGTAACATTCCTCTTTCCTATGTACTTAGAAAAATAGCCTAAACTTCTCTCCCTAGTGGGGGTAGGGGACTGATGTCAGTACCTGTTAAAAGAACATTTTTTTGGGGGGCGGGCCACAGAGGGATACACAAAATAGTAATGTGTCTCATAATTATATGAAGAAATAGAATATTTTCCCACACACACAAACCATTTAGCTTTCTTTGACACAAACCCTTATATATTGCATCGTCGTCAATACATGGATGATCCTTTTAAAATTTGTGATTTTTTGCTGCAGGTATAACTTTTAGCAGTCCTGGCCACTTGCTCTGAGGGTAGAGTTTTATAAGAAGAATAGAAAGAAAACTAAGAGAGGTTCGTCAGCTTTTGATGTGATAACGTCCGAGCTTATGCCAAAATGATTCTTTAGTAGGTCCTTTCTCTTTCCTTTGTGACCTATTGTGTCTCCTTTGGATTCCTCTAGGACTGGGTTCTCGGGAGGAATTCGTTAAAGGGGTGGGAGATGGTGAGATAAAACCCAGGCTTGTGCTGGGAGCATGTTTCATGAAAAATTCAAGAATCACCTTTTCCAGCGAAGGTAATTCTGTACTCCTTTAAATTTCTTTTGAAGTCTTCATTCTGCTGTACTGACTGACACCTGGGAGCACTTACCCTATGGAAGTTTTGGCCTTCCATGAGCATCACTGATGTTCCCTCTGTGGAGGCGACAGAGGACGTGACATCCGCCGACGTGATTTTGTCTGCTGTTGAGAAGAATTGCTGTTGCCATCTCCCAAGATCTCAACTTTGAAGACTGATAACGAGAAGAAGCGTACGCGTCTCTCTTCCATTTTTATCTCTTTGTTTTCTTCTTGAACCCTTCAACCTCATCCTCCACTGTGGACCCTTTTGATGCCATGTCTTCTATCCCAAAGAAGTAGTTTTCAAAGTTCAATAAGACCGTTCTGTCGCAGTCTCGTGAGATTCCAATCGATCACTCCGCACGTACAGTACGAGCGAGAGAGACGATGCTGTTCCGAGAACAAACCCGCCTTATTAAATTTCAACGGCTCTTCCGGCTTCATCGGAATCATTCTGTACCTCTATTTAGAGACTCAGGTTTGTATGGTAAGAAAAATATGATTACTTTTGAAATTTGTGTCATACAGAATTAGAATGGTAATTGTTCCTTAACGAGTGCAAACCTATGCTATTTATAGGGGTATTACTTTTGAAGAATCTGAAAGGACGAGCGGTTAAAATTTAGCGAGGGTTAACCACCCATCCCGCTAGTTAGCGGGAGTTAGGGGTGTAGCTAGCTACCCCTCTCATTCACACACCTGTGACTGTGCTTCACTTTACTTTTGGCTTGGAAGGTGAGCGGTTGTTGCCGCTTTTTCCTCCTCGCCTATTTTGGACTGCCATTAATATTTGTCTTTCTGGGCTCGAACCTGTGCCGCCCAGTGAATAAGCTCCATTTAGCACTTATTCTTAGGTAATTTACTGCTAAATATACCAGAGAAAAAAATGTAAAGGAGTGCTAGGTTAACTAGCTCGCTCACCTATTGGTGTCGGTATAAAATTGGGCGTATATTCCAGAGGTCCCGCACTATTTAGATTAATCCACGACAGAGAACCCCAATAGAGGAGAGCCGTTCAACCTCACTCGGTACTACTAACAATGCATCCGCTCAGAACCCAACTCCTTTTAGCACAACGAGTAAAGTAACCCGCATTTTTGCTTGTGCTCTCGATTTTTGGTTATTTTCCATTTAATTATGGCTTCTTCGTCGGTTTCCCAGGAGACACCGTCTAAGTTAAGTACCAAGCTGGGTTTTACTGTGTTTTGAGCAACCTAGATCGTTTAATATTTATATTATAGGAGTTTATTCTCTTCGTTCATACCGATCTTGCTTGATTTCACTACAGTTGGTACTCCTGTTTTTGAGAGCTTTTAATTTTCTCTTGCGGTGTTACTATGTGTATTATTTTTATTATCAAATATTATTTGTTATTGTGAATATTCATTATTTAGCGTTTAGAATCCTCGTGGTTCAATTTTTGGGCCGATATCATTTACGTATCGTTATGGCTGCCGACCTTCGTGCTAAGGCGGCAATGTTATTTTTAGCCATCAGGTGTGTCTTTTGTGATTTAATTATTATGTTGCATGCCTTGCCCAAAAATTTTCTGTGTGTTTATTCATATAATTTAACGCTATTATTATTATTATAATGAATATTTGTGCCATTACTCCGTTTGATCTGTCTGGTTGGGGATCGTCAGTTGGTAGCCCTGCTGCCTCGTATCACGTGATCCTCCCCCACGCTCCCCCTCTAGCTAGGTGGGAGGCTAGGCTTCTCCCCCCTCCACTAAGGGACCGTTGCCTTCCCGGGTGGCCCGGTGGGTTCGTCTCTGTCTAGTCTGGTTGGCCACCGGTCAACAGAGTTGGATCCCGGTGCACCCTATTTTATATTCACTTTTCATTCTGGCTTATGTTATACGAAACCCTCCGGGTTCGATTGGCAGTTCTTAGCTACAGTTCCGCCCCCTATTATTTTATAACATTTCCTATGATGATTATATATGACAGATCACTACCCCGGAGTCCCTAAAGGAATTGGTATTGGATATACCTTTATTTCCCGGCCCGGGGTCTACCCCGCCCCGGGAAATTAGACACCATGTGTCTTAATTCCTTGTTATTGCATCCTTTTTTTATGCTCCCGGCTTGACCGGAATGGATGGCTAATACTTTAGTTTCAAGTTAGACTTATGTTTAGGCCCGGGACCTCCGGTCCCGCCCCTATGTAAGAATATTACAATTAAGCTCTAACCTTGTGTTAGACATATGTTTAGGCCCGGGACCTCCGGTCCCGCCCCTATGTAAGAATATTACAGTTAAGCTCTAACCTTGTGTTAGACATATGTTAGGCCCGGGTCCTCCGGACCCGCCCCTACTTAAAGAATAGTACAGTTAAGCTCTAATCTTGTGTTAGACCTATGTTAGGCCCGGGTCCTCCGGACCCGCCCCTACTTAAAGAATAGTACAGTTAAGCTCTAATCTTGTGTTAGACCTATGTTAGGCCCGGGTCCTCCAGACCCGCCCCTACTTAAGAGAATTACAGTTTCTCATATACTATTCTTTTTATAGATGGTGCATTGTCTGACGCCGGCCTGTGCAGCTGTTCTGCACCAGCCTTGTGGCCACTCCGTCTGCCGATCTCACGCCCCTTGTGGGGTTCAACTGGAAGACGTTGTGGTATGGCACCCGGATAACTGTGTGATTTGCTTCGACCTCATCACTACCCTTGGATCTGACTCGGTGAGTCCCGTTGGCTATATTGCCTTCTTATTTTATTTACTATTAGTAAGATATCTATGGTCTTGAAGGACCATTGGGAGTCTCCCTTTTATAATTCCCACTATTATTTCAGGCATCCCCGGAGCAAAAGTCGGCGGCTCGGGCCACACTGAAGGTGTGGGTTGGTGGGTTTGCCCGGAATGTGAAGTCTAAGCGGCCGTACGTCCTATCTGAGGACTACTGCACCATGGTTTACCCCAACGCCAAGTCTTCATCTGCTGTGGCTAGGCATGTGGCAGCTCCCATCATTGCCCACATTGATGCCACTATAACGGGTCTCATCGACCCAGAGCAAGATCCATCGGACGCCCCCGGAGGTCTGGAGGACAATGTTGCCTCCATGAACCTGGACGTCGAACCAATGTTGCTAGACGAGCCGGATACAGGTAGGGTGGTAAGTGAGGCAGGTGTGTCCGGCGCTGAGATTCCTATCCTCAGCCCCGCTCTTTCTTCTTCTTCTGATCGCTCTTCTTTTCTTGGATTGTCTGGGGACCGTGATTCGTCTCAACGTTCATACCCGGTTCCCCCTAAGGATAAGTCTACTTCAAGGACCTTACCTAAAGCTCGCAAGCCTCATAAGTCTTCTCATGGCTCTAAGCATTGTTCGAACCCGTCTTCAAAGACCTCTGGTTCCTCCTCTAAGTCTCACGACCCGGGAGTTCCTTCCGCCCCTCCTGCTGCTAGCCCGGGCCTTTCCGAATCAGCCATGCTTCGCATCGTGTCGGAGATGCAGGCAAAGTTGGTTTCGGAGATGCAGTCGAGGATGGACACGATGTTCTCTAACTTCGGTCAGAGAATTGGGGCTTTAGAGCAAGGAGCTCCGGAGAGAGTCCAAAGCTCTCTCATCCCGGATGCCTCTAAGCTCCCGCCGTTTGCCAAGAACAACCCCTGGCGGATGGCTCTTCATTCCCCGTTCTCAGACGGAATGTTGACTCTGGAGGGCCTTGGCACTCGTCCTCTAGAGGACTTTGAATTCTTTCCTCCGGGTCTGGCATTTCCATTTCATGGTTATGCCAGACTTACCGAGGAAGCTTTAGTCCGATTAGACAAGGTCCCCAAAGAGACGGTCATCTTCCCGAAGGAGCAAGCCCAATCTGTTTGGGCCAGATTTTTGAATGACATCGGCTGCACTAACACCATGCTGACGCCTTATAAAAGCTCCTTTACGATGTTCTTAATGGACAAGAACCCCTTGACTCCATGCGTCAATAAGGTGGCAGAGCTTGCCTTTCAATATGCTCTGGAGGAGAAGCCCTTGCCTCCCATCCGAGAGGTGGATCCAATCTCCCTCCTTCTTCCCTCAGGTATTGAGTGTTGGGACAACGTCCATACCACCTTTACCTCCGGCAAGCTTGCAGCAGACTGTGCCTCAGTCTTGTTTAGTGAGAAGCTTCCCCGTCTCCCGGAATCCCTCATTAAACAGGAATATGATTCCCGCCTACGTGTGGGCCGTACTCTAAACCTGGCCACATCCACGGAGTCGATAGCCTTGACTTACGATACGGAGAGTATTTTTAAGTCTCTCAACAAGGCTACATTACAGTCTTTATATTATGACTTGTATGACTTCGCTACTGCTAAACGCAGATGTCGCAAGCATGTTCTAGCTGAGGCGACGATTAGGCATGAACCTAATAAACTCATCCGGTCCTCCTGTTGGGGTTCAAATCTCTTCCCCGAGGATCTCGTAGAGGAAGTCTTGGCGGAGGCCACTAGGGTTAATCAGAGCCTTAAAGCCCGTTGGGGTTTGACCCCTAAACGCAAGTATGACCCCGCAAATTATCAAGCCCGGGGTAGGAAGAAGCTTAGACCATATACCTCCACCCAGTTCAGGCAACAACAGAGTGCTTCATCCAACTTCCGGCTGCCTCTTCCTCCATCTTCTGTTGTCCCTGCACAGCCTTCCACCTTTCGGGCTCCTTCGGATGACTATGTCACCGTTCTGCTACCTAAGAGCCAGCTTTCTGGTGCCTCCGCCACTTCCCCTGCCTTTAACCAGTCCTACGAGGCTCATAGCTCTTCCCAGAGTTATGGTAGAGGTAGAGGCTACCACCGTGGCTCTAACCAGAACAAAGGCAGGGGAAGAGCCTTTCGCAGAGGAAAGAACTTCCGAGGCGGACGTGGAGGCAACTCCTCAAACCAATACTGAGGTGCAGCAGGTAGGGGGGAGGCTCTATGCCTTCCGCAACAAATGGAGGTTCAGTCCCTGGGCGTTCAGTATCATCTCCAAGGGACTGGGGTGGAGTTGGATTCAAGGACCTCCTCCTCCGAACAAATTTCGTCAACATTCCACTCCGGACCTGGTCGAATTTGTCCAGGATCTTTTACAAAAGAACGCCATACAAGAAAAGAAACATCTGAAGTTTCAAGGTCGGCTGTTCAGTGTCCCGAAGAAGGATTCAGACAAGAGAAGAGTGATTCTAGACCTATCCCTTCTCAACTTGTCCATTCAATGCGACAAGTTTCGAATGCTTACCGTCTCGCAGGTGCGGACCTTACTTCCCCGTGGGGCCGTCACCACCTCTATCGATCTTACAGACGCCTACTATCACGTCCCGATAGCGAGACACTTCCGTCCGTACCTAGGCTTTCGCTTAGGGGACAAAAGTTACTCCTTCAAGGTGATGCCTTTCGGGCTCAACATTGCCCCAAGGATCTTCACAAAGCTAGCAGAAGTCGCTGTTCAGGAACTCAGGAATCAAGGGATTCAAGTAGTAGCCTATCTGGACGACTGGCTCATTTGGTCAGACACCTCCCAAAATTGCCTAAAAGCCACTCACAAAGCCATCCATTATCTTCAATCTCTAGGCTTCCAGATCAACTTCAAGAAGTCCCGTCTTCTTCCAAAATCGAAGTTCCAATGGCTCGGCCTGCAATGGGATCTTATATCTCATACTCTGTGTCTTCCCAGACCCAAGAGGTTAGAGATTGCAAGGAACACCAAACGCTTTCTCAAAGACAAAGTAAGTTCCAGACGACTCCAAGAGAAGATTCTGGGGTCCCTTCAGTTTGCCTCAGTGACGGATCTTCTTCTGAAGGCAAAATTGAAAGATATCAATCGTGTCTGGCGTTCGAGGGCGAACCGGAAGCTCCGGGACAGGAAAGTCCGCCTTCCTCCCATTCTACGGGAAAGACTTCTTCCTTGGACAAGAGCAAACAGTCTGTCAAAGTCAGTTCCCCTTCGATTTCCGCCTCCGGAATTAATCATTCACACAGACGCATCCTTATCAGGTTGGGGCGGCTATTCTCAGCTCAAGAAAGTTCAAGGTCTTTGGACTCCCTTGTTCCGCCATTTTCACATCAATGTGCTAGAGGCCATGGCAGTTCTTCTAACCCTGAAACGTCTCGCTCTTCCCAAGAAACAACACCTTCGTCTGGTCCTCGACAGCGAAGTGGTGGTCCGCTGCCTCAACAGAGGCGGGTCAAAGTCAGGGCCTCTGAACCATGTTCTAGTAGCCATATTCTCCCTAGCAGCCTCGAACCGTTGGCATCTTTCAGCTGTCCACCTGGCGGGAGTCCGGAATGTAGTGGCAGGCGCCCTGTCCCGGACCTCCCCTCTAGAATCGGAATGGTCACTCGATCTAAAGTCATTTCGGTGGATTCTCTCTCAGGTTCCCGGTCTCCAAGTGGACCTCTTCGCCACGGAATCCAACCACAAATTGAGAGTATATGTGGCTCCCAATCTAGACCCTCAGGCTTACGCCACAGACGCCATGTCACAGAATTGGGACAACTGGGAAAAGATTTATCTCTTTCCCCCGGTGAATCTTTTGCTGAAAGTTCTAGACAAACTGAGATCCTTCAAGGGACAAGTAGCCTTGGTCGCACCCAACTGGCCCAAGAGCAACTGGTATCCTCTCCTGCGGGAGTTGAGACTATACCCTCACCCGATACCCAATCCGGTTCTGTCTCAGATAGTACAAACACGCGTTGTGTACGCTTTCTCAAACATTCAGAGCGCCCTAACTTTATGGACTTTATGAAGTTTGCGGCTATGCATGGTGCCAATATTGATCCTCAAAACACCTTGTTCCTAGAATCGGATAAACGGGATTCCACCATCCGCCAGTATGACTCTGCAGTTAAAAAGTTGGCAAAATTTTTAATAGACTCAGACGTGAACTGTATGAACTTGAACCTTACAGTCACTTTCTTTAGATCTTTATTAGAATCAGGCCTGGCAGCCAATACTATCACCACTATTAAATCGGCTCTGAAAAAGATCTTCCTAGTGGGTTTTAACATAGACTTAACCGACTCTTTGTTAGCTCCAATTCCGAAAGCTTGTGCCAGACTGAAACCGGTTACTCGTCCTACCCCGGTGACCTGGTTCCTTAATGACGTACTCAAATTGGCTTCTGATACCATTAACAGTTCTTGTGATTACATGCCCCTTCTCAGGAAAACACTTTTCCTAGTGAGCTTGGCTTCCGGGGCAAGAATTTCTGAATTGGCAGCCTTGTCGAGAGACCCGGGTCATATTGACTTTCTGCCTTCAGGAGAGGTCCTTCTTTCTCCTAACAAATTCTTTTTGGCTAAGAATGAAGACCCTCAAAACAGATGGACCTCCTGGAAAATTGTTCCCCTCACGCAAGATCCGTCGCTGTGCCCTGTCACTACTCTTAGGTCTTATTTATCCCGGACCTCCTCTAACTCCTCGGGGCCTCTATTCGTTAGAGAACAAGGCGGTACCATTACTATTAAAGGGATCAGGCAACAAATTTTGTATTTTATTAAACAAGCTAACCCTGACTCTTTTCCTCTTGCACATGATATCAGGGCGGTTGCCACCTCGGTGAACTTCTTTCACCACATGAATTTTACAGACCTTTCCAGGTATACAGGTTGGAAATCACCGTCAGTGTTCAAGAAACACTACCTTAAACATTTGGAAGCCCTAAAATTTTCTACAGTAGCCGCAGGGAGCGTAGTTACTCCCGAGTAACTCACAGGTTAATGCCTTGACTCTTTATCTCTCCCTCTTACCTGCCTCATTTATACCCTATTGTATTCGTTGGTCTCGTACCTGAATACTGTTATTATATTTGTAAATTTTATGCTCCTGAGTATCTGTATATATTATCACTCACGGCATTATTATACCTACCTTATTGGATTTATGTTCATATTTAAGATACCGTTATAATTGTTTTTTGGTACTCATCTCTGATTAAAGCATCCTGTATTTCTCTTACGCTTATGTTTTTTTCCTTTATTTTGCAAGTTTGGTGACATTTTTCTCTTGTATAGATTCACTGGGCGGCACAGGTTCGAGCCCAGAAAAGGGATTTTGACGTAGGAAAAATCTATTTCTGGGCGAAGGACCTGTGCCGCCCAGTGAACCCTCCCAGCTCCTCTCCCTTGGAGTCCCCAAACTTTGGGTGCTAAGGAGTTGGGTTCTGAGCGGATGCATTGTTAGTAGTACCGAGTGAGGTTGAACGGCTCTCCTCTATTGGGGTTCTCTGTCGTGGATTAATCTAAATAGTGCGGGACCTCTGGAATATACGCCCAATTTTATACCGACACCAATAGGTGAGCGAGCTAGTTAACCTAGCACTCCTTTACATTTTTTCTCTGGTATATTTAGCAGTAAATTACCTAAGAATAAGTGCTAAATGGAGCTTATTCACTGGGCGGCACAGGTCCTTCGCCCAGAAATAGATTTTTCCTACGTCAAAATCCCTTTTTTAACTTATGTTTTTCTCTTCTATATATGTGGAAACATTCTTAATGTGTATACACTAGAACCTTGCAATAACGGACTAATAACAGGGAAGGGGTGTCCAGTACTGCCGTTGATTATGCTCACTTTCCAGGATGCTGATGTACCTATGCATATTATTATTGAAAATTAGAGTATTAAAGTTTGCCCTTTCAAGCAGAAGCCACTGCAATCCTTGAATTATTTTAAATTTGGACACCCATCTAAAGTTTGTAAAAATGAAAACATTTATAGCACTTGTTCCAAATCTTACCATGGAGAGTGCACCCTAAAAGCCATGTGTTTAAAATACTGCAATTGTAATAATAACTCCAGTGGTAGGAACGATGAGCTGTATAAGTTGGAAGAAGCTGCCCTCAACAAATCCAGTTTGGAACATATAAGTGTGGGACATGCAAAAAGACTGCTGTATAAATCAACTGGCTATGCAAAGGCCTTAAAATCAAAAGGAAATTTACCACAGGAAACATCAAACCCACCTAGTACTGCCAGTAGTTAAAAAAAAAAGAAATACGTCATCTAATAATAAAGTGGTGCATGATGAGGTAAGCATATTGCCTTCTGAGGCTTTGCCACGGTGTGTAAAGACTGGGGCATTGCCCATCTCTGTACAACATTTGCCCCCTCCCCCCTTACCAACATTAGTACTAACCTCTCTCATGCTATGTCCTTGCCTGATTTGATAGAGGTTCCCCTTGAAACCAAGATATTAGGTGCACCTGTAGTGGGGAAGCTGCGTACACGCAGCAAATTCCACCCAGACAACGAACCTCACTGAGAAAGTTGACAATCTTGCTTTAACTGACAAAGTTAAAGGAAAGAAATGTGTGTGTAATTAAATCAACAAATACAACGACTAAAATTACCGAAAGAAAAAACTGAGGTCGAACAGACAATTAAAGATATTCCAATACTTAACCCTAGGTCAACTTCAAGTGGAAATGTTGTTGTAAACTTTACTAACAAAATGATCAGAGAAGAGGCTGAAAACAAAATTCAGACATTGGAAAATTAAAACCAAAAACAATGATATGCAATGTGTACAGTGATGAAGGTGAAGTAATAAATGCCTTGATTCAAAGAAATCAATACCTAGACCAATTCCAAAACATAGAAGAGAAGATAAGTGTGGTACAGTGAACCCTCGTTTATCGCGGTAGATAGGTTCCAGACCCGGCCGCGATAGGTGAAAATCCGCGAAGTAGTGACACCATATGTACCTATTTAACATGTATATTTTTGCATTGATTATATTGATTATTCAGTACAGTATGTTGATTTTGTTATTACCAATGTTTTACTTAATTTTTCTTAGGACTTCCAAATGAAATTTTTTCTTTATGACGCCGCCTGAAACGACGGCGTCATAAAGTACGCTCAGTAAACAACCACGCTCAGTAAACAAAGAAGGCATTTAACGTGCATGATGAAAGTGATAAATAATGATATTTACATTAAAAGCTTTTAGAAAATATGTTATTACAAATAATATTTACCGTATCTATATAAAATCATACAGTACATACTGTACGTAGCAAAGCAGGAAAACAATTTACGAGAGAGAGAGAGAGAGAGAGAGAGAGAGAGAGAGAGAGAGAGAGAGAGAGAGAGAGATTGTTTTACGTACCTAAATATAGATTTTAAACAAAAAAATATGATAGGTTACAACATGTATACTCTTCAGACTTTTAAAACCTTCCCTTTAACTTAATGCATACAGTACTAAACTAAAACAGGCACAAATATTAAAATGTTAGAATATTAAAGTAAAAAATAAAGATTGTTACTGTACTCACCACGAAAGAAGTTGAAGAAAAACTTGACTGATGATGGCGATGAATTTGCTGCACAGTAGAAATGATGATGATGAAGCTGATGATGTCTTCTACTGTGCAGCCAATGATAGTAGTATTTTACGTCTCTTCAGACGGAGGTGTCTTTTCCTGGGACACCTCTTCAACTTCTTCCTGGGAAACTTCTTCAATTTCTTCCGAAGGCGTAATAGCAGGAGGAACTGGCTCTTTTTTGCGAGGCTGGAAGAACATTATGATCGGAAGTTGCTGCCGCTGCTGCTTTTTTCGCTCTAAGAGCATCCTGTAGGGAGTCATGATGTCATCGACCTTGTTGGAGAATTGCATAGACCGAACCATATCCTCGTCCCACTCTTGCAACATTTCTTTCAACTCCTTCGCATGGTAGAAGGCCTTGGCAAGCCGTTCTAATGTTAAGCCGGTTTTTTCGACATTTTCTTGGGTCTCTTCCTGCGTTTCATACTCTTCTTCACTTGCCGATTTCGTCAGGTCTTCTAGGTCTGCGTCAGTTAGCGGCTGGGAATGGCAGTCCAACAACTCGTCGACGTCTTCAGTCATCATGTCGCCAAACCTGTCACCTCCAATTATGGCAGCCAACTGCACAGATTTCCGTATTGTAGAGTGTTGAATCTCAGCAGGTGTAAATCCCTCGTCGTCGTAAACAATCTGGGGCCACAACTTCTTCCAGCTCGCATTCACGGTTGCAGGTTTCATCTCTTGCATTGCCTTCTGAATATTCTTCAGGCACGTGGCTATGGTGTACTGCCGCCAGTACGCCTTCAAGTTAAAATCTTCATCCTCATCATCTTGGGCAGCATCCACACACGCAACGAGGTCCGCCAAGGTATTCTTCGTGTAGAGGGCCTTGAACGCCCTGATAACCCCCTGGTCCATCGGTTGAATTAATGACGTGGTGTTGGGTGGCAGGAACTCAACCTGAATGCCCTCATTCGACAGATCAGTTGCGTGTCCACCAGCGTTATCCATAAGAAGGATCTTGAATGGCAAGCCCTTCTCTACGAGATATTTGCTGACTTGCGGGATGAAACACTGTTGGAACCAGTTGGAGGTCAACTTCTTCGTAATCCATGCTTTTGGATTATGCATCCAGTACACGGGAAGGAGATTCTTGTTTTTATTTTTCAAAGCGCGAGGATTTTTCGTCTTATAAATAAGCCCTGGCTTTAGCAAAAATCCAGCAGCATTGCCACACATCACGAGGGTAACGCGATCCTTGAATGCTTTAAAGCCAGAGGCTTTGGCTTCTTCTTTGAACAGGAAAGTTCACGTCGGCATTCTCTTCCAAAACAAGCCGGTCTCATCCATATTAAAGACTTGTTCCGGCTTGTATCCACCTTCGGCGATAATATTCTTAAATGTCTGGTTCACGTAAGTTTCAGCAGCGGCAGTATCAGCGGAAGCAGCCTCGCCATGCAGGGAAACGCTTTTCAGGGCGAAGCGTTTCTGAAACTTCGCGAACCATCCTTTGCTGGCGGAAAAACGTTGTTTCTGACGCTGGGAATCAGTGGATGTTCCTGGTTGAGGTTCATCCACATCATCTTCTTCAGCATGGTCGCCATCGTTGTCTTGAGGTTCCTTTGCCGCAAAATTCTCATACAAGCTCAAAGCCTTGGTTCGGATGGTGTTCGTATCCAAGGCTATGTTCTTCTTCCGGCAGTCGGCAATCCACACAGCTAAAGCACCTTCCATGCGTACGATCGTTTTATTACGCGTGGTAACGACTCGCTTCGCTGATCTGCTAAAGGTGATTGCAGGCGTCTTTCTAATGTTCGCCTCGTCCTTCTTGATATAGCGAACGGTGGATTCATTGATTCCAAAATGGCGGGCTGCGGACGCAAAACTTCTACCGTCTTTTAACATATCGAGAATCGTCACCTTCTCAGTAATCGTCATCATCCTTCGGTGGCGTTTAGGCTCACTACCAGCCTTAGTAGAAGCAGAACGCTTGGGAGGCATTGTACAGTAGGTTTTAACAGAAAGTTCAACAAAAAGTTCAACTTAAAACAGTCACGCACAGCACAGATTAAAGTTCACAATAACTTAACAACGTCTACACAGCGATACGGCGGGAGAGAAAGTGGCCGCGAAAAGATGCTGGAAGTTGGAGATGCGTGCAAAACACCAATCACAGGCTAGATAACAAAACTTGAGTTCTGATTCGTCATCTATCAGCGCTTGAACCAATCACAACCCGTCTTATATGCTACGTAGGTTACCAATTCCAAAGTACAAGATACCCTGCGTACAGTATACTGTACAGTAATAATAATAATAATAATAATAATAATAATAATAAGGATGATAATAATAGTAATAATAATAATAACAATAATAATTTTAATAACAACAACAACAATAATAAACGGATTTTGAGCGAAGCGAAAAATCTATTTTTGGGTAAGATGGCCATGTCGTCCTGATGGAAGTTCCTTAAAGGCAGCTTCCTAGGGTATATTACAACTACGGCGATATTCCCAGAGAATTTACCTTAAGGTACCCAGAATTCTAACTCCTGGAGCGAGTATCCCTAAAAAAGACCTTAGGGATATCGTAAATATCAGTGGACGTATTCTTGACACGCCTCATAGCAATCTATACCCCGAATAGAGTTAACACTTCGTAGGGGTCAAATGGCAAGAAAACGAAAACGAGAAAGAAAAGGGGAGAGCCGTTCGTAAGGCCCTCTCTTCTCCCGTTTCGTAAGCGTGCCCTGCGCCGATTCTGGCGCCATCTGCATTCCTTGTAGCGAAACACGAGGTGCTACAGATACTGTATGTAGGGAGGGGTCCTACGGCCCTTTCATAGAAAGGGAAGGGCGGGTCCATCAGGACGACATGGCCATCTTACCCAAAAATAGATTTTTCGCTTCGCTCAAAATCCGTTTTTTGGGCTCAAGCCATGTCGTCCTGATGGAAGTATACCAGAGCATTACTGTATCTGTGGATTCTCAAAATGTGCCGTACTCCTCAGAAGTATTTCCCCCAGTCGACGCGACCTAGAGACCTAAGATGTTACCGTCATACATCTTTTCAACTAATCATAAACCATGATAGAGCTTCCTGCCCCCAACAGGGAAGAGTCTTACTAGACTCTGGGAAAGTCTCGAAGAGTACATATATCTAAGTATGAACCCCAGGCAAGCGAGTATAGTGGTCTCACCCCATACTGGGTAAAGCGAAGTTCGAAAAGAATCACTGTGTCAATATGAAATATCGACCAGTCCTCCGCTCAAAACACGTACTGGACAAAGGTTCATATCCGCTTAGGAGGAAACTCGTAAATCCGCCACCAACCCTTTATGGGATGGAGTCCTCCAGCTAAGGGGAAGCATAAACCAATGCAATATTAGCTTGCATAAGGGAACATTCTATTAGAATTATCCCCGGGTAAATATACATAGAATGAATGCTCACAGGTGAAGGAGACGCAAGGTTCTCAAGAACCAGTTTATTGACAGACAATAAACAAACAGGTTAACCACACTCATATATATATATATATATATCTATATATAAGAGGAGGATAACTAAAACTTTAAGCATAAGTATGATAGTAAACAGCAACTTGTTTGTCTGAAAGAAAAAACATTGGAGCCACTTTTAAGATACCAAAGTATCAAGTCAAAAGTCTGTTTTACTAATCAGTCACATTAGCGTTAGAAACGCTCGGCACGCATGTTTGCACTTATGCTGGGTTCACCTTTGAAAGTGGAACAGTCAACGTGGGTCACCCAGTACCCTCACATAGTTTGTAGTACAACATGTGACTACATACTCACCCTGGAATTAATTGTCCCAATTAAGCTACTGTTCCTCGCAGAGTTAAACAGCAGGGTTAACGACGCAACCCACTGCCACCACAGAACCTCTTAGTTGCTGCACTTGCTTCGCATAGTGACGAAAGAACACTGGAAGACTTCCAGCCAGTGTACGAACGAAGATGTCCAAAATCCCTACAACTAAAGAAGTTTAAGGATGAAGCAACTTTCCTCGGATCATGACCTGTGGGTGAACAGTCAAGATCCGCTCTGCGAATAAGATATGTGATTTTCGCCCTGAGTTGATTTCAGTAATAGATTTTGATCCTGACGTTTCTCCCCTGGCCAGATGGCCATCCTTGAAGTCTGAAGTTCTACGAAGATAGACCTTTAGGCATTCTACTGGACATAGAGATGCATCTTCTTTCAGAGGGCAGATTCTTCAGGGACCCCACCTGATGGTGGGTAACTCGTTCTTGGTGAGAAACGTAGGATCCGGATATAGGTTCAGTTCACCCATCCAGGAACTGAACACGACCTTCCTCTCTCGAGAGGGGTATGATCTCACTAACCCTGGCCCCGGACGCGAGTGCAAAAAGGAGGATAACTTATGGGTCAAATCCTTTAACGCACACTCCTTATTGTTCAACAGTGAAGCAACATGAAGAACTTTTCTAAAGACCATGAATTGGGCTTTGGAGGTGCTAAAGGTCTGAGCCTAGCGCAGGCTTTCGGAACTTTTATAAAAGATCTCGTTAGCGAGGTCGACCTGGAAGGCATATAGAATGGGTCTTGTGAAAGCAGGCCTACATGATAAAATCGTGTTAGTTACCGATCCATAACCAAGGAGATGGATGAAGAAAGACAAGCAGAAGTCCGTCGTGATCTCCTGCGGAATCTTCGTCTGACAAGGGCTACCCATTCTCTCCAAGATGACTCATATTGCCTTATAAAAGGTTTGCACTTATAATCCTCTAGGAAGTCCATGCTGGCTTTCGAAATCCCGAAACACTTTCTCACCTGTTAAGGAAAGAAATCATGAGCTGCTGGGTCCGGGTTTTCTGTGATGAAGCGCAGACAATTGACTTCTGGACTCACTGGGTCAGAACTGGATCTGGTAGCGGTCGAAACTCCAATCGTAGTTCCAATGCCAGAGGGAACCCCACACTGTTCGGTCATTTGTGGGCCGCTACTGCCGCTACTCCCTTAAATGATCTCAGTTTGTTGAGGACCCTCAACAGAAGGTTGTAAGGAGGGAACAGATAAATCCTGAACCATCTGCTCCAGTCGAGGGACATCGCGTCCACTGCTTCCGCCAAGGGGTCCTCGTACGGGGACACATACAGGGGCAACTTCTTGTTGTCTTTCGTCGCAAAGAGGTCTAGCCGCAGTTCTGGGACTTGACTCAGAATGAAGGAGAATGGTCCTGCGTCTAGGGACCATTCCGACTCTATCGGTGTGAACCTGGATAGAGCGTCCGCTGTCACATTGCGGACTCCTTAAAGGTGAACTGCTGACAGGTACTATTTCTTCTTCCCCCAAATCGGAAGATGGCCAACATCACCTGGTTGAGAGGTGGCGACCTTGATCCTTGTCGATTCAAGCATCTCACAACTCCCCCGCTGTCCAGCACCAACCTAATGTGGATCGAGCGATGCGGGGAGACTTTCTTTAAGGAAAGAAGGACTGTCATAGTCTCTCGAAAATGACTGTGAGGGGTCTTGAATAGACTGGACCAAGACCTTTGGGCCTTTTTCTGATGAGAGTGAACTCCCTATCCCTCCTTCGAGGCGTCAGAGTGACTCGTCACCGACGGGGGAGGTGGATGAAGAAGAACCGACTTCCTAAGGAGTCTGGTTTGGGACCAAGGCCTGAGAAGAGTATTTCGACGAAGCGGAACTGGTCTTCTCAGATCTCTTCGCGCATCTGATGCATAACTACTCCAATCTCCGGTTGCATCCTTTAGCTGTGCTCTTAGCACCGGGTCTGTCACCGAAGTAAACTGGAGAGACCCCAGTACACTCTCCAGTTCGCATCTGATATCCATACGGAATCTCGAAGTCTCTTGACAGAACCAGCTATCTCCTTTCTTTTCTCCGCCATGACGGAGAAAACGGTGTGACATTAGGTCCCAGTGGATTCACACCCACCGGAACTTAGAGATGGAGGAAGTTGAGACTTTTCCTGTTGATCTTGAAGCCTAGATAATCTAGGAAATGGATCACATACAGGGAAGCTTGCAAGCATTCTGTCCTGGGTGCTGCCCACCCCAGCCAAAATCCAGGTAGGCTACCACCTGAATTCCCTTTAGGCGTAATTGACTGAGAACTACGTTCGCAAGCATCGTGAAAATCCTTGGGGCTATTTTAAGCCCGAGAGGCATGGCTTTGAAGATGTATAGTCTTCGTTGTAGCCTTAACCTTAGGTAGGAGGGGAATCGACAATAGATTGGAACGTGCCGATAGGCGTCTGACAAAACTATGGAGGCGGTAAATGCCCTCTTGGGCAGTAAGGTCCTTATGTGTTGTATTGTTAGCATCTTGAACCTGTAGTTCGCTATGAACCTGTTAAGTGGCGACAAGTCCAGAATGACTCCGAGTTTTCCGAGTCTTTCTTGGGAACACAAAACAGCCTCCCTTGGAATTAGATGGACTTTACCCTTCGGATCACTTTTCCTCTAACAGTTCATGAATGAACTCCTCCAGAACGGGGGTGGAGTATCGGAAAAACGCCGAAGGTATGGGGATGGAGTGCTGTACCAGCTCCAGCCCAGTCCCTTCTTGAGTAGGCTGTGGACCCAGGGATCGAAGGTCCACCGATCCCAAAAGCGTTGGAGACTCCCTTCTACCAATATCATCTCGCTCGGACTGTTGTCCTGAGGTCTTGCCTCTCTGACCTCGACCACCCATGAAACCCCTTCTCCTTGAGGGGCACCTAGACGAAATTCTGGCTGCTCCTCTAGGCTTGTTCGACAGGCAGTTGACTGACCTTCGAACGATGGGTTGAATGCCGGAGACTGTGTCGACACGAATTGGGGAACCCACTGAAGTGTGGTCGGGGTTTTTGCCACCATCTGGGGCACTGAGGGCATCAGCAAATGCCGTTGCTGCTGATGTCTACTTGGCTTAGCTGGCCGAGAAAGTATCCTAATCCTTTTAGTCTTCCTCCAAGGTTGGGGACCCCATCCGGGGAAGAATTTCTCTTGGTAGACAGGCCCCACTCCTGGAGAAGATTTCTATCGTCCGTGGCGGCCCTATCAACCTTTTTGACCGACTCACTAGGGAAAAGGTCTTTGTCCCAACTGTTGGAGGAGATTAGTTTCCTTGGCTCGTGCCTCATCGTAGCCCGGGCGAACACGAATTCCCTACAGGTTCTCTTCGCCCTGACGGAGCTGTAGAGATCCTTCGTCACAGTGGCCAGATGAGTCTTGATCACAACCATGAACGTTTCATGGACCTTGGGATCACTTGTCATCGTCTCAAACGTGGACTGAAGAGACAAAGAGGCAGCCAGTCTTTCTTTTGTCTAGAGTTCTCTCCGCAAAAGAAAGCCAGACAGCTTAGAGAGGATCTCGCCGAACCGGCATCCGGCAAAATCCGCCTCCCACATCTGGACTGAGAAGGTAAGATGGACGTCCTTCCAGTCCTTGTTTTGCTTACTAAATCTTCCTTTCTAAAGGCCAGCAACAAGGGTTTACACTCCACCAGGGAGGGGAAAGGCTTGCCAGCCTCGACTGTTTTCAAAACCGCCGCAAACCCTTTCAGCGAAAAAAGGGGGAAGGCTGTGGCAGGAGAGGACACAAAGGAAGGGAGCCTCTTACTCAAATACAGCTACCTTTGAGTTCATGAAGCCCCTCTCTTTCATCGAAGAAGAAAGCAAGGCATGAGCCTAGCATGGTCTATCACTACGACCTCCTTCGGCTCAGTCTCTTCCTTTGAAGCTGGTACCTCCTTCCACTGGACCTAGCAGTCCGGATGTGCCCCTGCAGTTACAATGCAGCTGCCTTCCCATTCTTCTCCCTCTGCCTTTGTTGGATCAAGCCAACAATGGAGGGAGGGCCTGCTCTACTGCGAGAGCAGATGATGTTGAGGGAGCAGGTTCAAGGACCTGAACCGGAGCAGCCGACCTCTCTCGGCCTCTTCCGCTACCTTGTCCGGAGCTCGAACTTCATCCTGGCCTTCTGCCAGGAGGTCTTCCTCCAGACGTTCGGACACGTCTGGCATCCTGTCGTCCAACTGGATGCTAAGCAAGGCGACCGTGACTTCAGCATCCACGGGATCTGAATTAAGGGGACCTCCTCTTGAGGTTGGGGAATCACTGTAACAGTTGATGCCCTAGGAAAAGAAAGCCCTCATCTTCTCATTTGGAAGATAAGGTCCAGAGGTAATCTTCTGAAAGCCCCTCACCCAGGTACGAAGCTTCTCCCTAGCTATATCCCTTGAATCCACCGTTGTAGGGGAGACGAAAACGGATTTTGAGCGAAGCGAAAAGAAAAAACCTCAATAGATAGGTTAGTGCATATGAAACATACCTGGGGAACCCAATACCGGAGAACATCCGTGGAGACAGCGCATGCCACACGCCTCCTTCAGAACCATGTCCGCAGAAGCCCTACTGCGGACGTTGCAGAAATACATCCGCACTACGGATGGTCCTCCTGTAAAGAGAAAAAATTTCCATGAGTATCAAGTGAACTACGTATCACTGGATATGCACAGTAGCATAACAAAACGGAAAGACACATCCTTGTATTTCCCGCACACCCAATTGTTGTAGCCTTCCAAATCATAAAATCGTATAGTTAATCTATGCCAGATTAACCAATGGAAAATTTCCAAAGGAAGAAGGTGTAGCAATGATTTTAAAATACCGGATAGTAGACAAGAAAGAACTCACTTTCTTATCTGTAAGGCCAACAACAACGGGTCGTGCAAGACCACAAAGAATAAGGAAAAGACACATACTTGTGAATCCCCCACAATCACCTGTGGAAGCCCACCAGCCATTAAAATCAAATGGTTAGTCTTTGCTAGAATAACCAAAGATCATATTTCCCGAGGGAAATTAGGTGTAGCTCACACCTAAGGTAAGATTTTACCATTCTGGCTAAAGATGAAAAGAGTTCTCTTTTCATCCCTGTAAGGCAACACCAAGTGACTGCACAAGGCAACACAAGTAAGTTAGAAAAGACAGTGTTGTAACCTACTATATCATGTTCTCCCTTGGTGGAAGACACTAAACAGGGAAGAACTGATACAGTACATGAGGGTGGTGTGCCGGCCGGCTCTTGCCGGTCAGCACCCCCACCCCTTTTTCCAAAGGTAGGTCTCAAGTATGCAACTTAGGATCACCCAGACGGGGGAGAACTCCAGTTCCTATGCCTGAACCGGTCGGTAGTGGTTGCCGGTCCATAGCTACCCGGTTGGCACCCAGCTGCCGGCCATCACTCTTAGTAGCCGGCCAACCGAGTGATGTAGCAGGCCGGTCCGGCAGCGGTGAGTAAACCCTGCCGGCTGGCATCCACCCCAGGTAGCGCCCGGCTGCCGGCCGCCACTCAAAGCGGCCGGCAGGTGAGCAAGGAGACCGGCCAGCAAAGGCATAAGACCACCGCCGACCGACAGCAAGAGAACTAGCGAACACCCCCCTACCGACGGCCGGCCACTAGGCCGGCAGACGGCAAGGACAACACAAGAGAAGACAACAGAATGGGTGCCGGGCTAAGAGGCTATGTACCTCCGCGCCCGACACCCGAAAGAGTGCCGAGAGGAAGGGGAGACACTAAGTCAAGCTTCCTAACCACTGCTTACTGAAACTACAGACGGCAGCGGTTGAAGGACCAAGGAAGGACCGGGCAGCACTCAAAGGATAGGGCCTCTGCCGGTCGGCACTCTCTGCCGGCCGACAGGGGACCACGTCAGCTCCCCACCCCAACCTATGCTAGGTACGGATGTGAGACGACTGACACAAAGGAAACGGAAAAATAGAAGGGAAGGACAGAGGGTCCTGTCCAACCTTGCCTTGGTTAAGGATCATTCCAAACTAAGAAAGCTCATCTCAGCCAGAGAGATCCAGGGAGGGAGGCCGGCACTACTGGCTGCCTCCCTAAAACCAAGGCAAGGAAGGAATTGCTATTCCGGAAAGGGAACATCTCCCGAACCCGGAACAGCAAAGAGGACAAGTCTGAGGGGTCACCGAGCGAAGGGATCATAATTACCGAAACCTTCCAAGGTGAATCAAGGAGGATAAACCTCCTATGCCCGTGTCAGGCAGCAAGGGAGACTCTGCCCCACGCTAGACCAACACGGACTCAGACTAATACACTGCTGTACTGTCCCCCTCTGAACCAATTCAGTTGGAGCAGGAAGGTACAGTACTACTCCAGCATAGTTATATTTGAAAATTAATTCAAACAAACCACTAGAGTTAAGCCTAAGGCTTAAACAGAGGGAAAGGGTTTGCCCCTTCCCCGAAGAGAAGGAAGCAAACGGGGAAACAGATAATATTATCAATACCTAAGACAACCTAGCCTAGGCACTAAGAGAATCGATTACCTAAATCACCGAAACTCACTCCAATACTATCTTGGAAATTACTCGAAAAGGGCTGTATGTATAACGTTGCCTAACGCTTTAAGCAATAAAAATCACACTTGGAAGACTAATTATCATGCAGGAAGTACAAGGACCAATAACTAGGCTACGAAGACTAGTGTTGGTCAGCCTAGGCAAAACTTTCGCCAGGCGCACTACTAACGCATCATAACAGAATTCCTAATAAAGCTAAGCAGCTAAATATTAAAGCGCAGGGGGCTGGGAACGTCGCTCTTGCTAACCAATAAATCCTATTCTAGCGAGCGACAGCGTCCAAGACGCCTCCAGCAGGCAACAGCTCTTGTATCAAAGATAACTCTTTAAATACTTTAATTTTAAACAAGAGCCTACATTTATACATAAAAGAAATAGTACTCAACTTATCCGAAGCAGAAGAAGTTGGAGAAAGCATAATATGAGAGTAAATCCAAGATTTGGTAGAAACACAGGAAAAAAAACACCGAGTTGTAAAGCTACGCAAAAAGGAATGCAGATGGCGCCAGAATCGGCGCAGGGCACGCTTACGAAACGGGAGAAGAGAGGGCCTTACGAACGGCTCTCCCCTTTTCTTTCTCGTTTTCGTTTTCTTGCCATTTGACCCCTACGAAGTGTTAACTCTATTCGGGGTATAGATTGCTATGAGGCGTGTCAAGAATACGTCCACTGATATTTACGATATCCCTAAGGTCTTTTTTAGGGATACTCGCTCCAGGAGTTAGAATTCTGGGTACCTTAAGGTAAATTCTCTGGGAATATCGCCGTAGTTGTAATATACCCTAGGAAGCTGCCTTTAAGGAACTTCCATCAGGACGACATGGCTTGAGCCCAAAAATAATAATAACAATAATAATAATACAGTGATGCCTCAGGATACGAAAGTAATCCGTTCAGGATACGGTTTCGTATCCTGATTTTTTCGTATCCTGAGTCGCGTTTTACATGTAATTAGCCTAATCCGTTCCAAGCCTTACAAAAAGTCACCTTTTCTTTCATAAACACGCTAAACTGTAGTAATAAACATGCAATGCAGCCATTTCTATCATTCAATAATTAACCCAACCATTAAAAACAGCCTAATCCATTCCAGAAACCACCATGAGATTATTCAATAATGTAGTTATAGCCTAGTTATCCCCTCCAAGCCCTAAGAAAACGGTCCATTTTCTTTACTACTGTATAAAAGTCACGGTACTGTATGTAAAGCATTTGGATTAGTGAAAGTGTATTGTTACCTGTACACCTAAATTAAGGGTTGATACCCTGAAAAAAAAGGTACTGTACTCTCGGCAACGAGTTGGGATCTCATAAGCTTTTCGTATCCTGAAATTTTTTTCGTATACTGGGGCATGAAAATTTTTGTATCGCTTTTCGTATCCTGAATTTTTCGTAAGCAGAAACTTTCGTATCCAGAGGTATCACTGTACAGCTTTACGTACACTATTTTACGCTTTTGTTGTAGGATGTGTCTCTCTCTCTCTCTCTCTCTCTCTCTCTCTCTCTCTCTCGTACGCTTATTCGAAATGTGATTTTTGCAACAAAGAATATTATTGGATGCAGTACTACGTACGTATACATACAAAAGATTCATGCAAAAGAAGCACATCCATTACATTTGTAGTACAGTAGTAGCCAACAGCAGCCTTACACCATTCTAATATGGTATGACTGCATCTGATTTGCGTTTCATGTTCGATTTAATTTTACTACGTACTGTATACAGTACTGAATTATTGTATGATCACATTCTCTTTTCGTGTTTTATTTCTTTCTGTGCTTAATTATATGTCATATGTAATGCAATGAACAATCAGTAAGAGCAGATATTACTAATTACAGTATTAATGGAATTACAGGTAACGAAATATCATATTTGGGGTCTTCAGATATCGCGGTATTTTCGAAATTTCCGAAAAATCTGCGATATGTGTATATATATGGGTTATGAAAAAAATCCGCGAAGTGGTGAATCCGCGATGGTCGAACCGCGAAGTAGCGAGGGTTCACTGTACTGAAGAAAAATGCTACAGGTGATCCTGAAGTTCTAAAGGCTATTCACAATAATCAGCACAAAGTTATGTTGCAATGGGGTACTTATGACATTTCTGATAGATGGCACGCGATCACCTGCCACCACTGTCGGAGGTATGGACATCTTGAAAAAGATTACAAGTTTAAAACTGATGATAAAATCTGCGGGAAATGTTCAGGAAAACATTCCACCAAGGAATGTAACTCGCAGATCCCAAAGTGTAATGCACGAACTCAAACAAACCAAATGACCATACAGTAAATTCAAGAGATTGCAAAGCTTTTGAGTTGGAATTGAAAAGACTAGTAGAAAATACTGATCTTGGATACTATGGATGTCATAAACTGTGGCTACTTCAATGAAACTATCCAAATTTGAGAATGGATAAACGGGAAATACTTTAACATACCAGCATTGTCTAAAACATGGTTAAATAACTTTGACAAGGCTAAGATCACTGAAATGACATCCCCCCCCCCACACACACACACACAGCTACTTTCACATTCCGAGAGAGGGTAGGTCTTGGGTGGGGTGGGGTGTTGGACTCTTTATTCATAAAGGTTACTCAAATATCAAAATGTTAAAAAGAACTAGTGTAACAGTCTTTGAATATATAGAGATAAACTTTTCGCAAAAAAAGGAGAAAAATATCCTTTGTAACAGTCTACAAACCTCTGAGAACAAATACTAGTATCTTTGAAGAATTCAGTGAACTCATTAAGATGATTATCATGGAGGAAAATGAATTGGTTATTTGTGGAGACTTTCATCTTTGGATGGATGACGCATCGAATCTTGACGGTCTGGTATTTAGTGAGTTATTAGAATCATATCGATTAGTGAATAATATCGACGGTACAACTACTTTAACTGGGCATACGTTGGACCTAGTTTTGAGTGATGGAAAGAATAACATTGTATCTGATATGAATGTTGGAGAGAAATGTATTATCTGCCCAGTGCACAAACTTATTACATTTAGTCCATCTTTACAGAAACATACAGTAGTAAAGAAAATAAACTTTAGACATAAATCAAATATTTCTCCTACTGTATTTATTGAAGAAGTTGCAAAGAAAATAAACGATGCTATCGACATTCCCTGTGATCATGATGACCAACGTCTGTTAGGAGCTAAGTGTGCTAACTGTCTTATGACCACTTATGATAAAGTGAGTAAAAGTGAATATGCTACCATGTGCCTACTATAACTCTTAAAGACCAATCTCCTTGTTTTGATGGAGAGACTTTAGTGAAAAAGAGAGAAAAAAGATGTAAAGAAAGAAAGTGGAATCGGTTAAAAACTGAAATTACATGGATAGAGTACAAAACTGCTATGTATCAGTGCAACTGCCTACTAAGAAGGTAAAACAGTGATTGCTATAAGAGAAAGATCCGCGAAGCAGCAACAGACGTAAATAAGTTATATCGTCTCCTAAGTGGTATCATGGGAAATGTAATTAAGAAAAAGCTACCTGATGGATACAGTGACCAGGAACTAGTAAATAATCTTTTAGTATTCTTTAAAAAGAAAATTAAAAATATAACCAGGTCATTGGTAAATATTCAACATCAGATTAATGATATACACAGATACGCAGATAAAATTAATGAGATTACCAGGAATTAAGCCCTACAGACCTATTTCGAATCTATTTGTTTCAAAAGTGCTAGAATACGTAATTCTTGAACAAATAGTCAGTCACTTAGATTTAATAGAGGATTTTTTCCAGACAACCAATCTGCTTACAGAAAACTATACTCTATGGAGACAGCCATCTGCTCCCTTGTAAATGATGTGTTGGAAATGATGGATGAAAGTAAATGTGGTATTTTAATATTACTCTATTTTAGTGCTGCTTTTGATACAGTTGTGCATGAACTGCTACTAAATGATCTACGGTTCATTGGCTTTGAAGATCAAGCTTTCAAATACCTAAAAGATTACTTGGTTGGTAGAAATGACTGGATGCAAATTGGAAACTCTTATTCATCATATGAACCTTTAAACAGAGATGTACCCCAGGGGAGTCTACTTAGCCCAATCTTATTCTGCATCTATGCTATCGGTCTATTGAAAATACTGTACTGTACTACAAAGGTGTGAAGTTCAAACTATTTGCAGATGACACAATTTTACTTCTCCATAGATTATTTAATGAAACTCTAAACTGAATCCTTGAAGGTGTTAGATAATGGATGACAATTAAACAACTAAAATGAAATGAGAACAAAACTGAGTTAATGATGGTGGGAAAGAGAAACACTGAGAAGTGTGGGAGATAATGACTCATTGCCGATATCTAATAAAGTTCGTGATCTAGGTGTATTCCTTGACTGCATCTTGTCTCTCAATACCCAAATAAATAATGTAGTAAAAACTGCTGGTTATCATCAAAGAGATATTGCTTTCATAAAAAAGTACCTGGGTGAATGTTCCGTAAAGAAACGTGATAAACTGTGTGATTGCTAGAATTGACTACTGTAACTCCATCGACTACAATCTACCAAAAGTGCAACGTAAAAAATTACAAAACATAATATACAGAGGAGCAAGACTGAAAAAAGGTTTTCCACCTAGAGAAAAGATCACCCTTATACTAATTGATCTACATTAGCTGCCTATTAAAATGAGAATTAAATTTAGAATATGCACCATAACCTCACCAAGTTATCAGAACCGGTCATCCAAAATATCTAAGAGAATTGCTACATATTGTGTAGCCAACAAATCGTCCTGATACGAGAATAGTTACAGATGGTTTCAAACTAGTAGAACCTAGATAAATGCCTGCTGTAGGCTATAGAGCCTTTTAATATGTGGCCCCGTGACCATACAATAGGCTCCCGCGAGACATCCGAATAATTGGAGATATTAAGGCTTTCAAGAGGAAACTGAAGACTTTCTTATTTGGCTAGTGTATTAACAGTGATGATCTAACAGTAAGCGAACAATGCCCATTGTGAGATGTTAAATGCTCCTGAATGAACATCATAAAATGACTATGGGGGTCTGGTAGAAATTAGGGTTCCCCTGCTGTACAGGACCAGATAAGCAGCCCTTAAAGCAAGTAAAGTAAAGTAAAAACTTGGTTAGCTCACCAGCTATTAATCGCAAAAGAGGGAGAGACCTCCATCTCTCTCGCCCCCTTCCACAAGAAACATTAAAGTTATGACATCGAATAAATTTGATGTTTTTGTCTGTTGATGTTCCTGATCAAATGGAAGACAACTTAAATCAGAAATTCAAGTTGAGGTCCATCATCCCACTCAACAGTTAGATTGATTGATTGAAAGTTTTCTGGCATCCTGACATCTAAGGTCATTGACACCGATCAACAATTGGATGAAAAGGATCTAAAGAAAAAGGCAAATGTCAAACCCAATATATCAAGACCCTCTCGAAAGAAACATCTGGGAAACAGTGTTGGATCAGAAATTGCTTATGGGAAGACTTCATCCAAGGTGTCTTCCAAAAAATAAACTATGGGAAACCTCTGGGAAACAGTGTTAGATCAGAAATTGTTAATGGGAAGACTTCATCCAATGAAATTGCTAATGGGAAGACTTCATCCAAGGTGTCTTCCAAAAAATAAACCACAGTTTTTTCTTCCATTTTGCAATGGAATTGTCAGGGTTTAAGGGCCAAATGTGAAGAACTTAAGCTCCTCATTCACAAGCAATCCCTTATAATTCTATGTCTACAGGAGTTCAAGCTCGATACTAATACTGCTTGTCCTCGAGAGTATGTTAGCTACAGGACACCATGTGATCAACGAGCAGTGAGCCATGGCGGAAGTCTTACGTATGTTCGTCAAGATGTTCTCCAAATACATTTGTCTTCGTACATCTCTGCCGGCAGCAGTTGTTCAAATGAATATAGGGAGAAAATATACAATTTGCTCTATTCACTTGCATAGAATGATAACATTTTGTATGATAATTTAATAGAGGTGATTCAACAGCTCCCTCAACCTTTTCTTTTACTCGGAGATTTGAATGGTAGGCTCCTTTATGGGGCGACGTTTTAGCAAACACTGTAAAAAAAATGTGTAGTTAGGGAAAATACAAATTATACTATAGTCTATTTTTTATTTGTTTTTATATTCTGTAAATATTGTGAGCTCTTTATGCCTTGTTTCATGACCCCCTTACTTTGTTTTTACAGAGTAATGGCACCCTGCACCCAGCAAGGATCAGCTTTTAGAGCTCAGTCTTTCAGATTTCGAAATACTAAGAATCCTGCCAATGGCAGGACCCACTGTCAAGGCCCTTAGTTTCATCTGCCGACGTAACCAGATGACTGACTCGTCTTTTAGACTGCAGTTGTGGGTTACGTATGATATGAAGTCTATTGTGTGATCAGTCTTATCACTGACAGTTGAGTTCCCGTCACGCTTTCTGCCTCTTATCAGGTATTGGTTTATAAAGACTGTAAATACTGTAGTGTGTAACATGGGCAGCTCATAAGTAAATGCAGTGGTTAATTCTCATATTGTTATTAAGTGTATGAAGAAACCATATTCATCACATTAAGCCATTTGACTAATGGCTGTCAACCTATAGTATTAAGGACAACTTTTTTGGAGATTAGAGCTACGGGACCTGAAATGACCCCTTTTGATAAGGTATTGGTGATGGTACATTGGATGCAAGGGTTGATGGGAGAAGTACAAGAGGAAGGCCAAGGTTTGGGTGGATGGATGGAGTGAAGGAAGCTCTGGGTGATAGGAGGATAGATGTGAGAGAGGCAAGAGAGCGTGCTAGAAATAGGAATGAATGGCAAGCGATTGTGACACAGTTCCAGTAGGCCCTGCTGCTTCCTCCGGTGCCTTAGATGAGCGCGGAGGTAGCAGCAGTAGGGGATTCAGCATTATGAAGCTTCATCTGTGGTGGATAATGGGGTAGGGTGGGCTGTGGCACCCTAGCAGTACCAGCCAAACTTGGTTGAGTCCCTTGTCAGGCTGGGAGGAACGTAGAGAGTAGAGGTCCCCTTTTTGTTTTGTTTCATTTGTTGATGTCGGCTACCCCCCAAAATTGGGGGAAGTGCCTTGGTATATGTGTGTATATACAATGGACAATTTAACTAAATAAGCCCTGTGTTTGGGTATACTTTATCAGTAGGTAGTCAGAGATTTATGTCCAGACCCTGCTGACTTACCGTGTAGATAGTGAACCGCAATGTTGCAGGGTTCTCCTTAGCCTGAAGCTTTTTTATGTACCCTGACTGTAAAGGCTCTGTCTTGATATGATTGGATATAAAGGTTTACATCATAAACCTGGATGGATAGTATTTTATTTAAAAAAAAAGGATTATACTATTTTTGTATCTTTGATCTTAATTTGGGGCCTTACTGAATAACCGGTTCTTGGGGACTTACTATTTTTATGGGGTTGTTCAACTTGTGAACATTTCTTGTTTTCTCAAATCTTTAATATTTTTAGTCTAGTTAGTGTAGGACTTGAAGTGAAGAGGGACACTAGTTTTTTTTTCCCTTACAATATAAATTTTGATATTGAAATGGTAGTTTCACATTCAAGTATTTTTGTCATCCTAATTAATTTTCATTTTAGTAATAATTTTTTTTTCTTAATCTTTTTCAATACATATCCTCCCAGATGGTGTTCATGTTCCAGCCTTTCATTATTGCTTTTAATGTCAATTTTTCCTCCCCTAATGTTTGTAATGTTCAATTAACTTCAAATGAAGAAAAATCTTACCCGGAAAGAATATTGCTTGGTTTATTTAGCACTTGGTACGACGTATCAATAATAAGAGAGATGATATAACTCTAGAATGATGTAGGCAATTCTGAGGTTCTAGCTGGGTTCCCTTTCCCAGTACAAAATCAACGGGCGGTGCCCAGTACCCATTTCTTCTTAACTGTTTACCTTTCACCCAGCTCTCTGGACATTCCACCGTATTTGCTTTGTGTAGTGAAGGTATGTCTGGGCGCAGTCCGCAAACTACTACACCACGAGGGCAATATTATATCATCAATGAAGATGAGGAACTCCTTAATAGAGGAGAGTCCACACACTTTCATGTTCAGATAGGTCCCCTCTTATGCATTGACCTTTCAGTTGCAGGCTCCATCTGCCTTCTTGATTTTGAATGGAGAACGTTAGATGATTGTCATACCAGTGACCATGCTCCAATCATTATAAATACAAACAATAATCCACCATTACAGAGGTCACCATGATGGAACCTTGACAAGGCGGATTGGAATAGATTTCAGGAGCTAAATGAAATTGAAGGGAATGCAGAACAGTTTGAAAGTGTTGATGATGCCATAGACTTAATGAAGGGAATTACATACATGAGGAGTCAATTCAATTCCCAAAACCACATGTTTATTTAAAAGGCAACCAGTCCCTTCGGGGTCATTAGAACTAACTGTCCATCACAGAGCCACAAGAAGATCTGTAACTTGATTGTGCATATGCCGTACTGTTCTCTGATCATTATAAAAGTTAAATAGCTTTCAGAAGGCCAACTTCTGAAATAAATCTAAAAATGCGGCTATAAATGTTGCTATGATTAGGGCATCAGGTCAACAAATGCCTCACTGTTAAGGATACCAAACAGTTGTTGCAATTTGGTTGGTGTTGGCCATTTTGCTGACACTCGTGTGTCAACCGAGTGTGACCAATGCGAAGACGACAAAGAGCAGTCCCCAATTTTCGGGGCATCATGTTATATCTTCAAGGGGATATAACACTGGTTATTTCACTCCTTATTTTCAACTATATTATCCCAATGTTGTTGCCAATTATTATAAACCCAATTCTTAATGCTAGGTAGAAAATAATTACTGGGAATGGGATACCCTTTTGGTAGCAACTCAACTGCTGCGTTCTTTACCAGTAAATCTGCCATTTCATTTCCAGACACACCTATGTGAGCCGCAACCCAACAAAATCGAACTGATATACCCCTCAGTCCAATAATAAAAAGCTATTCTAAAATCTTTAAAACTAAAGGGTTACTAGATTTGATAACTTCTAAGGCTTGTAGGATACTTCTAGTATCTTTAAAAATGGTAAAACTGCCCTCGACTTTAACAGTATTTTCTCGGAAGCAGTTAGTATGCCATATAGTTTGCAATAAGTATAGAGGATACCAGAGGAAGTGCACCTCTACACTTAAAAGCACTACTACATACTCCAAATCCGATGCCAGCATCAGATTTCTAGCCATCAGTACAGTATATATAAAAGTCAATTCCCTGTTCTTCAACATGTTCCATAAAGAGTACCCTGGCTTCTAAGTCAGTTATGGTCTTTTTTATACCAATAAAATATTTACAAAAATATATCTCCAGTAATTTCCATGGAGAGGTTGGTGATATCCTACATGGGAGCACTTTATTTCTACCTATATCGAGACTATCTACTAATTTTTTCACCCAGTAACCATAAAGTCGAGGAGATTTTGGGTGCAACTCAAAATATCTACAATGCCTTACAAGGTTTGCAGTCTGGCAGGCTAAAGAATTAGGTCTTTGTAACCTAAACCAATACCGAACAATAGAAGACTTCCGGTGAAGGTCTAAAGGTAATTTTCCAGCATCAACAAAGGGGCTTGGAATAGGCAAAGTTCTAAAGGCTCCTGTGGACAATCTGATACCAGCATGGTGTATTGAATCGGAATATTTTAATCGGATTGGGGTGGCTGAGGAGTATATTTCACAACCATAACTAATTTTTGAAAAAATCTAAAGCCTTGTATAATTCTAAACGTTTTGCGGTCTGTTCCCCATGATGTATGGGAAATTTTTTTTTTAAAGATCCAGAGCCACAAGACATTTTACATTTAAGACTTTAAAGTGGGGAACACATGTAAGCCTACAGTGAAACATCAACCCTAGAAATCTAGCTTCACTTACACATGGGATCCATTGACCTTTAATGTACAGTACAGATCCGGATCTGGATGTACTCCACAAATACAACAGAAATGGACAACAACAGTTTTTCTTGTTAAAAACTTAAATCCATCCATATCAGCCCACTGGATAATTTTGTCAATTGAAGGTTGTAATTTTCTCTCAACCGTTGCCAGTCTAGCTCCAGCAAATGATATTGAGAGATCATCCACAAATAATGTTGAGAGAATAACTTTGGGAGTGATGGAGGATATCCCATTAATGGCTGACGCAAACAGGGTTACACTTAGCACACTACCCTGGGGAACTCCTTCTTCCTGACATTTCCTCTCGGATAGAGCTACCCCTGCACTCACTTGAAAATATCTAAGTGAAATAAATGATTGAATGAACAATGGTAGCTATCCTCATAATCCTAAATTGTGAATGGTTTTAAGTATACCATATCTCCATGCAGTATCATATCCCTTTTCAAGGTAAAATAAAACTTACATGGTGCAGATTGGAAGCAAAGGCTTCACAAACAGAGAATTCAAGTCGTATCAACACATTAGTCGTTGAGTGCATTTTTTCTAAATCCACACTGGATAAAGTTCTTTTCAAGGTACCACATCCGTCTTGCATTGACCATCTTCTCCATGATTTTACATAAACAAGATGTCAATTCAATTGGTCGATAGTTTGCTGCTGAAAAGTTATCCTTACCAGGTTTTAAAAAAGCCAAAATATTAACTGGTTCCCAAACACTTGGATAACTATGATTAAGCCATATTCTGTTAATAATGCAAAAAATAAATAACTTGGTATTAACAGGTACATGTTTAATCATTGCATATGGAATTCCATCGGGTCCAGGGGCTGTATCATTACACATAGCAAGTGCGGAATCAAATTCTTTTCCAGTTAAAGAACTGTTTGAGTTTTCACTTCCTGTTGCAAAATTTAAAATTTTCTTTTCGTCAATGCTCCTAAACAGGTGACTAGGAGCTGCTACACACTTGCATGATACATTTGAGAAATGATCAGCCAGGGCATTGCTAACCTCAGCTGCTCCAGTCACATACTGATCATTTACTTTCAACACTGAAGGTGGGTTGGGGATGAATTTGCCTGCTATCTTTTTTACTTTCCTCCACACAGAAGATGGTGGTGTTCTACTGTTAATGGAGGAAACAAAAGATACTCAAGATTGGCACCTAGCTTTTTTTTCATGGTACGGAACAATGCTTTATATTTCTTATATATAATTAAATTGTTCTCTGTATGGTGTCTGTGTAAGTGAGTTAAAGACCTTCTTGGCTCTGTGCAGGACAATTAGTTCTGAAGACCACCAAGGGACTGGTCGTCCTTTGAATAATCTTGTGTTTTTGGGAATCGAATTGATTCCTGCTGTATGGAGAGTTCCACTCAGTAGGTCTATGGGATCATCAATACTTTCAAACTGTTCTGCACTCCCCTTGATTTCACTTATAGCTCGCGAAGTTTAACCCAGTCCGCTTTGTCAAGATTCCATCGTGGGGATCTTTGTAAAGGTGGACCATTGTTGGTGTTAATAGTGATTGGTGCATGATCCTAGTCTGCTAATCATCTAATCTCCTCTAATCAAATTCAAGAAGGCAGTTAGAGCTTGCAATTGAAAGGTCAATGCATGACAAGGTACCTGTCTGAACATGGAAGTGCATGGGCTCTCCTGTATTAAGGAGTCTGACATCTTTGTTTTCCACAATTGATGATATAATATTGTCCCTGCTGATTGCTAAAACATCACCCCACAAAGGATGTCCACCACTAAAATCTCCTAGTAAAAGAAAAGGTTGAGGGAGTTGTTGAATGACCTCTACTAAATTATCATACGATGTTATCATTTGGAGGTAAGTACAGAGAGTAAATTGTATATTTTCTCCCTATATCAATCTGTAAAGCCACTGGCTACAGAGGTGTACGGATAGATAAAGGTTTTTTGGGGAACATCCCGACAAACGTACATGAGACTTCCGCCATGGCTCCCTGCTTGTTCCCTGCTTGTTGATTATATGGTGTTTTATAACTAACATACTGTCCAGGACAAGGAGTGTTAACATCAAGCTTGCTTTCTTGTAGACACACAATTGTGGGGGAATCCTAATTAATTAGAAGCTGAGGTTCTTCATATTTGGCCTTTAAAGCCTGACAAATCAATTGCAAAATGGGGGAGAAAACTGCAGAATTTTTGGAAGACATCAAAGACATCTTGGATGAAGTAGGTTGGCCAGGGCATCAGCCACCCGTTGAGTTACTACCGCCAGAGAGTTATGTGGTCATTTGACTGGCCAGACAGTACTGCATTGGATCCTCCTCTCTAATTACCGTTCACTTTTCCTTATCCTACATATACACCGAATAGTCTGGCCTATTCTTTACAGATTCTCCTGTCCTCATTCACCTGACAATATTGAGATTACCAAGCAATTCTTCTTCACCCAATGGGTTAACTACTGCACTGTAATCGTCCAGTGGCTACTTTCCTCTTGGTAAGGGTAGAAGAGACTCTTCAGTTATGGTAAGCAGCTCTTGTAGGAGAAGGACACTACAAAATCAAACCCTTGTTCTCTAGTCTTGGGCAGTGCCATAGTCTCTGCACCATGATCTTCCACTGTCTTGGGTTGGAGTTCTCTTGCGTGAGGATGCACTTGGGCACACTATTCTACCTAATTTCTCTTCCTCTGGTTTTGTTCAAGTTTTTATAGTTTATATAGGAAATATTTATTTTAATATTGTTTCTGTTCTTAAAATATTTCATTTTCCTTATTTCTTTCCTCACTGGGCGATTTTCCCTGTTGGAGCCCTTGGGCTTATGGCATCTTGCTTTTCCAACTAGGGTTGTAGCTTAGCAAGTAATAATAGTAATAGTAATAATAGTTCCTAATGAAGAACAAAAGATGTGGCAGCCTTTGCATAACAACGGACCAGGCTCTCTGCGTGCATAGAAAAAGGGAACCTCCTTATAGGTGCTCATAAGCCACGGCTGCCATTCTGCAAAACCTCACTGGGGTTCGAGTCCCGCTCAAAGATCAATAGTTTCTTGTAGTGTCTGCAACCGCACCGTCCATGTAAGCTAAGGGTGGGGTGTTTTGGGGAGGCTGTAGGTTCACTTGCTGAGACATTAGCAGCCATATAAAAGAAGTTTTAAAAGTAATTTCGATTTTTCCTGTACTACACAGTATTCTAGATGTTTTATTCCAGCTGTGACCAAGTTGTAGAATGATCTTCCTAATCGGGTACAGTAGTTGAATCGTTGGAACTTCAAAAGTTCAAACTTGCAGCGAAGGTTTTTAGGTTGAACAGGCTGACATAACTCTTTTATATAGTTTACATATGAAGGATCTGTTTTAATGCTGTTACTGATCTTAAGATATTTCATTTATTTGCTTATCAATTCTCTTGTAGATTATTTCCTTTCCACAGTGGGCTATTTTTCCCTGGTGGAGCCCTTGGGCTTATAGAATCTTGCTTTTCCATTTTGGGTTGTAGCTTACCTAGTAACAACAACGACAACAACAACAACAACAACAACAACAACAACAACAACAACAACAACAACAACAACAACCATGATTACTACTGTAAAATGCTTAACAGCTGTTACAGCTTTGTCGAAGTCAGGAAAATAAAAGACGTTTTAAAAGTAATTTCTATTTTTCCCAAGTACAAAAGATCCTCATCTTACAATCATTCGTAGATACAGACGCAAATCCAACTGAAAATAACAAAGATAAGATAAAGAAATACTGTCATAAAACAATATTATATCATTTAATATAGTAAGCAAAACAAGATTTGCAATAAACTTATCATTTTAATTCGTATTTGTTGACTTTTGAAGGTTATGCCTACCCTAGGCTAACATTTAACAAAATTTAACTTACAAACATTTTTTATAACCTATTGAACTTGTATGTTAAGAACCTTCTGTACTTAGGAAAGTTACTTATTACTTTTAAAATGGTATTTTATTTTTTCATTACTTAATAGAAATGAAATTATAAGAGAGATTACTCAGGTACCATATGTGGATGAGATCATGGTGAGGGGCAGATGGAGATGGTTATGGCTTGCTCTTCGCACTCCTCAAGAGAGATTAGTTTACAAAACGTTCAGCTGGGCTCCACAAGGCACTAGAAGAGCTGGAAGACCCAGGCCTACAGTGGCTGAGGACTATGAAGCGTGAAATTGGAGACAGTGTTTGGAGAAGTATTGAATTAAAAGCTCAAGATAGAGACGACTGGCCAAATCTAACCAAGGTCCTTTGCGTCTAGGCGTAGATGATGGTGAAAATACAGATATGTTTTGGCAGCAAACAGTCTGACATTTTATGTTTTTCAGATTTTAATGTTTTCACAAAACAGGCTTAATATATAGAATTTAAATATGTATTTTTCATATGTTTTGAATTTCTAACTTATTTTTTATAGATAAGATTTGATATATATATTTTATCTGAATAAATTTGTGAAACGGTAAATTTTCATTCATTTGATAATAATAATAATAATAATAATAATAATGATAATAATATTGATAATAATAATAATGATAATAATAATAATAATAATAATGATAATAATAATAATAATGATAATAATAATAATAATGATAATAATGATTAATAATAATAATCCAAGAAGGCTTACAGCTTGACTTGTAAATGAGTGATATGAGTGAGGGGACCTCAAAAGACTCTTGACTTAGTAAAGAAAAAGATTCCCTTGAAAGTATGAACAAAACTGAGGCGCTAATTGTCTCCCTCCGATTTCAGAGACCGACTTGAGCAGGTCAGCCTACGGCACCGCAACAAGAAGTCCAAAGCTGTGAGCGTTGCGCCGCTGAGCAAGCTTGGCCACCCCTCGTCCTCGGAAAGAGTGACCTCCATGTCTCCTGCCGTGCAGAGACTGCTGAGCTCTAAGCTGGGATCAGGTACGGCACGGACAAAGCCTTACGGCAGTCCTACACGCCCTCGCCTCTGATGAGAAGGGGCTCGAGTATCCCGCGGGCCGTGACGCCCAACTACGCCCTCACTTCCTACGCCGTCAGTTTGTTGTCGATCACGCCCAAGAGACGAGAGGCCAGGAAGGAGTGGAAAGGTCTTCCCGTTGCTGGCGACAGAGAGGCGCCTGCTAGTTTGACGGACAACCTCCTGGACTTGCCGAAGAGACCCGGTGTTCCTAGCAGAGGAGGCGAGAAAATGTGCCACAGACTTCTTCTGACGAGGCATACTGTATTATAATAATTGTAGATATTTCACTGTAAAGTAATTGTATTTTTTTCCGCCCCGTAAATAACGGCACATCGTTCGATACTTATGTAGGTTGGCATCATTGTTATCTGTTTGCCTATTTCTATGCAGTTACTCTTGACTTTAGTTATATATATTTTATGTCATACTTCATCCATTTATTCCTGAACAGGAACAAAAAGAAATCCTTTAACAAAAACATTTTTGTTTCTTGAGAAATCCATCAGATTAACTCTTGACCCTTTTTAACTTTATACATTAACCAACTCACAGCTCCAAGGAGTAAGCTTAACAAGTGCTCTGTAAGTACTTAAAGGACATATGTCATTGACAAAGAGTTGTTGTATGCAAACATGTATAGACAGCAAATTAAACATTTGTTCTTGAACCTAATACAGACATTCGACCTTTGATAGGGTTATGACCTCAGCGAAGCTGGAACAACTGTCTGAGCTTTTAACGTGGAAGTAACAGTAGTTGGAACAGTATTTGATTTCTGCCGTCTGATGGTACACAGACGTATTTCTCAATGTTTAAATGTTGTGGCTGTTATAATGAATAAATGTTCTTTCAGACAGTCATGTTTGAGGGTTATCAAGGGAGGAAACCAAGGCTATACAGTATTTCCTAATAACTGTAATTGTGTGACTGTTTTGTTTGCTACTTTCTGTTATCCAGCTTCCTTGTTCTTGTCGGGTGGCATGTCTGTTGCTGTTCTTTCCATTGTTTGGTAGCTGTACCATGATGGCAACAATGGGATCCTGAGGGAATTAGTTTTCTTTGGACGTCGCTGGAGCTGCGTCGGAAGAAGAGTTCCTTGTCTTTCGATCCTGGAAGGCACTAAGGACATTTAGTATCACCTGGTTGTACTGTTGTGATCTCTTTCACCCGGAGAGCATCGTCATTGACCTGCATGACTCTGGAGAAGGCGAACATCGAGTTTTCTCGTGTCCCCCGACTCGTCTTGCCTATAACTTCTGAAGATAAACTAGCAGAACATTATTTAAGAAGTTGGGGAAGTCTGGTGGACATTTCACTTCCTGCTGGAGATAGTGCAGTAACACGAACCTACCTTCTTCATTGAGTACCGATAGGTGTACCATAGCGGGATAGAACATCAGCACACGCAACACTGTAAGGTGTCTGGGTAATTGGTATGGGTTTTTTTCAAACGTTTTACAATGCTTTGTCTTGTGTCAAGAAGTGTTTTATAGTGGGAATAAATATTGGTTCTCACAACTCTCGTAGGATCTTAACACACGCGCTGCTGATCATGTTGGAAGACCCTCCGTCTTCCTGAATGATCTGCCTCTCTCTAACAGGAGAGAGATGCGGTGAGTGTGGAAGATGTATCGCTATTGCTGTATCTCCTTCGCCAGTTGTAGAGTTTCAGAGACGACGACTGAAACTCAGGACGGATTAGGATGAGTCTCTCAAGACATGGGCTGATTCCTCATCATGGTTTCTTGAGAGGAACAATGCTGTGCCGAAACCCGACCCTCCTAAGGTGAATGTGCATTGGTGCAAAGTACAGGGACTTACACTCCTGCTATCAGTGTTAGGTTTCATGCAAGAGTGAGACTATGCTGGTTAGGATATTGGCAGTCCTTTTAACGGACTTAAGTTTGTTTACAAAATTATTTTTAAATATTTGTAGTCTTTCAGCCATTAACAATCAATTGATCTGTAAACACAGTTATACATAATTGAAGAAAATTTTCATTTAATTAATATTGGAGTTGAATAATTAAGGTTTTGTAATGCTTCCATTTCCTCCATATTCAGGACTCCATTTATTATTAAGTTTTTCTATTCATACAAAGTGTCGTTCGTATCTTTCTTTTGCAGTAAACTTGGCAGCAGCCTAAAAAATACAGTCCCATTCAATGGCAACATTGGCTTAAAAACCTTCGTACTTTAATAGGATTATGCTTGTGGCGAAGCTGGATACGGCTGTTTTAAGTCGAAACGAGGTAGCTGTAGTTACTGCTTGGTGGCAGGGAAGGCACGCTCACCAACAGAGCTTCAGGTTAGAGTACCAGAGAATGTCTTGGCACTCCAGCTTTCAGGAAATGTCAGACAACTTTCAGGATATTAACCACAGATTCTTGGACACCTTTCCTTTTGGTCAAATGGTAGTTGCTGAATGGATTGCGTAGTAAACCTAGTTCGCTTAACGGGAAAGAAGCATCACCTTCAACAGTTTTCCCAACCTCGGTGTAAATTACCCCGGTGGGGTAATTGCCCCATATTCTTTGGTAAATAGATGTTCTGTCTAAGATTAAGTACCTTGATCAAGCTGATTTTCATATACCTAATGATGGAAAATTTTTATTTTTCCAGGATCATTAAATGAATTCAACCAATAGCAGGCTATGTGACCCATGTAGTTCATCATGTGTCCGTGAAAAGAAAGCATCCAATACTATATTACTTGGTATATATATTCAATGGGGTAATTGATAAGTGCGAGATTGCTTTTTGGGTTAATCGTTTCAAAAAGGTTAGGAAACGCTCTCCTGCAAGATCGAGGCCTTGACGTGAGTCTAGAACGAAAGGTAAGATTAACTGGCTTCTTCTTTCTTCCCTTGCCCTTCGGGTGCAGCATTCACGTTTGATTCACGATCGAGCAACATTTTTTAAAGGCAAGGGGAGGATGGATAGAATATATGTAAATCCAATTCTTATAAATGACAATATATTCAGACATCATATCATCTAAGATAGGCATAGGCCACTGTTCACCAAGTGTGGGCCACCTTTTACTTTATCAAAGTGAGTGAGGGCTGTATGGTTATACACATATTCGAGAAATATTACTTGCCCAATATTTACTGATTTTTTAGTTTTGCAATTCATCCTTGCTTTATTTGCCTTACTATGAATGTTTACTTAAAACTGACACTGTTTGATTATTTCCTGATGATAATAATGAGTATTACTGGTATAGATAGATATAGTTTAATATATTTTAGTAACCTAGAGTCTTGGGGGACTGGCCACACTGGGGCCGTAGGTAGCCCATGCCTGCTCTAGATGGATACGAGTTCTTTCATAACTGTCAAGCTGTCTTCTGGTTGGGACCTAACCTAACACCTGTGATATCTTTATCTTCAGGTTGTTGGTAGGTTCACACATATACCAAGACACTTCCCCCAATTTTGGGGTTGGGGGTTAGCCGACATCAAACAAATGAAAAGGGGACCTTTCCTCTCTACGTTCCTCCCAGCCTGGCAACGGACTCAACCGATTAGGCTGGTACTGCTAGGGTGCCACAGCCCACCCTCCCCCGTTATTCACCACAGATGAAGCTTCATAATGCTGAATCCCCTACTGCTGCTACCTCCGCGGTCATTCAAGGCGACTGGAGGAAGCAGCAGGGCCTACCGGAACTGCGTCACAATCGCTTGCCATTCATTCCTATTTCTAGCAGGTTCACAGGAGTCATTACGTCTACTCCTTTACAGGATCAGGTACTTTGACAAATGCTGGGGAAGTGAACCAGCCTTTTTTGGTTAAAGGGACATCCTCTTTTCCTTAGGATGAGTCTCCTATCAAAGAGCGATGGTTTGTACTTGTGTAGGAACAAATCTCAAATTTTTTAAAAAGTACAGTAATTTGTATTTTTCCTTACTATACAAACCATCGCTTCATAGTCCTCAGCCATGTAGGCCTGAGTCTTCCACTTCCAACTCTTCTAGTGCCTTGTGGAGCCCAGTTGAAAGTTTGGTGAACTAACCAAAGCTAAAGATAGAGACGCCTGGCGAAATCTAACCAAGGCCCTTTGCGTCAGTAGGCATGGAAGATGATGATGATGAGGATAATGCAAACCCAAGTCTTTTCATGTTACAATGCTAACCCGCTAAGGTTCATAACCAGGTGCATTGCCTACTGTTGGGTTGGAGGGGCTCACCCTCAGCATGCACAGACGGGTGTAGGACGGCACCTCGTTGTTCCGGGGGATGTTGATGAAGGAGAGGTCTAATTGGAGAGGGACCTAGGGTCGTGGTTCATTCACGCCACGGTTTTCTATACCGACACTCAAAGAGTGAGTGAGCTAGGTTTATTCCTGGAATTCCATGCATCTCTTTTTCTGTGTTTTATTCAGCAGTAATTATGCCTTAGAAATGGTGCTGGAGGAGTATTTCACGGGGCGACACAGGTTCCTCGCCCAGAAATAGATTTTTACTACGTCAAAATCCCTTATATTTTACAGTATTTTAATATGAACTTTTGATACAATATAATGATTAACGATATCAGTTGAATTGTTTAAATCTGAATGTTTGTAAGCCGCAGACCTTCTGTATACTATACGTCTCTTAAATATTCTTCCAGTGATGAAAATTGACAATAAAAAGAAATACAGATTTGGAACTTTTACACCCTTGCAATTATAAGTATTAGCTTTGTTAATATGTATATATTTGAAGTCATATGGACTAGAATAAGGATTGTAATCGGATTCTGTGTTTGTTAATAAATTATTTTCTATTTGCAGTGTTGTATATTGACAAAGAAACTTATGAATGAAAATATTTATTTATTTTATTACCCACTAATAGTTTAACCTTTTCAATTACAAAGTCGTTTTTTTTTTTTAGGTAAGTAAACTCTAATGAAGTTTTCTGAAGTTTTGTAGGTAAGTGAATCTCAATGAAGTTGGATTTCATTGTCTCCATGAGCTGCCCCTGATGTTCATATTGCTTTGTTTTCGAGCCAACTTATTTCAGCGTTATCCTTAACTTTAAAATTTTCTTTTTTTTTTTTTTTCAATTTACAAGGCTTACGTCTCTCTAGGCCGCCTGTTCTCTGTCTGGTGTATAATAGCAGCAGCTAGCCGCAGTGGGGTGAGGCCGAACACGCTTCTTTTTCTTCTTTTTTTCAACTGATATGATTGCCCATTTCAGATTTAGATAAAGTGTCCATTTAAAATAGATTTTTTTAATGTCCTCTCCTTTCAATTTACAAGACTTTCGTCTCTCTAGTTTTGCCTGTGCTTCATCTGATGTATAATGGCAGCTGGAAACGCAGTGTGGCGAGGCCAGACTTACTTCTCTTTATCCGTTTTGTCAACTGTAATATAATTGCCCATTCCAGATTTAAACAAAGAATCCATTTAGAATAGATATTTGTAATATCCTCTCCTGGATTTGTTAGTAATTATTGTGTGGATTGTTCAAACAATGTATTGTGCCAGGGACAATATTGCGATTTGAATAATCGTCTTGGAAAAATGTGAAATTGTTTCTATTCCCTGATGGAAAAGTATCAAATGGTAGCATGACAGATTGGTAGTTGCAAATGTAAATGAAAATTAGCTTTTAATTTCAGGGGAAAATCCAGAGAAGATTTGGCTGGTTGATTATAATGGATATGAGGTTAGGAATGTCACTCCAATTACTAATGAACTCTTCTGTTAATAAACGTTTGAGTTGCGAGCTAAAAAAGCTCTTTGACTTCATTGGGTTCTTTTATGCAATCAAAGAAGAAGAGTGTTTGGGCCCTAATGCTCGGTTTCAGTTCCTCTGCCAACTCCTTAAAATTTTGATTGTTGGTTCTCGTGCACTTCGAAAAGGATTCAGTTGTACAGAGCACGAAGGAGTGGAGATCCTCTTGAAGCCCCTCCCACTCTGATACTACAACTCCTTCATCTTCCGCCGATTCCCACTCCACTGCAAACCAATCAGCTCCTGTGGACCTTGGGTGTCCAAGATAGAAGTCCTGGCAGGTAGTCTGTATCCTAGTATCCTTCTGCTCACTAAGGTAAGCAACTAATTACCTTCGCCAAAGAAATTTCAAGGTTATGTTTTACCCTCTGTTTGTGTGTTTGTTTGTTTGTGAACAGCTTCTTACCCACAATTTCAATGGTAGAGTAATGAAACTTGCAAGGATTTAACTTATGTAAAAAGCTGGAAATGATTAAATTTTGGAAGATCAAGATAGAAAATCAAGCAAAATGTCCAATTCACATGATCAGCCATAAGTTTGGACATCGTTGTCACAGAAACTTCAAACTTGGTTCATATTTGAACGAATGGAAATCCACGCTAATTAATACATCTTAAGGTCAAGGTCGAGAAGTAAGCTGCTGCGGCGGAGGTCTGCGCTCTGCTGAGTCCCTGCCTCAACCACTCCACGAGTCCTAGTTCAAAGTAGCCATGCCTGTCGGGTGGGAGGAGTTACCCGCTGTTCGGCAGTTAGTTAAACTCTTTTAAGAATTTTAACGGCTTTGTTGAAGTCATAAAGGTAGAGGGTTAAAAAAAATGCAAATTAATTCAAATATTTGTTATATTTAAAAGGAAAGTTTTAGAAAAATACTTTTGGATATATTAAGATAGAAAAGCATAATGATTTTTATTTCCAAGTCACTTTTTTATGCAGAAACAAAAGACAAAATAGTAACACTAACAATACATTACGTGTTTGTATGTGTGGGACTGCCCGTGGAATGCTATCGTCAACGAGAAGGTAAAATACAAAACAATTTCAGGATGATAATACACCAATTGAGTGTAATTCCACCTAGCACCACGATCATTAAAGAAAGACACACCATAGTAATGACATGTGTAATCTTCCTTAGCACGAAGATACAGTAACTTAATATGCGGTAGTCTACATAAGGGAAATTGAAAGATGTGTATATGTAGAAATGCTCTACAGTTTCGTCCGCCACTGCACCTCTTCTTGACGCTCCAAGAAGAGGTTCAGTGACGGACGAAACTGTACAGCATTTATACATATACACATCTTTCAATTTCCCTTATGTAGACCATCGCATACCATAGTAATGTTGTCCCTTGTCTTACACAGAAGGTCCTCAACATAAAAGCACTCGACTTACGAAAGTTTGGAGATACAAACACAAATCCAACAAAAAATTGTAAAAATAAGATAAATACTGTAATAAAACGGATTTTGAGGGAAGTGAAAAATCGATTTTTGGGTGAGATAGCCATGACGTCCTGATGGAAGGTTCATTTAGTAGCTTCCTAAGGGAATGTATGACTACAGTGGATATTCCCAGAGAATTAAACTAAAGGTTTCACAGAATTCTAACTTCTGGCACGAGTACCCTCAAGGTTGTCCTTTAGGATATCACATAATAACAGGGGACGCATTCTTGACACGCCACATAGCTATCTGCACCCCACATAGCGTTTACGCTTCAAGGGGGAAATTAGTGGCAAGATATGGGAGGAGCCGTTACAAAGTTCTCCTCCTCCGTTACTGTTATGGGTACTCGGATGACGTCATATGCGTCGGCCATCTTGCTGACGTCCTCACCGCCTGCCAACTCCATTAATTTCGTAGTAGCGTCTTTAACCAGGTGTTTTTCCCAGTTGTTTCGTTATTTACTGCAGCCATATCGCAATCTTCAGCTTCTTCTGTCTCTGGAAAGTTGAGTATTTACTTCTTATACTGTATAAATTAGCTCTGGCTGTAAAGTAACATTTTTCTATCGAAATATACCGTGTTTTGTGGCGGAGCTATTGCCATACCGTGTTTTGTGGCGGAGCTATTGCCAAACCGGAGGCGTCGCCGACGCTGTCGTTCACGTCGCATGCTTTTTACAATATTGTATCATTTGATACAGTAAGCAAAATTACCTTTTTAAAAACCTATCTATTTCAGAGGAAACCTGACTATTTGTTGATTTTTTTTATCTGGAAATCATAGGCATTGGATTCAGGTTAGGCCTACCATAGGCAAAAATTGAACAAATTTTGACTTACAAACAATTTGATTTAAAAATAGCTTCTTGGAACCTATTAAGTTTGTAATTAAAGAACCTTCTATACAGCATAAGAGATCAGCAGAAAGTTAGTAGTAAGTGGCTGAACGTTACCAAAATTAATTTGAATTCATCAGTGGATTCTACTCCGTGCTTCCACTATACTTTAGATAATCTTGGCATTGCCTTAGACTTAAAGTTTGGTACAGATTCTTTTCAGAACATCACGCCCAATGCTGCAAACAAAAGAAAATTTCTGCGATGCTTCTCGTATCCACAGAGAAGATGGTAGGCTATTAGTGTCTCATGCTTCAGATATATTGTTTTATTATTACTGAGCATTTGTGTCCTTCGATGTCTCACAGAAGTCCCTGCTGCTTCCTCCAGTCACCTTGGATGACCGCGGAGGTAGCAGCAGTAAGGGATTCAGTGTTATGAAGCTTCATCTCTGGTGGATAATGGGGGAGGGTGGGCTCTGGCACCCTAGCAGTACCAGCCAAACTCGGTTGAGTCCCTTGTCAGGCTGGGAGGAACGTAGAGAGTAAATGTCCCCTTTTTTTCATTTGTTTGATGTCGGCTACCCCCAAAAATTGTGGGAAGGGCCTTGGTATATGTATGTATTTGTGTCCTCGTCTGGATGATCTCATCTTCCAGGACTTTTTACGTTTTATAGCTCGAAGTGGAGCTTTCCTCTTTACAGTAATGTTAATTAGGTTTTAGATTATAGTCGAAGTGTATCCTGTTTGATCATCTTGGACAAGCACTATTTTGAAAGATGAGAGCGTTCAAAATTGTACGCTGTAGGGGTTTGTCTGGGATCATTTTGGGCACTCCTGAGTGATGTGCGCAATGGCGAGCCATGTTTGTTTGGCACTGGGTGAGGCGCACGTGAAGTGACCCATTGCTCTAAGCTTCTAACCGGCTGAGCGAGCATACTAGGCTACCTCAGACTCAGGAGAGGAGGGGTTTAGTAAGGACAGATGCCCCGTATCAATGGATAATGAGACATCGGAACATGGTTTTTTTTTTCACTTTATTACAAAAAGGTTCGTGAATACACTGTGTACAGCCGATACTCTCAGGTGAGTACCTTGTATACTGATCACTCAAATTGTACTGACTAACCCTCCGCAAGCAAGATGCAATCTTGCTCTCTCAACATACTGAATTGTTAGCTTTTGTGGAATTCTCCACTGTGATGGAAATATACTGTCACATTATGATTCTAGGGGGACACGTATAACAGAGTTCAGTGATTGCGCCCTCCAATTCAACTCACTATATAAAACACATATTTTGCTTATAATAATTAGGACACAGGTCAATTACCCTATGCGGGAGGTCAGAAGAATTGGCATGCTAGTGCGCTGTGGTGCTGTACATATGTGCAATCCAAAGAGCTGGTGCACTCAGATGAAAGGCATTTTCTTGTCAACAGAGGGATCTCTTGGTGGGGGATGTGCCAGAGTGATGGTACGTTGGAGACCTGTTAACACTAAGCGTGTCTACTCCAATGGGGTGAGCGAACTCACTTGTTAAGCGTGCTGATGTCTTGTAACGTTAAGCTTGCTGTTCGCAAGCTTGGTACCATAGCGTCTGTACCACGGTCTCCCACTGTCTTGGGTTAGAGATCTCTTGCTTTAGGGTACATTTGAGCACACACTTCTATCTTATTTCTCTTCCTCTTGTTATTTTGAAGTTTCTATAGTTTACGTATGAAAGATTTATTTCAATGTTGTTATTGTTCTTAAACTTCGCTTGTCATTTATTTCCTTATTTCCTTTCCTCACAGGGCTATTTTCCTTGTTTGAGGCCTTGAAATTCTAACATCCTGCTTCTCCAACTAGAATTGTAGCTTAGCAAATGATAATAATAATAATAATAATGATAAAAATAACAATAGTAATAACCTTGCCATTGCATGTTTCATTTTTGTTTAATTTTTGTAATATTGTTGGCCACAACTGTTTGTATATAAGTTTTTTATCTGTTAGTACCTAACAGCCCACTTTCCACATTGGTGATCTCGGAGAGATAAAGCTTTGCGGTTTCCAAGCAGAATCTCTCGAACAGGTCAAGATCAACATCAAGTCCTGAAGAAATTGTGCACAAAATTACGTAAATCATTCCTATAAAGTCTGTGTCCATTCCAAGAATTTCAGAAGTAATTTCATAGTCCTAAAAAACTATTTCCAGCAATAAGGTCGCATTCTTTTAATTGTGAACGAAGTTGTTTATAAAGACTTAGACCAGTTATTTCATCAAACCCCACTTTAAAGGTACAGTATAGACAAGGTTATCCTAAAGAATTTTTTATTCATCTTGGCGGAATTTGCTAGCTAATAAAATCCTTAAGAGAGTGTGTTCTAACAAGTCCTGGAAGTTGATCTCTGCCGAGAAGTCATACATGTTCCATTCACTAATGGGAGAGCATTCTACTTTTGGGTACAGATATATTCTAGGGTTTTTAACATAAGTGTTGGTAAGATGACTTAGAAGGGGAACGGAGAAATAATAAAACCAGAGCTTCATCAGGGAAATGAATCACAGCTGATTCTAAGTTTAGTGAACTAATCTCTCTTTGGGAGTGTGAAGAGCATGTCCAGACCATCTCCATCTACCCCTCGCCATGATCTCATCCACATATGGCACTTGAGTAACCTGTCTTATAGTTTCATTTTTAATCCTGTCCTGCCATTCAACTCCCAATATTCTTTTGAGGGCTTTGTTCTCAAGTCTACAAAATCTGTTGGATATTGTTTCATTGTCATACCATGACTCCATAAGGCACCAGAAGGGTTGGAAGACCAAGTCCTACATGGCTGAGGGCTATGAAGTGGGAAGTAGGAAGTGATGACTGGAGAAGTATTGATTTAAAAGCTCAAGATAGAGACGACTGGGGAAATCTAATCGTGGCCATTTTGCGTCAATATGCGTAGGAGGAAATGATGATGAGGATAAGGATTATAAATTGTTTATTTGTACAGTACTTGAAATGTTGCCAAGTGTTTAAGCACACTTAGAATGACCTTCTCTTTTCAAAACATTAGGAAGTGCAAAGTAAAGTCTAGAAGGGGACAAAGATGTAAGTTCAGCCTTTTTTTTCTGCATCTTAGAAGAGCAATCCTCTTGAAGTTGGTGAACTGTTATTTTGTTATTTTAGAGCAGGAGTTATATGAATCTAATTACACACTTGTTAGGAAATAAAAGGACAGCCATATTAGATGTAGTTTTGGGTGTAGAATCCAAAAAAAAATGGCATTTTTTAGATATTTTTAAATTTTAGTGTTCTGTTGATGGAAGAAGTACAAGAGGAAGTCCAAGGTTTGGGTGGATAGATGTAGGGAAGAAAGCTCTGGGTGATA